>NC_135592.1:10015000-10322793 GCF_965152235.1 Eretmochelys imbricata | reverse complement strand
TTTAACAGCACTCGCTGCAAGACATAGGTGCTGTGGTGGGCAGGTCTGCTCCTGCATCCCAGCAGGGAGCTCCAAGGCTGCAATGGGTCCTTGGAGCGCTGCCTTTGCTGAGCAGCCCCAGCAGGGGCTAGGAGGCTGGGAGCGCTTTCCAAAGTGCTGTTTAACGAGTACGGTGCAGCCCATGCCAGCCCCCAGTGACCATGCCCCCAGCACGGTTAGCTAGCACCCCTCTGCTGCTGGTACAGCTACTGAATGCAGCTCAGAACTGCAATACGGGGACAGGCAGGGCAGGACTGAGGGGACATCAGCACGGCTAGGTGGGGTCCAGGACAGTAATGGCATGGGCAGGGGGGCAGGGCATGGCACAATTGAGGGGTCCTGGCAGAGCTGTGTGGGGGAGCCCAGGACGGGAATAGCAGAGGACTCCAGGTCAGCCTCAAACTCAGGTGTGCGTTTCACTTCTCCCGTTGCCAGCAGTGCCCTGACTTGCTTGGTTGAGCTTTGCTTTACTCACAAGAACACATGCAAGAGCTTTGCTAGAACTGCATAAAAAATGCCTGTTTTTGCCCGAGAGTCTGAGTGCGGCTCTCGTGCTCCACAGCCAGCCAAGTGCATCTGTCATGGAGGGCTGGCTGGGAAAGGCCTCCTGCTTAAATGGCTTTCCAGCCTGCATGAAACTCAGTGGCTGGCTGGAGCCAAGGACCCTGCTGGGCGGGGATGTCTGGAGTGCCATGGCAGCCTTTTGTGTCCAGGAGTGGATCAGACCAGAGGTCTGAGCTCTAGGCCCTGAGCATGGTGTCTGGTGCACAGCAAGCAGGTGACAGACGTAACCTTGCAAGAGCAGGAGCACAGCTGAGTTGCCTTATGCCTCAGGAAGCATGGCTGGTGCTGCATGCATTCCGTGTGCTCATGGGCTATGGCTGGGATGGATGGAAAGTCTTTCTGCAGCATGCCTGCTTCCCCCATGATATGGGTGAGAACTGGGCTGCTGACCGGGCCAACCAGGGGCAGTGTGAGTGCCACAGATTGCTGCAGGAGGGGAGGGCGCCTAGCATGAGAACTGGGCCTGTCTAGTTTCTGCCTTGCTGTGCACTCATGTTGAGTTGCCAGCCTTTCCAGACTCCTGTCCCCCTTTCAGGAGGCTGATTTGTCTTGTGTACCAAGTTTCACCTCACTTAAAAACTACTTGCTTACAGAATCAGACATAAAAATACAGAAGTGTCTCAGCCAACAGTACTGGAAAAATTGCTGACTTGCTCATTTTTACCATGCAATTCTAAAATAAATCTATTGGAATATAAATATTGTTGTCAAGGTTCCTCCCCCACTCTGAACTCTAGGGTACAGATGTGGGGACCTGCATGAAAAACCTCCTAAGCTTATCTTTACCAGCTTAGGTCAAAACTTCCCCAAGGTACAAAATATTCCCCCCCGTTGTCCTTGGACTGGCCGCTACCACCACCAAACTAATACTGGTTACTGGGGAAGAGCTGTTTGGACGCGTCTTTCCCCCCAAAATACTTCCCAAAACCCTGCACCCCACTTCCTGGACAAGGTTTGGTAAAAAGCCTCACCAATTTACCTAGGTGACTACAGACCCAGACCCTTGGATCTTAAGAACAATGAACAATCCTCCCAACACTTGCACCCCCCCTTTCCTGGGAAATATTGGATAAAAAGCCTCACCAATTTGCATAGGTGACCACAGACCCAAACCCTTGGATCTGAGAACAATGAAAAAGCATTCAGTTTTTTACAAGAAGACCTTTAATAAAAAAATAGAAGTAAATAGAAATGAAGAAATCCCCCCTGTAAAATCAGGATGGTAGATATCTTACAGGGTAATTAGATTCAAAAACATAGAGAACCCCTCTAGGCAAAACCTTAAGTTACAAAAAAGATACACAGACAGAAATAGTTATTCTATTCAGCACAATTCTTTTCTCAGCCATTTAAAGAAATCATAATCTAACACATACCTAGCTAGATTACTTACTAAAAGTTCTAAGACTCCATTCATAGAATCATAGAATATCAGGGTTGGAAGGGACCCCTGAAGGTCATCTAGTCCAACCCCCTGCTCGAAGCAGGACCAATTCCCAGTTAAATCATCCCAGCCAGGGCTTTGTCAAGCCTGACCTTAAAAACTTCCAAGGAAGGAGATTCCACCACCTCCCTAGGCAACGCATTCCAGTGTTTCACCACCCTCTTAGTGAAAAAGTTTTTCCTAATATCCAATCTAAACCTCCCCCACTGCAACTTGCATTCCTGGTCTATCCCCGGCCAAGACGACTACAGACAGACACAGACCCTTTGTTTCTCTCCCTCCTCCCAGCTTTTGAAAGTATCTTGTCTCCTCATTGGTCATTTTGGTCAGGTGCCAGCGAGGTTACCTTTAGCTTCTTAACCCTTTACAGGTGAGAGGAGCTTTCCCCTGGCCAGGAGGGATTTCAAAGGGGTTTACCCTTCCCTTTATATTTATGACAATTGTATATAGAGCAGTATAAACAAGTCATTATATGAAATTTTAGTTTATATTAACTTTGCTAGTGCTAGTAGCCTGCTGTCCAACTAAGTAAATATCTAGATGAGTTGATGCACCCCCTGGAAGACCTCTGCGTAGCCCCTGCCTGAGAACCACTGCTCTAACCTGGGTTCAGTTGGTGGTGGTTGTAGGTTGGTCTTTGTTGCCTCAGGGGTCCCCTCTGCTGCTCCTGACCTGCCACCACCCTCAGCTGTCCAGTTTTTCTGTGCACAATCAGCTTATATGCACAGCCCCCAACTTCGCCCACTCCTGTCTCCATGCGCACACACCAGGTACCCTATGTGCACATGGTCTGTAGTTACCATCCTCTTTTCCCAAAGGGGTGGGATTTGGAGGAGACAGAGGGAGCAGTATTTGAGAACAAGTTTCTCATCCCCTTCCTTGTCCCAAGCTAGGCGTCGCAGAGGCTTCGTTGGCCACAGTTAGGGAGCGGGTGGCTGGGAGCCGACACGCTGTTCCCCTTGGTTCTCCGGGAGTGGAGAGGAAAGGAGAGCTCTGTTCTGCTAGCTCTGCATGCAAGGGCAGGCTGGCTGCGGGGAAGGCAATCAATCAATAGCAGAAAAAGCAAATGTTCCTTTGCTAGTGAGGAGAGGACAGAGGGGGCCTGAAGACAGGAGTTAAAAAAAAATTAAATAGAAAGCCTGAAATCTTGATAAGATCGTACTTGTCGAAAGAGCTTTCTGGGAGGGAAAAAAATGACTCCATCCCTCCACATTCATCATCTTCTGATGGGATGTGAAACACCAGCTAGTTCAGGTGGCTCACATAAACCGTAGCCTGCTTCTGATACTGTTCGGAGCTGTTACCACAGTGCTATTTTTACAGCAATTTTCCATCTTCAGTAGTGATAGGAGCTACTGAGTCCATCTGAATTAAAGCAGCTACTTCTTTCCAGCCTTGTTAGGGGGATGGGATGCCATGCCCTTGCCGGAGAGCCCTTGACTAGGGGATTCATGTGCATGGCTGCTAGCTTTGGCCAGTTGCTTTCTGACTGTTCCCTAGTCATGCTCCTGTCACTGATGGAGCATCTTTCCTTCTAAAGCATCTCTACAGCAAAATCATCTTTGCCTGCACTTTACTGCAGCCATCTCTGAAGTGCACCAAGCCAGCTATGTCATGGTGCATGGCAGCATAGGGCACAAAGCTGAAGCCTGTGTCAGAATGAATTGTAGGGAATGGGAAGGAGATAGCTTCACATTCCAGTTGCAGTAACTAGTGTCCCTATGCATATTGCAAATAAAAACGGGATCTTTAGTGAGCTTAAGTGTTAGGAAGACCCTCTTAGCTCACCTCAGAGGCCATTCTCCCTAGCATCAGGCTGGAGAGTACTAACCCACAAGGCAACATGCCAGCTACTGAATCATCAGTGTTACAACTTCTAGCCAGTAGACTTTCTAGGTAGCTCTCTCATCCAAGGAGGGGTAGTTCCTCTGAAGCTAAGCAGAGCTGGTTTATAATGGGACAGCTGCAGAAATCTGACAGCTGCTGCCCGAAGGGCTATTCAAGAGATGAGTTTAGCTGCATTGTCTAACTCAGTCAAGTGCCTCCTGCAAAAGCCCCATCCACATCTTCCAGGTGGCAAAGATGCCAGAGAAATTAATACTGGCAAGATGAGACCAAGGAAAATCTAGGTGCTGTAGGAAGTCCTGTCAGTAGGTGGTGCTCTGTCGGTGTCAAGCCACTGCCCCAACACTACTTCAGGTACCATCTATTAGAGGCAATGTGAAACTGGGGTCCTGGTTGGACATGGGAAAGATCCCATGATGTAAAAAGAAAAGGAGTACTTGTGGCACCTTAGAGACTGCCACAAGTCCTCCTTTTCTTTTTGCGAATACAGACTAACACGCCTGCTACTCTGAAACATCCCAGGATGTTTCACAAAAGTACCATTAGCCACAAGGTCCTGGCCAAATGCTAAGTTGCTTGACTAACTTCCCTGTGGTCTTTCAAATGAATATTGGATTCAAGTCCTCTGTTAAGCCTTGACTAAACCCAAAAGCTACACTAATTTAACTAAATCTGTTTTTAAATCAGCAGCCTCTTGTGTGTGAGAACTTATTTTGGTTTGAGTGCCTTCTATTGATTGACTCTTTGCAGGCTTAAGCTAAATTGATGCGAAGGCACACTAAACAGATGTGTACCCACAAAGGGGTTGGTGCTGGTATTGCTAAATTGGCTTCTAAACAGATATAATAAAAATGGGACCAATTTAAATAAGTTTAGATAAGGTCTTAAATTTCTGCTTTGTTGCTGTGTGCTGTTAAATGGATGTAGCATTTACGGTTGAGTGCAATTTGTCAGCTGCCTAGTAAATATGCTGAAAAACTATTTGTGAATTCTTCAAAATTTTGTTCAGAAATTTAGGTAGATTTACCCTTTTTTTGGGGAAAAAATATTAAAACACTCACCCAGAACCTTAAATGAAACAAAACAAACAATGCTGCAGGTTAAACAATGTGGTGTTCTATCAGAAATGCATTTGTTTTGTCATCTTGTGTTGTGAAGAAACTGGAAAACTTAAGTTTTGATTTGAAATGAACCAGAAAAAAGTTCAATATATTTTTGGTTCTGCCACCAACCCTCCCCTGTCCCAAATTTGCTCATCTCTAAGTGCACTTTACCCCAGAACTGTCTACATCACCAGAGCCACTGAGAATGAACGACTTGTTAATTTTGTATGGCATTGCACGATGAAGTGGTGGTGAAATGTAGACATTTGTTTGATTTGAAACATACCTGAAAGAGGGAGGTCTACAACCATGGAGATGGAGGCAGAATGAGACAGATCTAACAGGCTATGTAGCTCATTTCTGGAGAGAGGTTACAGCTGCTTCTGAGGGGGCTGGGATCTCAGTAGCAGGTTAGCATCTGGGGATCTAGATTGTTCTGCCAAATGCTTTTGAGGTAAGTGGTGCTGGTGATTAAGCAGAATGAGGGAGATGCAATGGTTCTTTGAACTGAAAAAACCCCTCCTGGGAATTGTTGTTTTTTAATACTTAGTATTTTTAAACTGTTTCCCACTATCTTGAGAAATCTGCAATTTTCCTCCCCTTTCGTGCAATCTGATGGCCTTGGCTCGTTTTTCTGAAAGAGTCAGTGAAGTAAAACTAAAATAAATGCTACCGTACCTTAAACATCTGTGTTTTTGTTTTGAAACTCGAAAGCTTAGAGAGGGGGAAGAAAGTCTGGAAGCTTCTGGCTTTGCCTAGTTCTGTTGTGACCCTCCATTAGAGGGATACTTAAGGGGAGCAGAGTTAGTGCTGGAGGGTTGTTTTAGTCTTGTCATCCCGACTGGGCTAGCTTTGCATTAGAAGCTGCAGGTTTTTGTTGGTGCCTTGCAGGAAAAGGGTGGGATGGGGAGAAAGAGCCCTTGGGTTCTGTAATGAATAAAGATGCTGCTCTAGACACTCTTAAAGGAGATGATCTTAAGGCTGCCAGAAAGGGAGTCTTAGGACTAAGTGGAAGTTAATGTAACTGGATGGACTGAGGGAAGCAGAACAGGTAGACAATAGGCAGGAGGGAGGAAATCCAGAAGGAGGTTGGAGTCCCACTGGCACTGGGGAGTGATTGGTTTGGGGCGGGGGGGGGGCGGGGCGGAAACGGGGACAATAAGGATATTGGTGGGGGGAAAACTCCTCAACCTGGACAGAACCTGACCCTTCCTGTTGAGTATTTTGCGTTTACCTGACTAAAAAATTGTGCAAACTCAGGGTGGGGCTGAGAGCTAGAATCAAACCATCCCCCTCAATACCCCAGTGAACCTGCAGTGGCAAGTTTCACATGGTGGTGGCCATTAGCTTAAGGTGCTTTAACGGAGAGCAGGACTACTTTGGAGGGCAGGGGCTGCACTCAGCCTTTAAACTCCCCAGTCCAAGGGCTTACACTGGAATACTGTTCCTTCCTACCCACACCTCCTTTCAGCTCCCTCTCCTCTGCTAGGCAAATATAGTAAAATAAACCAGATCTAAGGGTGGAAAGTTCAGTGTCTCCCTGCTCTTTCATCTATTCTTATTCCCTTCTCTATCCTACCTGTTTTTTCCCCCTTGTCTCTCTTCTGTTTTTCTCCCCCCTCATCAGTTCAGATTCCCTCTCCTCACTCCCCCTCAATCTTGCTCTCCCTTCTTGGTCCGGCTGCCTGTATCTCACCTTCCCTGTGCCAGTGGCTCCCTCTGTTGTCTCCACAACACACCTCCCCGCAGTGCACTGAGCCCTCCTGTTCCCTCCACCTCCTTTCCCGCTGCTGCTGTATTCCAGGGGCCTGGGTGCTGGCCTTCCGCATGCCACAATCTCCGTTCCTCTTGCTTTAGGGCTTTTCTGCAAGTGCCACAAGTCCCTGGTCTCTCAGGGCTCCACCTAGAGTGAAAGCAAAGGGCTGTAACCTTGGGGTGAGCGGAGCTGCTGTTTTAGGGATGCTGTTGCTGGTCCAGCCATGCCTGGGATCCCCAAGGGCTAGAGATCCTGGAATGAGTGAGAGTGTGTGTGTGTACATGCATACTCATCTATCAAACCCTGTGCGGAGAGGCAGCAATGCAGGGCCTATCATTAACTGCTCCGTGAGAGGCAAATTACAGACTTAGCGACACAATTAGGCCAACACTATAGGAAATGGAAAAACCAAAAAATCATTTCTCTGAATTCCTTACCTCCCCCTTCTCCAGTACTACAGACTTGTGCAAAATTAGCTCCTGCTCCTCTCTGACAGGGCTGATAGAAGCCACTGGCAAGGGGCGGTGATGGAACAGTTGGCGATGGCGACAGCAAAATCATTATTCCATTAGTTGGCAAATCTGGGGAGAAGGAATGAAAGGAGCGGGGCAGGGCAGCTGTGGCAGGCGCAGGCTGTGTCCTAGCACGGCTGTCCGTTGCTCCAGGGAGCTGCTGTTGCAGGTCTCCTGTCAGACACCCCTCCGGGCAGGGCCGGATTTAGGGGCAGGCGACTGCCTGGGGTGCCAGGCTTGGGGCGGGGGGGGGGTGGGCACCAGGCTCAGGGGGCCGGTTTTGTTAGCGACAAAAGAGAACATTTGAAGTGAGGTGTTTCAGGTATTCCGTCCGTGGGGTCATTTGTCGTCAGCCTCCTGGAATGTTCTGGGCCGTTGGGGAATCTCGTGGAACCTTCCAGCCTTTCCGAGAGTTCCTTCACCTCAAAGCTCCTCGCGCGTGGTCAGCCGGGCGCTCGCGGGTAGACAAGGGGCGGCGCCGGTCAGTGAGATGTGAGAACGCACGGAAGTAAAGTGAGAGCCCAGCTGCGATATTGTGAACAGGGAGAAACCATGCGTGTGAATCGCGCATCAACGTTGTGAAATGGGCTGCGAATGCATTAAAAATAAGGTATTCAAATGCCCAACAAATGGGGAAGGGGGTGCCGAAGATGCTCCTCACCTGGGGTGCCATTTGGTCTACGGCTGGACCCGCCTCAAGGGGGCGTTGCTGCCGACCCGGCTCTGGGTGAATGCCAAGGGTGAGACGGCCACCTCTCCTCTCCCGCGGGTGGCCCAGAGTGAAGGGACAGGGGTTGGGGCTGCGGGAGCAGATGAAGGGGGTTTAGGGGTGCGACTGTAAAGGAATCGGTGTTGTGTGGGAAATCCTCTGACTGCTCGACTGCCCTCTAGAGCAGGGGTGGGCAAACTACATCCCGCGGGCCAGATCCGGCCCATTTTAAGCCGGCCCATGAGCTCCTGCTGGTGAGCCGGGTCAGGGGCCGCACCATGTGGCTCCTGGAAGGCGCAGCATGGGAACCGGAGAAGGGACATGCCACTGCTTCCGAGAGCTGCTTGAGGTAAGCGCCACTTGGCACCTGCACCCCTGAGCCTCTCCCCACGCCCCAACCCCCTGCCCCAGCCCTGATTCCCCTCCTGCTCTCCAAACCCCTTGATCCCAGCACGGAGCACCCTCCTGCACCCCAAACCTCCCCTCCCCCAGCCCCACCCTAGAGCCTGCACCCCTTCCCACACCCCGCCCTAGCTGGAACCTGCACCTCTTCCCACACCCCGCCCTAGCCCTGATCCCCCTCTGAACCCCTTGGTTTCAGCCTGGAGCACTCTCCTACACCCTGAACTCCTCATCTCCAGCCCCACCGCAGAGCCTAACCCCACAACCAGAGCCCTGACCCCCTCCTGCGCCCTGACCCCCTCCCGCACCCCAACCCCAATTTTGAGAGCATTCATGATCCGCCATACAATTTCTATTCCCCGATGTGGCCCTTAGGCCACAAAGTTTGCCCACCCCTGCTTTAGAGCCATGCTCTTCTCTGTGCCTGTGAGTATGGAGCATAGTACAAGGGGACAGCGTAGGCATTCCTCTGTGCAAACCACAAGTGGTGGGAAGCCCAGGAACCAAACACCCTGCCCCATGACAGGGAGTCAGTGCTCTTTATCCTCCTCTCCTGCCCAGCCTGGGGCTATAAATCAAGAACCAGAGTGGCTGGAATGGAGTCAGGTCAGTCACAGGCTCCTTTGTCTGCTCCTAGCACAGCTGGAGGGCTGCTGGTTCTGGAGAGCTCTGGGAGGTTCGAAGGAGTGTCCATTCCCGTTGCACTCAGGGCTGGCTGTTCCTTTCCTTGTGCATGCTGAACTGTTTCTTCCTAGAAGAAGTGGCTGTCTGGGTGATGGGAGGGGAGGAGAGGATACGCGCACAAGGACACAGATACCTGTAGGCATTTAGGGATGGTCTCTCAGAAGGAAGGAACTCTTGTTGCTTTCTGCCCCCAAAATGTGGCTAATACACAGCGCTACACTGCAGTATAGATGAAACCAAGCCACATGTCATGTCTGTCTGGGTGTTTGCAAGGCTGCAGCTGTATTACAGAGCTTATTACAAACATGATAGGCTGAGATTTTTCAGATGCCTCTAGGCCCCTTGCAACCCAGAGCTTTCAGCCCCTCTGAGAAAACTCCATCCCTATTATAAGCTCTCCAGGGCAGGGATTGTCTTTTCCTAGGTGTTTGTACAGCACCTAGCACAAGGGACCCTCATTTAGAGTGGACCCTTGGGATGCCACTAGAATATTGTAACACTCTCCTGGTCCCAAATGGTGACAGTCCTTTTCTCCTGCTGCCTCAGTTGCTCGGTGACTCAATTTAGCACCAATGGGCCCTGGGTGTTCTGTGCTCATGTCCCACCAGCTAAGGGCTGGATGCAGAGCCTGATTAAGCCCCTGTGAGTAGGACTGGCTGGAAAACAGCATTTATTTTTTTTCCTCATTTCATGAGCATTTGAGGCTTTGAAATTGCCTTTTGTTCCAAGGCACAAGGAAAATGAGTTCTTTGGAAATGGTTCATGGCCAACTTTGAGAGATGCCCTCAGAAGAGCCTTGTGGTTTGGGTGCTCGCCTGGGATGCTAGGGAAACAGGCTCAAAGCCCTGCTCTGCCTTGCTTTTGAGGATTTTTTTAAATTTCAACATCTGTGAATCTGAGAAGAAGCAGGTTAAAGAAATGCACATTGCCCTTAGTTTGGAAGGTGGGGAGGTCAGGGAGGGTCTCTAGTTCCCGTGGGAGCTCATTCCACAGTCTGGGACCAGCCCCTGAGAACTTGCATGCAGCAGCACTGTCCTTCACAAGAAGGAAGCTTATCTGTGCCTGAAGGGTGGAGTTCTTGACCAGAGCCTTCATCAGGGACCTCTGGGACCAGGCCAGGGAGTGCCTTGAAGATAAGGACTGAGGCCTTGAACTTGACACTCACCTGGGAAGTCAGTCCAGAGAGTAGAGGACAGGTCTGATGTGCGCAGTTCGAGTTGCTGAGAAGATGGCTGTAGCATTCTGTCTTAGCTAGAGCTTGCTAAGAGCTGAAGACTTCTTGCCCAGGTGGGCTAAAGACCACAAACTAAGGAAAACTAACAACCCTCAGCCCCCTCTCACTGTGGGGACCTGGGCACTTAGTAAGTTTGGCCCCATCTGCAGTGCAGAATGCAATGTATCATGAGATTACTGGTTCTGTGGATGAAGGGAAAGCAGTGGATGTATTGTTTCTTGACTTTAGCAAAGCTTTTGACACGGTCTCCCACAGTATTCTTGTCAGCAAGTTAAGGAAGTATGGGCTGGATGAATGCACTATAAGGTGGGTAGAAAGCTGGCTAGATTGTCGGGCTCAACGGGTAGTGATCAATGGCTCCATGTCTAGTTGGCAGCCGGTGTCAAGTGGAGTGCCCCAGGGGTCGGTCCTGGGGCCGGTTTTGTTCAATATCTTCATAAATGATCTGGAGGATGGTGTGGATTGCACTCTCAGCAAATTTGCGGACGATACTAAACTGGGAGGTGTGGTAGATATGCTGGAGGGGAGGGATAGGATACAGAAGGACCTAGACAAATTGGAGGATTGGGCCAAAAGAAATCTGATGAGGTTCAATAAGGATAAGTGCAGGGTCCTGCACTTAGGACGGAAGAATCCAATGCACCGCTACAGACTAGGGACCGAATGGCTAGGCAGCAGTTCTGCGGAAAAGGACCTAGGGGTGACAGTGGACGAGAAGCTGGATATGAGTCAGCAGTGTGCCCTTGTTGCCAAGAAGGCCAATGGCATTTTGGGATGTATAAGTAGGGGCATAGCGAGCAGATCGAGGGACGTGATCGTCCCCCTCTATTCGACATTGGTGAGGCCTCATCTGGAGTACTGTGTCCAGTTTTGGGCCCCACACTACAAGAAGGATGTGGATAAATTGGAGAGAGTCCAGCGAAGGGCAACAAAAATTATTAGGGGTCTAGAACACATGACTTATGAGGAGAGGCTGAGGGAGCTGGGATTGTTTAGCCTGCAGAAGAGAAGAATGAGGGGGGATTTGCTAGCTGCTTTCAACTACCTGAAAGGGGGTTCCAAAGAGGATGGCTCTAGACTGTTCTCAATGGTAGCAGATGACAGAACGAGGAGTAATGGTCTCAAGTTGCAGTGGGGGAGGTTTAGATTGGATATTAGGAAAAACTTTTTCACTAAGAGGGTGGTGAAACACTGGAATGCGTTGCCTAGGGAGGTGGTGGAATCTCCTTCCTTGGAAGTTTTTAAGGTCAGGCTTGACAAAGCCCTGGCTGGGATGATTTAACTGGGAATTGGTCCTGCTTCGAGCAGGGGGTTGGACTAGATGACCTTCAGGGGTCCCTTCCAACCCTGATATTCTATGATTCTATGATTCTATGTGTTAACCATGTTTGGGGGTTGGACACCTGGTGGTAAACTAGTCCCTGCCACAGCTGGTCTTGTAGTATAGGAGGAGCATCAAGTTTCCTCTCTCCAAAGGAGAATGTATTATCTGCAGGTTGAGCCTGCTCTCTTGATGGAACAGTGCATATGTGACTTATGCGTGAGGTTCTCTCCCTGTCACCACTGTTCTTGTGTATGGCCGAACAAGTCAATGGCAGATTGTTAAAATCTCACTTCAGCAGCAGAAGCGGCAATTAGCATGTAATGAGGCTTCTTGCTTTTATTTTTAGGTAACCTCCGATTCCCTGACTGTAATTTAGTCCTCCATTGCTTGGGGATAATTAAAGTATGTCACTATAATTTGCTTTTTTAAAAGCCTGTAATTATGTTTTTATTGAGTGGAAAAAAATAGAGGGGGGGGGGAACAACAATGTTGGGGAGAAGACTCATGCTGGCTACAGGGGGATTTCTCCTGGCTTTGCTACTCAAGGGGCCTGTCCAAGAAGATGATGTGGTTAGGATCTGTGACTGGAGAGAAACCTCCCCTGGGTTGGTTTGGCTAAACAGTCACAACTTGGAGCTTGCATCTGCAGATGTGGATCATATGAACAGGGGGATTTAGCCTTGCCAATAGCCCCCTAATGTAGATGTCACTTGCCTCCATGCTCTCCAAGATACTTACTTGACCCCCATCCCTGTAGCTTCTGAAGGTAACGACAGAACCACGATAATGTTAAAACTACTTGCTGCCTATGCCTAGAAGGGCTTTTCCTGTCAAATTCCAACTCTGGTGGTGGTTAAAGATGTGTCCATGTCCTGATCCAGTGGCGATGGGATGTTAAGAATATGGAGTTGCTTTATGACTGATTATAAGGATGGAAGCCATTTCCAAAACTCAGTCTGGCTTCATTGCATCAAACCTCGGGTGTCTGAGTATAAGAGTTGGTTCAGGCCCTGTCTCAGTGGCTTCATTAAGACATATGGGGTTCTGGATCAAAAGGCTGGATAATTTCTGGGTTGGCACAGAATGCATGTAAACTGGAAATGGATGCCGATGTGATGGAGAGCTACTGTTAGACACTGCTTGGGACTTGCGAATGACCAATGCAGCAGTCCCCCTGCCTGACCCAAGTGGATAGAGCGCCAAACCCATCCTAGGTTTTAGCTAAGAATATTGCTTGCCTGGGGCTGAGTACCTCCAGGTTGGTTAGTTATGGATCTTTGCAGCTATCCAGTACAGTGGACCAGCTCAGTAAAGACAGTAATCAACTTCCTCTCTTGGGTCTTAGCTTATTAATTCCAGGCTCTGACACAAAGCCTACCATGTTGGTGTGACTGTGCCAAGATGGAAGATGCACTTGATTTCCTTCTTCGTGAGTCCTGGTGCACACTGCTGGAGGGGAGAGAAGTGAATAACGCTTTTGAAATTTCAGAGTAACAGCCGTGTTAGTCTGTATTCGCAAAAAGAAAAGGAGTACTTGTGGCACCTTAGAGACTAACCAATTTATTTGAGCATAAGCTTTTGCATCCGATGAAGTGAGCTTTTGAAATTGCTCCCCTCATAAGGTCTCTTCCCCAAATGTCAGACATAGGTTTGGAAAGCTGCATGAATTCTTCCCCAAGAACAACCTTGGTTTCATACATGAAATACAGGGTGTGCTGATGAAGTGGTTTGGATCAAAGGGAAAGTCAGACTGACAAATGCAGAGCTTGGTCTTAAGGGCTGTATTTTAAACTCCCGTGCAAAGCCATGTAGACAAAGGCTACGTAAATGGGGGAATGGAATGCTCCCTTCTGACCATGTAGGCTGCAGAGCAACCGTGGAACCTCTCCTTGTAGCTTCAGGCTCTAGTAGCATCTGCAGCCCCTGATGCAGGGTGTTTGGGAAGCAGCTCTGTCTAGTTCTGGAGCCAGGGACTAGTTGCTCACACCCTACCCTCGGTAGTGCAGTGCAGAGAGATGCTGCGTTGGACTGCTCCAGGATGGCTCAAGGGAAGTGGACTCCCGGTGTGGAACCGTTTGTGAGATCTCAACAATCCCATTTCAATGAGCTGCAATTTACAGACTGGCAATCAGCTGCTGAATAATGTTGAGTAACAAATACGTTGGAGGAAATTGTAATCGGCTCACTGGCAATTTGCAGCCAGAAAGAGGCAAACCCCTGTTGAATCGCTTGTTACAAATTCTTCTTGCACTAGTTGAAATGTTGCAGAGAGAGTGAAATTAGTTGTTCAGAGCTGCAGAATTCAGAACCGTGCCCAGATTCATTACTTGTCCGGCTGGGGGAGCTGAGCCAGCCACAGCAGAAAAAAGCCTGGCATGTTGAGGAGGGGCAAGGTCCAGATGATGGGGCACTGCCCTGGAAATCAGGAGACCTGGGTTCTAATTCCATCCCTGCTGCTGGCCTGCTGGGTGACTCTGTACAGAATCCTTGACCTCACTTGGCCTCCTGCCCTTTCCCTCTCTGGCATATTCAGCTTGTAAAGTCTTCAGAGACTCACTGTGGGCATTTTGATACTGCCTTCCTGTCCCCATTAGGCTAGGTGCTTCAGCGAGGACTGTATCAGACTGCCCACAGCTGTAGTTGTAGTGTTAGCCCATGCTGGGTCCATGCCACTGTTTTTGCTGCTACTTTTAGCCAGGGTAACTAGATTAAAGCTAGCACGGATGTGCCCCCCCGAGTTGCAATCAAGCTCTGATTGCAATGTAGGCATACATTTGTTTGTACAGCACAATGGGGACCTGAGCTCAGTTGGGGCCTACTGATGTTATTGACATATGAATAAGTTTGGACCCATCTTGTATTCAGATTTGGATTTGTTAAAATGCAGTTGCTACAAGGCGTGCCATGATGTGACAGTCCCTCAAGTGAGGCTCTAATAAGGCCAGTATCCTGGCAGGGGGTCACAGTAATGCAGTGTCACAGTACAGTGTGTGCTCCCTGGGGGCTGAGCGGTCTCTGCCCTTCTGAATCATGAGGTGGCAGGAGCATTGCATACCTGAGATGACACAACTGTACACCCATATTGTGGTGGATTACGTGCTGATGAGAACTTCACCCTGGCTTTGTATCAGACTCTGAATCCTCTGCATGAAAACCTCCCACCTCTTCTGCTGGGTGCCAGTCTTCCTTGATTACAAAGCCTTCCTTATCTTCATGGGAACAAAAGAAAGGAAAAGTACTAAAAAAACCACACAGGAGCCCTTTTTTGGTGCTAGTTGCTATGGGAACCCTCCATTAAGCGGGAAATACTGGAGTATGCAAATCAACTCCTTAATTAGTTCTCATTCCTTCATGCCTGGTGAGGTGATTTGATCATTAGATGAACATGCCATTTAATTATCAGAGGCTTAACCAAACACAAGCCAGGGTGACCTCTGGGGGGGCAGCGTGTGATCCGAGCTTGTGGGGAAGGGAGAACTGAAGCTAATCTTAGTGTGGGTTAAAACTTTTGCTGGCAGTTTTCCAGAAGGCTGCGGTTTGAAGTGCCAGCTGTTCTGCAGCTGTAACCGAGTCGAGGGTTGAGGCACTGGACTGGGACGTGGGAGATGTGGCTGCAGTTCCCAGATCGGCCGCACATTCCCTGCGGGGGTGGAGGCAGACGTTTAGCAGTGGAGCCAGAGGGTTTCAGAAGTGGATTGGCACTCCGTGTGCTGAGCTCCTCTGAAAATCTAGCCCTTGGTGTCGGTCTTTAGCGCTCTTAAATTCTGGTCTGAGTCTGTCTTAGTTCACCACCTGTACAATGCGTGGGGAGGGTCATTTCCCTCCCTGATGGAAGTGCTCCCATACTGTGGTGATGGAAACACCCAGAGTCTGTACTAAAGGGTTAACAATATTGACCTAATCTCACTGGGAGGTTGGTGCTGAATCTCATTGTGATCTCAGCCTCATGGAGATCCTTCGAGCCAGAGACGTGCCCAGTATTTATATTAACCCTAGTTTCTATACATGGGTGTAGTTGGATGAAATCCAGCTGGGGAAACAGTGCTACAATAGCTCTTAAATAACCTTCCTTCACTCCCTGGGTGGGACCAGTGTTTATGGACCATGGTAGCCCTTGGCGGGGCAGTGTATGAGGTTCACAAACGGCATGTCCAGCCTGTTTCAGTGGTGAGGCCTGTGCAGAAAGGAGAGGAAAGTTTGTTGCTTGTGCATCAGACTTGGTGGATTATCCTGAGTGGGACCCATCCAACTTCCACTTGTGTCAGAGCACCCTCTAGGGAAGTATCAGAATCCATGTCCTCTCCCTAAGTAGCAGATGGTCTGTGCATCTTGAGCCAGCAACTTGAGGGCTTGGGGAATATCCCATGAACTCTAAGCACTGCGGCAAACAATGGTCAGCTACACTGGTGTGAATCTGGAGTCACTCCATTGAAATCAGCGCAGCCCCTCTGGGTTGGCTAGTGCATCAGATCCTAGGGCCTGACTTGCTGCGTCTTAGCCAGTATTTCTTACACACAGCCAGCTGCCTGTGCAATTTGCGCGCTGTAAATGCTATGAGTTTTTCACCAAACAAGCTTCATTAATCGTCTAATAACCGGATTAATTAAGGACACTGAAAGTAAACAGCAAGAGTGTAATTTGCCTCAGATTGCCATGTAATTGCTGGAGGATGGCTTCATTTGCATATGCAGAAAGCACGGAATAGAGGCAATGTGAAAACCATTCATAGAAGACAAATATGGTGTTGGGGCCTTCTCACCCCCAGCTCTCCTCTTCACGGCTGTAGCTGGGGCATGTTGCTTTTCCCGCTCTCCTGGCTTATTTCTAACGAGGCAACTCTCCCATTATTCATGGATCTTCCCCAGCTATTGAAGAGGATGTTAGTGCCCATGACTCCCAGACTGATCTGCTTGGTTAGAGCCTGTCCTCCGAGGTCATAGGAGACTGCACCTGAGAGAGCACTGCTAGCTTGGTTTGGCTGAGGATTGCTTCTGCTACTGGCACTTCCCTGGTGGTGTCCATTGCCCCTGTGGGATGGCGGGTTGAAGTGCGGCTCTGTCTCCAGTGCCATGCTGGAAGCATAATAAAATCCAGCTCCCCCAACCTGCCAGGGACCAAATATGGGACATTGACAAGGATGACGAGAATCTGTGGAGTTAGAATTAAATCAGACCATCCCAGGGAGAGCACTCGGCACCCACCCCTCCCAGTTTTGTCCAGAAATTCCATCCCGCACTGAACATTCTGTCCTAACCAGCTGTATCCCACAAGCCTTTGCCAGCATATCCCCACCAGACCCTGCCAGCAGCAGGATTGGCATTCACGTGCAGTCTGAATAATGTCCCAGATCTGCTTTATTTTATATGGTACATTGCAGATCTCTACCTCTTTGGGGGCCTGAGCTGCTCAGTCCTAGGAGCGATTCCTCCAGATAAGCTTCAAGGCAAACTTTCGGGGTTATATAGGGGAGCTTAGCCTATTAGAGCTCTATGGAGATATAAGGGACTTCAGGGCTCTCTGGACATTTTGGGAATACTGAATTCACAATAGATGAACCCAATCCCCATGGACTGCAACAGGAACTCTGTATGTGATGGCCCAAGTAACTGAAAACCCATATTTTGGCCTAGCTGGCGTTAATCAGGGGTGCTAACTGAAGCTACAGTCCCTCAGTCACAGGAGACACTTGGGTTAATCTCCACAAATAGGTGTTAAAGGGATGGATGAGAGGGCTAGGCGTATATACTGTATAGGCTGGGAGCAGTAGCTTTTTCCTTAGCATGTTTGTTTGTAGAGCTGGCTGAAACGTCTTTGGCCAATTTCTTTATTACAAAATGGCTGCCTTCCAAGTAAATTTTAACTTCCAAGACATCTTGTTTCTCTTGAAAACTTTCTGGATTTTTTTATTGGGGAGGCATGGAGAGAGAAATAAACAGTTTGTTTTAAAAAACACAAACTCCATTGTTTGGTGTTTGAACAGTTGTGTTTTGGGTTGAAAAAGCCACAATTTCCACAACATTTAAAAATGTTTTTCTTTCAAAAATGTTTGGGAAATACCACTTTCCAAACAACTCCATTGTATTTGTTTTGTGGTAGCACCTAGAAGCCCAAACTGAGACCAGGGTTTGGTGCAGTACATACACCTGGTGCAAGACTGTCCCTGCCCTAAAGAACTTCTAGTCTAAGTAGGTAAGGCTGATGCAGGTAGGGAAGGGAGGCAGAAGCACAGAAAGGGAGAAGTGACTTGTCCAAAGTCACCCAACAACTCGGTGGCACAGCTGGGAATACAATCGATGTCTCCCCACACCTATTTCAGTGTCCTGTCCACTGGACTGTGCTGCCCCTCTCTAAGACTTGTATGCGTCTCTAATTTTTCTCCCGTTGTTTCTCTCTATTCTATCTCAAACACAGATGCGTAAATTGCAACTAATGTTGCACTTGCTTCTTCCCTCCTGCCAGCCCTCAGTGAGTTTTCACCTAATGTCTGATTTTGTCAGGACTCTACTTAGCTGCTCGTGCAGTGAACATGTGCAGAATTTTGCAGGAATAAATGCGCAGCAACAAAAGCCGTAGGAAAGAATTTGTAGCAACAAAGCCTGAAGAGGTCCACAATAATTTTTTCCCCTAGCAGAAGGGATATCTTGTCTGAGACCTAGGAAGTTGGAGGGAACTGACATTTTCGTAGCAACACACAGGAAAAACAGTGCTATGACAAGTCTTTCCTGTGTATCCATTTTTCTCAGGGGAAGTGCACTCCATTGGTTTGTACACAGTATGTCAAGTGGGTGTATCTTGAGTAAATATGTGCATTGTTCATTCCTTTAAAACACTTGCTTGTTCACATGTGTTCTAACACGTGTGCTCTCATGGGTGAGAAACTGCAAATACAAACTTGCAATAAACACTTAAATAATTGGTTGCAAAATGGTAAGCATATTCACCCCCTTTTGGTGGTAAAATTTCCAGGTTTTTTAATATTTAGTAGTACCTAGAAGCCCTGATCATGGCCCATGACCCCTGCTTTAGGTGCCATACAAAACCAGAACAGAGGTGATCCCTGCCCTAAAGAGCTTAGTGTACCTTTTTGATGGCAAACTTTCAATATTTTCAAAAGGTGAAAGACTTAGGAAAAAATGAGAATTTTCTACACAAGAAATATTTAGGGAAAAAAGACCACTTGTCACTGTTTTGAATGATAAAATTTCAGTTAGCAGTAAAAATAAGACAAGGTCCTATTTCCAACTAGTTGTGCGGACTTCATGTATGCCTCATGGCTTGCTTAACTTCATTGGAATGTCTAGGTAGGCATGTTGTTCCAGATAAAAAGCTTTTGTTTCTGGTTCCCAAAGTCCCCTGGGTGCTTGTAGAGTGGATATGGAAAATACCTTTATGCTGA
Source organism: Eretmochelys imbricata (assembly GCF_965152235.1). NCBI lineage: Eukaryota > Metazoa > Chordata > Testudines > Cheloniidae > Eretmochelys > Eretmochelys imbricata. The sequence continues at coordinate 10,303,781 of NC_135592.1, read as the reverse complement.
ACAGGATGTTAATCTCCCAGAATCTCAGATTGAGTAAGGTTCTATGGTGGGTGTGGTCTTCATCTGAGTGTGGGGGAAGGGGGATTTTCAAAGCCACAAATGAGTGAGGCACCCAGTGCCTTTTGACTGTTAATGGGAGTTGGGGGGTCTGTCCCATCTATGCCTCTGAAAAACTCCCTCTTGAAAGGGAACCCTAGCTGCTTCACCCTAAACATCCTACTGAACCTGGCCCTTTATAGTGTTTTTAATAGACATGACCTTTCAGCTAATTAAAATCCCACCAGAAGAGGTGGGGGTGGTCTTTATCCACCTCTTTAGTCTTATCACAAGAGGATAAGAGTCTACTATAGCTGTCAGGTAATGAAGTGCTTAAGCACTGAAGACTCCGTCTTTTAGGGGTGATGGTCAGAGTTGTGTTGGTTACAAAAGCTGTGCACCCCTGAAGCCGATTCATCTATTGAAATGGAGTGGACAAAGGAAGAAAGTGTGATCCTGGATGTGTGCCTAAATAAAAAAAACCAATAAACAAGCCCAGTTGCTTCCCCTGGATTTTAGAGCCCACTTCAACAGTCCCATTGGTATCTCTGTCCTAGGCAATGTTTCTCAGCTGGTAGGTCATGGGGTTTAAGAGGCCTTGAAAATTTTATTAGCATCTAAAGCAAAGAAAATCTGACTCCCCATATTGACCCTTCAAGGTCAAGTATTGTCAACTTCTTGAAATGCACAGTACACAAATCATTTATCTAGACTTAGCATTAATTTGCTATTGTTACTCTTCTATAGTAAATGTAAGGGGGTTGCAAAAAGTTTAGACTTGAAATAGTGTCACTGAACTGAAATGGTTGAGAAACAATTGGCTAGACCAAATTCGCCACCCTCATCGCCTATCTTTGGGGATGCTCCAATCCGAATGTTGCCTCTCAGGGGGAGGCAGTTTCCTTCTCTCCCTGCTCTCGCTATTTGAAAAACTTAGGTCTTGTCTAATGGACTCTGCATTTCCTTAGTCCACCCTGCCTTATGAGGCTGCTGGGAAAGCTGTCTCCTGTCTGATTGGCAAAAATTCTTCTCTTTTTTATATTTCAGATGCTTTGTAAAAGTTGTTCTGGGATTTACTACTCTGTAATTAGATGGGGTGGTGAGTGGGATATGTTGCATTGCACTGCAGGCTTCTTTAAACAGCCATTTCACCACCATAGAAGGATACTTTGTTGATTTTAAGGCAGAAGAAAACCCAGTGTATCCAATCTTGTTCTTAAGCTAGTGCAGCTCTCTGGGCTTTCAGTAAAGTAAATCCTGAAGTGAAAGCAGAGTTGGAAGCCAAATGCCTAAGGCTGGGTTCCAGGTCTGTATACCTGACATGAGGCAGGGGTTGTAAAAGCCCCCTGAGAAACTTGCTCTGATGCAAGAGCAGTGCAGGGCCAGTGTATGTGACTGTCTCCTCTTTGTAGCCTCCAATGTAAAGGTGTGCTTGGGGTTCAAGAGACTAGCTACAACACCTGGCATTTTATCTAGGTGGTAGAGGAATACATAGGCTGCAATATCCCTCCCCCGTCCGGGGCTGCTTATGCTGGGGAACAGATCTGTCCACCAGACTGGAATTTGTTGGCGTGCCGAGCATAAAAGTGTCGGAAAGAAAGGGGCTTATTCCCAGTGTCCGAATAACAGGAGATGATGAGGTGGGGCAGCGGGTGGGAAGCAGGAACCCACCCTGCACATGGACTGGGATGAAGGGGCACCAAAAAAGGCACCCAAACCAAAGAGCTATTGGAGAACAAAATGCATAAGGTCCTGATGCAATACGTGCATGTGTGAGAAATCATATTTGTGACTGGGAATGCGAAGCAGAATTATTCAAGCCTTGCTCGATAAGTGAGCCATCAAAAGTAAAAATGAAGGCAATTCTGCAGTCAATATAATGTGGCTGCAGGTTAAATAAATAACATTTGAATGACAATAATTGCAAAATGACACTTTCTTCCACTATAAACATGTGGTTAAATTCTGCTCTCATTAGCTTAGACTACAGGCTTTTAGAGGAAGAATAAAACCTTGTAAAGCCAGTCTTTTTGGAAGCTTGTTAAATTTATGCTGCTGCAGAATTCTGGGCTTGCTCTTGCAAGTATATATGCGTATGGATTACTTTACTCAAGGGAAAGGCCCTCTGCAGGATCAGGCCCTGTGACATGAAGATCAGAATTCTCACAAGCTCAGCAACCATAATGGAGGCCAGATTTTTTAAAACTGCACTTAGGATCCTGACCCTGTCTGAAAATCTGGCTCATACTTAGGGGTCTAAATGGGAGCTGAGCTCTTCTGAACATTTGATCCTAATTGTGGGTGCTGGACCCTTGAAAATCTGACCCTTGAGCTTTCTAGAAAAAGCTTCTCCTCCCCCTTTCCTCCAAAGATGTTTTCATGGTAGGACGAACTTTCAAATATCCCCATGTTAAACCTAAATCCTCTGAGTTCAGTTTGTTCAGTTGACTTTTGAACTCAAACATGAAAGTTTTGACTCTAATTGGGACAGTGCTGGGTTTGTGAGAGCTGTGTGGGAGGGATAGGGAAGAGGCTATATATGGAAAGGGGGAAGAGGGTAGGTAAAAGAGCAAGTCAAGAGATTGCTACAGCAGGAAGAGGAAAGTAAAGTTCCAATGAAAACCTGTGTAAATTCAGTATTGGCCTCAGCCTGTGCCAGCCTCGCTTCAGACTAGGGTTTTCTACCCATAATCAAAAGCACAGGGTTTGCCTTAGAAATCAAGGTTTGTTTTGTTTTTTTAAATCAAATCCCCCTGATTTAAATGGCAGGATCAGATCTGCAGTCTCATTCTGAATATTGTAAATAGCTAGAAATATTTGCTAACTCGTTCCAAGCTGTGCTGCACTGACTGAAGAGTGTGGCCAACTTCAGGGCAGATTTAAGAAGCAGGGCACAACGGCCAAATTGGCTGAGAGTTCTACACTTGGGTTTCATCAGCCAATTATCAAGTGTAAACTCCTCAGGCACTAGAACAACCTAAATGTGGAGTCAGAAAGTCCCTTGGGATATTTGGATCTGTCTCCTCAGCCAGGGGACCCTGCCTTTGTGATAGATGGTCCCTTACACCAAGAATCACGGCAATATTCAGGCTACTCCAGTCCCAAATGACTAGTCACTTAGCCCAGGTCAATGGTACCTTAGGTTTCACACCAAAGACAATAGCTGTAGCAATCTTATCAGACTATTAACTAGGAGAGGAAATAAGGCTATGTACAAGGTTAAAGCAGGTAAACACTATACATATTCCCACATCCACAAATGAGTTGCAATCTTAAGTTTGAAAAAGCAATAGATGCTTATATAAGCCAGCTCTACATGTCCTTTAGGGATAACCCAGGCAAAGCACTGGGGATCTTTTGATTGTGCCTAGTAATCCTTGTCCCCAAAGTCAAAGCAGCATAAAGTTCCTCCACGTTAAGGGTTTTTATTCCCTCCCCCTGCTTCAAGATGCAAACTCAGCTGATGGGGAGGAATCCACTTGCAAGTCTCCTCTTCATGGCGGGGAGGGGGAGTGTGAACAGTCTTTTGTCCCTTCTAATGTCCCACTCTAGTCTGCCTGCTGTTGATGGGCCTTCCTTGTGAGGCAGGACATAACACCTCTGTTGGAGATTAACTTTCACATAGTTCAATGTTTCTCTCCTGTCTGTTGATCTACACAGTTGCAAAGGCTTATAATGCAAATGCTTATATATCACCTTGCAAGAGGGGATAAGGACAGTGCCATAACTAGGCATTTTAGTGCCCGGGGCGGGCAAGCATATTTGGGCCCCTACTGTTTTCTCACATTTTTCCACCCCATTTTTCTGCCCCTCTTCCCCCGCCCCGTGGCTTTGCATCCTGGGCAGCTGCCCTGTTCATCCAACTCTGGTTATGGCCCTGGATACAGATGTTATAAGTGAGATTAATGCATGCAGCAGCTTGCCACTTTCAATGAAGGCTAAAGACCATTTTGATCATTCTAATAGCTGGAACCAATCTGGAACAGGTATGTATTTGTCAGTGTTCAGTTGAGGCATGGGGAACTTGGCATGAGGTGGCCCTGCTCTGCAAATCACAGCTATTATTCCATGAGTTTTTGCCCATCCCACAGAAAGTACTTTTCATGGACTTCTAATATCTTTTCTTACTGCAAGTAAGTCCCAGAGCTGCCTGTTTTCTAAGTGGTATTCCTCCTGCCTCCCACGTCCATTTCTTCCATCTGATCACCAAGTGAAGTCCATTAAGGGTAGACTCCTCCTAAGGCCTTGGCAGCACTGGGGTCTTGGCCAGCAGTATCACAGCAGTGCTATAGTGGAATCTGTGGAAAAACCCAAACATAAATTGTGACTTGCAACAGAGTTTCCGGAGACTGGAAACAGCCTCCTCTCCTGCTCATCAACCCAGGGGCCTGATCCAGATTAATCTGAAACTAATGTCAAACATTCCCACAGACTTCAATAACAACACCCAATGTTCTCCCCTGTTGGTCTCAAAGCAGGCTTGTGTTTTTACCCCCACTTTAGATGGGGAAATTGAGGCACAGAGAAGTGACTTGCTTAGTCACCCAGGAAGGCCAGGGATTAGAACAGAGGTCTTCTGTTTCATGCCCTATTCACTAGGCCACGCTGCTACCCTCTTAAGCAAAGGGTAGATTTTAAACTCTGAGAACAATAGCGATGTCTCCACTGAAAATCTGCTGAGCATTACTCTTTTTCATTCCCTGTGTCTTTCATTTTCCCGCTCTCACTTGTGCTAGGCTCCTATCTGGACTGTCTGGGTGACGGTAAATTGTTTTTTGATGGCTGACTCTGTATAACTGAACCCAATTTGCCTTTCAAAAGCAGCTAATAGTCGCATTAAAAAATCCATTTTCACTTGTGATTGAATTTGACTGGGGCTCAATCAATAAAGGAATGGAGTGTTTCACACACTGTGCTGGGCGTTACCACGGAAACCCTGTAAGTGAGCATGGTTGGTTTAATGTCTTTGTGCTAATAGTTCTGCTGGCATTGGCCACCAGTCTCAAAGTCCCCCTGTAGAATGCAGGTCAGGTCTGGCAGCACTGGTCGCTTTTCAAGGCGGGTATGCTGAATGTCTAACAAGCAAGGAATCTCATCTGTAGGAGGGGGAATGGGGTGGCTGCCTGTTAAGTGACTCTTCTGGTCTTTCCCTGGTAATATAAACTGGACACAGTATTTTCCACTGAATGCATCCGATGAAGTGAGCTGTAGCTCACGAAAGCTTATGCTCAAATAAATTTGTTAGTCTCTTAAGGTGCCACAAGTCCTCCTTTTCTTTTTGCGAATACAGACTAACACGGCTGCTACTCTGAAACAGTATCTTCTGTTTCCAGTCCTAAACTACTGTGATGTTACCATGAGCTGTTCAGTGGGTCCCCTGAGGTGGCTGCATTTCAGTGGGGTGTATCTCTTGGTGGTGATATTGCACCTTTAAATTCAAGAACTCTCCCTGCATGCAGAGATGGCAGCTAGTTTTTCAGAAGTGCCATCAACTCTTACAAAGGAAACACACACACAGTGTGCTCTCTTAATTTGGGCTTATAATCACACAGGTACAGATAGGTAGGCTGGCCTTGTGATTAAGGCATTTGACTGGATCCTGAGAGAGTTAAGTTCAGTTGTTAGCTCTGTGACCTTGGGCAAGTCACTTAATGTCTGCTTCAGTTTCCTGCTGCCACCTCCGTGCAGGTATAGTAGCCAGGGTGTACCCACTGTGCCAGCTGTCAAGCTCATGTGGAGAGAGGCACATCTCTGTGGTAAGCAGAATTCCCCCCAAACAGTGAAGGGATTTATAGGTCAATACCAAAAAGCAGAAGTGGAACCAGACTGTAGCTGGAAGTCAATGCACTCTCTGGAGCACTGGTGTAATACTTTCTGGTAAGAAATGCTGATAAGTGAGAGAACAGCCTCTGCAGGGCACTTGCCTCAAGTGCAGGAAGCCGTGGATATTTGTAGCTGCAGGTTCCTTGTATGGGCCCCCTTGTAACACGAGTTCTCCACTCCCACCTTTCCTCTATCTTGTTGCGGACATGGGGACTGTTGCTGTATGCACATAAATCATCTAGTGCTATGGGGCCCTGGTCAAAGTTGCAACCATAATACTGCTTGGAAGCACTTCTCACAGATGTGAGTAATCGCTCCCATTTTACTGATGTGTGGGAGGAACAGGCCAGACAGAAGTGACTTGCAAAGCCAGGAATAGAACGCAAGGCGTTAGAATCCATGTCCAATACTGACCCTCTAGACCACATTACCTCCATGTTAACATAGCACTTAATTGCATGGTATGGCTCCTTTGCTATGGAGAGGGGGAAGGTCACTTGTGTCTCAGCCCGCCTCTTCACTGAGGAAATTCTGCTTCTCACAAAGAAATGAAAGTTCCCATTAATTTCACAGGCTGTTTCTGCCATCTTTGGGTTTCTCACTGATGGGCCTGAGGAGGAGGGAGGGAGTTTCTTCTTGGCTGTGCGAGAAGGAAGCAAAAGCTGTTAAAATAGGGCATGGGGAATCTGCAGAGCTTCTAAGACAGCCTGGAGGTCTGGACTTAATTTCCAGACAGCTCTGGGTCATCTCCGCAGTGTAATTCCAATGTCACTATCTGATAAAATCCCTTCACTTATGCACTAGAAGAAATTCACAACAGAGCTGGTTAAAACACTGAGGGGAATGGCAGCACCTTCCATCTGAGAGCACATTGAGTTGCTGCATAGAGGCAATCCACCCACATGTGGCCTAGCCTGGAGGCCTGGGGCAGAGGCAGCATGACACAGTGGGTAGGACACAGGACTGGAGTCCAGGGACCTGAGTCCTAGTCCTGGCTCTACCATTGACCCTGAGTGAATCCCTTGCTCTACCTGCCCTGTGAGTCCCTTCCATGCTTAGACCAGAAAGGTCTCTGGGACAGGAGCTGTCTCATTGCCTGCCTGTCAGCCAGAGGCCTTTGATCTCAGGTAGGGTCTCTAGGTGCAAAATAACAGGCAGGAATCAGATCAGACACTGTAGGTGTAAATGATGGTGCAAGACTGGAATCTAGCAAATTGCCTGTGTGCAGTGGGGAATCTTATGCTGCTGCCAAGGTTGTACGTCTGGGATAGACAGAGATTCTATCGATTGAGCTGTTAATCCAGCACCTTTCAGGGGCACTGCATTCTCTCCATAAAGCAAAAATAAAACATACAAAACCGAGTGCAGGCAATAGCAAAACTCCCCGTGACCGGCTCTGGGCTCTGCTGCAGCAACCTGCACGAACAGCAGAGTGAGACAAATCAGAGCCCTGATCCAGAGCAAATGGTGTCTGGCTGGCTGGCCTCCTAACTTCCCAAATGGCACCAGCCCCTGCTGGAGAACTCCAAGTGAAAATGTTTGTCAATGCCCCTTTTAGAGGTACAAAGCCATCGAGCTGTAATAATCAGAGTGGAAGGACAGGCCGTTAGGTCAACAACATGCGTGTGCAGCGGCCGTGCTGCCTCCTGCCTCAGCTTTCCTAGGTTCTCTCTAAACTAGGGTTACTGAGGAATAACTTGCAGCTGGTGCTGCTCCATGGGTGGGATTGTGAGTGTAGATACAACTGCCATTACTACATAATGGCTGTTACAGTAGCACTTAGAACCCTTCATGGAGATCAGTGACCCACTGTGCACATGCAGAACAAGAGCCTGTCCCTTCCCCAAAGTTTACAGCAAGGGAACTATTATCCCCATTTTACAGGTGGGGGAACTGGCACAGAGAGCAAATAACTTGGGCGATGGCAAAGCTGGGAATTGAACCTAGATCTCCTGAATGCAACTGCAGGACCAACTTGACTCTGTGCTGTTGGTGTTCTGAATGCTCTGTCTAACCTTGCTCATGGCAGGTGTGCATCACATGAAGCCAGATGTGCACCTTGGGTAAACTGACACCACTCCATTGTTTATCAGTGAAGGACCTAACCCATGATGGCAGTGGCAGCAGGAGTCCTGCCTACACTAGGGCTCCCAGTGTTGCTTGGAAAGGGTAGAAGATTTGCCGCAAACATGTGGGCTCAAATGTGTAATGTCAATGGCTGACATCAATAGTTCTGTACCCATTTACAGAAGCAAAGAATTTGGCCCCAAGAGTATTGAGTGGGTGGGATGAGGGGGATTATATTGAACCAAATGGGTGCAGAGGGGTTTGACATATGTCTGACTTGATCTGGAGCTTTGTCTTCTCTGGCTATGCAGTTAAAGATCTTCCCTTCACAATGGCACTGAGCATCATCTTTTTAGGATTAATATTACTGTAAAATTAAATTTAACAAACTAGCTTGGAAAGAGTGGAAAGGAAGCTCAGGGCTGAGCTGGCGTTGTGATGAATTACAGCTCCACTGTTGCTATACAAGTCTTTCTGAAGAAAAGCATAGTAGGATGTGTGTGTAAGAAAGGCTGTTGTCATTTCAAGCAAGTCTGTTTCCACTGAGATGTAAAATCCTAGCAGAGACAGGGCACATGTATTTTTTTAACCTCAGTGTAGGTAGTAGGAGTCAATCCTGGAAGAGATTTTTTTCTCTAGATCTCTATAGGAGGCAGTGTTGCCCAGTGCACTAGTTCTTAATCTTTCCAGACTAATGTATCCCTTTCAGGAGTCGGGATTCACAAGACAAATCAAAGTTTCACCTCCTTTAAAAACTACTTGCCTACAAAATCAGACATAAAAATACAAAGGTGTCAAAGCACACTATTACAGAAAAATTGCTGACTTTCTCATTTTTTACCATATAATCAAACTCCCAGCTTGAGAAACACTGATATACTATATAGAGCCATATAAAACCACTGTCTGTGTGGGATTTTAGTTTGTACTGACTTTGCTAGAACTTTTCATGTAGCCTGTTGTAAAACTAGGCAAATATCTAGATGAGTTGATGTGCCCATGGAAGACCTCTGTGTACCCTGGTTGAGAACCACTGACCTAGTGGGTAGAGCACTGAGCTTCAAAAGACCTAGTTGTATTCCTGGCCCTGCATTGACCTGCTGTGACCTTGGGCAAGTCACTGCCCTGCTGTGCCTCAGTTTCCCCATGGGTAAAATGGGAAAGTGATACTGATCTCGTTTGTAAAGTGTTTTAAAATCTATAAATGAAAAGCACTATACAAGAACTAGGTGGTGGTATATGGAAGAACTTTTTTAGTGGAATCTGAGGTGTGAATTGAAACAGTTATTCTGGTATAATATCCTCTCTCCCCCTGGTCTAGAGAAAAGAAAAGGAGGACTTGTGGCACCTTAGAGACTAACCAATTTGAGCATAAGGTTTTGTGAGCTACAGCTCACTTCATCCGATGAAGTGAGCTGTAGCTCACGAAAGCTTATGCTCAAATAAATTGGTTAGTCTCTAAGGTGCCACAAGTCCTCCTTTTCTTTTTGCAAATAGACTAACACGGCTGTTACTCTGAAAACTGGTCTAGAGACTTACTCTGGTATAAGAGTGCCTTTTTGCTGTTCATCTTACTTGGCTTAGAAAGAGCTTAAGCTAAACCCAAAAAGCGACTCTGCTCCTGGAATAACCATATGGAGTGACCATACAGGAGGATATAATTATACCCGTATAACTACATTGCTATCACTGGTGAAACTTTCCCATGTAGATGGTTTTTTTGCCCCTCCTCCTTCCATTTGCTCCATTTCACACATACAAGCAATAGGAGAACATAGAGATCTGGGATTGGTTCAGGCTGACCCAGGAATCTTGTGAACAAGGAGTTAACTTGGGTGAGGTTTTGCTGTTAGTGGAACGGTAAGAACTGGGAATTGCTCCAATGCCCTGTCAACAGTGGGGATTTAGACTGCATGTAAACAGTTGGTCTGAACTGGATGAACTCTAGAGAAACAGCACTATGGGAGCAGTGCACTTCTGAAAATCTGGCCTCTTGTTAGGTGCCTGGGAGTTGAGCTTTCCTATATCTGTCCCCAATTACTGGCACTGAACATTAAAAACATCGCTTTGGAAGGCCTGATCAATAACCCACAATGCAGTGAATGGGAGTCTATTGATTTCAGTGGGCTTGGGAGCCAGTTCCTTCACCTCTCAAAATCAGTGCTACAAAAAATTACTGTTAGAAACAGTCGATGTACTTAATCCTGTCCCCAAAGAGTTTCCAATCTATTCTGTCAGTTCAGCTCATAGCACAAGGTATAAAAGAGAGATCATAGGAGGGGCATTTGTGTCTTGCCCAGGGGGCAGCAGAAAGTTCCGTTGCTGACTGAGCAGAGTCCTTGCCCCTGGGCACTCATGTGTTCGGTACCTGCAGACATTCATCTGGAAAGCTAGTTCTGTGTCTTGAGGACAAGAAACCTGGCTGAGCACCCGGCCCCTTGCTCCAGGCTTCTTTCTACTACACGGCATATGAATTCTGCTTGGATTCAAACAAGTGCCCCAGCAGGACATGAGGTTTTGAACATGCACGCTTCCTGCAGGGTGCTTCACTAGCAATATGGAAGAGAATTCTCTAACCCTCATTTCCCTTCTTGCATGTAGACAGATTGATCTGGGTGCCCGCTGCTCTGAGCATACTGCTTGTGCCAACCCTGAGAATCCTGCCGGGCTCCATGGCAAAGTGCTCTCAGCCCTTTATATGGATCACCTCACGCTTCCCAGCTAGGTCTGAATATCAAACAGGTCTAGGGGGAGACCCCGTTTCTTTTAAAGGGGCAGACCACCCCATTAGAGGTGCACTTGGTTTTTGCGAAAGGGAGTGTCTCACCATATGCACAAGCAGTTTTCCCTCTAGTATTCCAGTGGTGATCTTTCTAATCGCTGCCAGTCTGTGAAGATGGGGCATGTGGGAGAGTTGAACTGACCTCTTTTGAGGTCCAGAAAGTTTGGTTGCATGTTAGGCAAATATTTGGTTGGTTCCTATTGTATGTGAATGGGTCTGCCCACCTCTAATCTTAGCACGGGCACTTCCAGAGCTTGACGTCTAAGATCCAAAGCAATTCTGACCTGAGTCTTTGTTTTCATTCCCCTCCAATGAAGAATATCTGAGTTGCTCTGCAGGAGTTTGGCTCGGATTGGAGAACAAAAATAAATCCTATTATATAAACATAAGAACGGCCATACTAGGTCAGACCAAAGGTCCATGTAGCCCAGTGTCCTGTCTTCTGACAGTGGGTAATGCTAAGTGCTACAGAGGGAATGAACAAAACAGATAATCAAGTGATCTATTGAAAGGGGAAATAGCAATTGTCCCCGCACTAGGGCAAACCCTGCATTTTTGTGGGGAGAAATCCTTCCTTGTCTGGGTCAGAAGCAGCCATCTGCATCTCAGCTTGTCCCCATGGGCCTCAATCCACCCCATCTTCCTGCAATGCTAATTGCTAAAGGATTTGTCAGCACATCTCCTGGTGTCCTTGGGGCCCTCTGTGGTGTCACCAGCTGTTGATGCAGAGAGGATTGAGATGTTGAGATGACAAATGCACCTTTCCCTTTCATAACTGAGGAAGGGAAGGTTAAGGTCTGTCTAATTAAAACCATTTATTTTAGTAATCCTTTCTCTCTGGTTTAGGGGAATCCCTTTCATGAAACACCAAGCAGAGTAATTGTGGAGAGAGTGTCTCCTCTGCTCCTTTGGTATTTGCAGTGCTATCTAATTAAATGGAGTCCGAGCAGCCCAAGTCCATTGACTTTCATCAGAAGTGACCTTGATATGTTATCAAAGTGAATAATCCTGTCTTTAAAACAGACTTTGATAGATCAATAAAAGAAACATGCTGCATCTCCTGGCAACTTCATCAGCCTTGGAGTGAGATCTGTCAAGGGCACTGGCATCTTTTTTTCCCAGGTTTTTTCTCTCCTTTTGCTTTTCTCTTTGTTCTGACACATTGCACATGGTTTGCAGTCCTGGTTCCATACTCCCTTCTGCTTCATCTTGCATGTTGGTAAGGGGCGTGGTGGGGAGTTCACATGGCCTTTGGAAATTTAGAAATGCCACTTAAAGCCAGAGATCTTTTTCCCCCTCATACAGTGTGCTGAAAGTTAGTCAAACCTTAGTCATCTTTCTCCTCTTGGTTTAATCACTCTAATAGCATGAGTAGTAGTATAAAGATCCATAGATCTAAGGCCAGAAGATACCATTCTGATCATGTCTGCCCTCCTGCCTGTCACAGGTTGTAGAATGTAGATACTTATTTGTCCATAATGTGCTTGGAGATCCATGGATAAAGGAGAAAAAACTAAATATTACAAAAGTGTTTGCAGGATCATAGTATGTGTTCAGTTTTACCATTGAGAGTAGCCCCTGTGTCATGTAGTACATGCTGGGTAATAACATGGAAGGACTCCATGTTTCTAAAACTAAACTGGCTCTTTAGTAAGAGAACTATTTACAGAGATGCTGCAACTTCAGCGTTCTACCCATGTGCAATGATGCCTTCCCCAAACTTTCTTCCTGCAATCTTTGTGCCTCTCTCCAAGTTCCAGGCAGGTTGCTAATTCCCATCTTAAACCAATGACACTGCTCATGGTAGTAAAGTTGAGCATGTGCATAAGTGTATGTAGGACTGGGGCCTTAAAGTTGGTTTTCCTATTCATGCAGAGTGCTGACGTCATTGAATTTTGGGGGATAGACCTAAAATCTCTTGAGGAACAAGAAACAAAATTGCTCCTTTCCACATTGGTTCTGATTCCGCTTTTGGACAAGAGTGGCTGACTGAATTTGAGCTCTGGAGTGACGTGTGCCTGTACTGCACACATGCATGATGGGGTTTCCTCCTACAGAAAAGGGTTCACTCCTTCCTTAACCCTAGGTGAAGACCTAAGAGGATCCACAATAAGGGTGGGGAAAAAATGGTTTTCATTTCCTGGGACAGAGAGCCTCTATTTCCATGGGTTTTGTCATTAGTAATTGATTGTCGGTTGGGTGTTAAGGTAGGGTCTCAAGACTCTAGTTGGGTCAGGCTCTTGTTAGGCACCCTCTCCAGCACCTCTCACAATGAAAAGACAGTCCCTGCCCCAAAGAGCTTAAAATCTAAGCTTGAAATGGACAACACATTTGCCAGGGAAAGCCCAGGTAATGAGTGAGACTGAGATTCTTATAAGTTGTGGCAGTCCCATTGCACCATTAAGTGTTGTGTAGGCATAGCAGCACAGGTGGCCTTCAAGGAGAGATCTGAAGGAGCAAGAAGTATTAGCTTTGTGGATTCCTACATGACACTTGCTGCAAATTGTCTTGATTGAAAATTGTGGTACTTGGGCCATTAACTGCATGAACAACCACTCTGTGCCCCACAGTGTAATTGCTCTGCCTCTACATAATTTGGTGCCTAACACACCACAACAAATACTGTGATTATTCTTAAGTGATATACAGTACATATAATTTAGTGGTGGATGCATGAAATGTCAGACATGAATTTCTATCCTGTTAAAAGTTTAAGGCATTGTCAATGCAACAGGAACTTTCCCTGTGACTGCAATAAGGTTTCTCAGTCAATGTCTCCATGTCATGAGGTTTCAGTCATGTGCAGGCAAACGAAAGTACAAGTGAAATGGGGGTTGTGCACACATGAGGCATTTGGGGTGAGATTTTCAAAGAAGCATGTAGAAGCTACGCACCCCAATCCTATTGATATTCAGTGGGACGTGGGTGCTCAGCTCCCTTGCACTCCTTTGCAAATCCCTGCTTTTTACTAGGATGAACTCACTTGGTTCCAGGAAGGAACTTGAGCTGGGGTAGAACTGCTCTGCAGACTGAGTTCCACTACTGAGTTGGTGAATATAAGGATATAATAATATAATTGTAAGGAGAGTGATCACTTTAGATAAGCTATTACCAGCAGGAGAGTGGGGTGGGAGGAGGTATTGTTTCATGATCTTTGTGTATATAATGTCTTCTGCAGTTTCCACAGTATGCATCCAATGAAGTGAGCTATGACTCACGAAAGCTTATGCTCAGATAAATTGGTTAGTCTCTAAGGTGCCACAAGTACTCCTTTTCTTTTAGGTGAATATAATGTAACTGGAATATGCTTTATGCAAAAGGTCTCCTGTAAGGTATTACAAAGCTTATCTACGGAGTGTGTTCATCCTATTTGTATGAATTTGTCATTCTTGTATCTGAAGCTTGAAATAGTAAGTATTACTCTGAGGTCCTATTGTAATTATGCAAAGTGTGGGCCATTAATGGTGGTTTAGAATCTTGATGGCTCCCATTAGCTAAGACAATTGGTTGTAAATGCCTGTTTACTTGAAAGCCTTTCTGCATTCCTGTGAGTCAGACTGGAAAGAATGGGGGCTTGGGATATCAGAGGACATGTGACCATGTCACATGATACTGGAATCCATTTTTAACCTGGTCCTTTTCCATTTAGAAGGAGGGGTGGAAACCCAGAGAGACAAAATTCCCACCTTGCACCAAAGATATCAAAGGGGGTGGAACAGAACAAAGCGGGCCAGTCAGAGAAATTCCCTAGTTACCACCTCAGCTGGAAGGAACACAAACTGTACTGGGGAAAGGATTGGAGCCAGACTAGGAAGAAGTCTAGTCTGTGAAAGATGCTTATTGGAACATCTCTGAGGGTGAAACATTATCTGTAATCAGTTAATGTATTAGGCTTAGGCTTGCATGTTTTGTTTTGTTTTGCTTGGTAACTTTGTTCTGTCTGTTACCTTACACTTAATAAAATCACTTTTATTGATAAAGCCAGAGTAAGTGATTAATACCTGGGGGAGCAAACAGCTGTGCATAGCTCTCTATCAGTTGTGACAAAGTTCCTCCTCTACCTTGGTGGGTCTTGTGCTTATTGGTGGATTTGCTCGCCTCGGAGATTCACGGCAGCCTTCAGTTTGGCCGTTTTCGTGAACCCACAGTCCAGGTCAACTCCTTCTGTGTCTGATCAGGGGACTCGCTCTGACAGCAAAATGGGGAATAAATTGTTGGTAGTACCCCACCACACCCAGGCATGCCTAGACTTGCTTTTTCTGATTCGGCCGGGGCCAATTTTGGATAACCTCTAGTTTTGTTTAGTTGGGGCTTGACCATGCCCCTTCCCACAATGTAGCCAAGGTATTTAGCCTTGGCTAGCCCTATAGCCCACTTGGCTGGGTTGGCTGTGAGGCCAGACTATCTTAGTGTATCCAGAACTGCTTTCACCTTTTCCAAGTGGATTTCCCAGTTGGGGGTGTGAAGAATCACATCCAGGTATGCCGCTGCATAATTGGTATGGGGCCGTAGGAGCTTGTCCATAAGACACTAGAAGGTGGCAGTCCAAAGGAAGAACCGTATATTGGAAAAAGAAAAGGAGTACTTGTGGCACCTTAGAGACTAACCAATTTGAGCATAAGCTTTCGTGAGCAACAGCTCACTTCATCGGATGCATAAAGTGGAAAATACAGTGAGGAGATTTATATACACACAGACCATGAAAAAATGGGTGTTTATCATACACATTGTAAGGAGAGTGATCACTTAAGATGAGCTATTACCAGCAGGAGAGTGGGGTGGGGGGAGAGAAAAAACCTTTTGACGTGATAATCAAGGTGGGCCATTTCCAGGAGTTAACAAGAATGTCTGAGGAACAGTGGGGGGGGGGGGGGGGGAGAGGAATAAACAAGGGGAAATAGTTTTACTTTGTATAATGACTCAACCACTCCCAGTCTCTATTCAAGCCTAAGTTAATTGTATCCAATTTGCAAATGAATTCCAATTCAGCAGTCTCTCATTGGAGTCTGTTTTTGAAGTTTTTTTGTTGAATAGTCACTTTTAGGTCAGAAATCGAGTGACCAGAGAGATTGAAGTGTTCTCTGACTGGTTTATGAATGTTATAATTCTTGACATTTCACTTGTGTCCATTTATTATTTTACGTAGAGACTGTCCAGTTTGACCAATGTACATGGCAGAGGGGCATTGCTGGCACATGATGGCATATATCACATTGGTAGATGTATAAGTGAACGAGCCTCTGATAGTGTGGCTGATGTGATTAGGCCCTATGATGGTGTCCCCTGAATAGACATGTGGGCAGAGTTGGCAACGGGCTTTGTTGCAAGGATAGGTCCTGGGTTAGTGGTTCTGTTGTGTGGTGTGTGGTTGCTGGTGAGTATTTGCTTCAGGTTGGGGGGCTGTCTGTAGGCAAGGACTGGCCTGTCTCCCAAGATCTGAGAGTGATGGGTCGTCCTTCAGGATAGGTTGTAGATCCTTGATGATGTGTTGGAGAGGTTTTAGTTGGGGGCTGAAGGTGACGGCTAGTGGCGTTCTGTTATTTTCTTTGTTGGGCCTGTCCTGTAGTAGGTGACTTCTGGGTACTCTTCTGGCTCTGTCAATCTGTTTCTTCACTTCCGCAGGTGGGTACTGTAGTTGTAAGAATGCTTGATAGAGATCTTGTAAGTGTTTGTCTCTGTCTGAGGGGTTGGAGCAAATGCGGTTGTATCGCAGAGCTTGGCTGTAGACAATGGATCATGTGATGTGGTCTGGGTGAAAGCTGGAGGCATGTAGGTAGGAATAGTGGTCAGTAGGTTTCTGGTATAGGGTGGTGTTTATGTGACCATCGCTTATTTGCACTGTAGTGTCCAGGAAGTGGATCTCTTGTGTGGACTGGTCCAGGCTGAGGTTGATGGTGGGATAGAAATTGTTGAAATCATGGTGGAATTCCTCAAGGGCTTCTTTTCCATGGGTCCAGATAATGAAGATGTCATCATTGTAGTGCAAGTAGGGTAGGGTCAGTAGGGGATGAGAACTGAGGAAGCGTTCTAAGTCAGCCATAAAAATGTTGGCATACTGTGGGGCCATGCAGGTACCCATAGCAGTATATTGAAACAGACCCTTTGGGATAGAGAATGCCGTCTTTTCTTTTGCATCTTTGGCAAGGGGAATCTGCCAGGATCCCTTTATTAAATCAAGGGTGGTCAAAAATCGAGCATTGCGCAGGCGGTCAACTAACTCATCAATATGGGGTATGCATTGAATTTGGATGTCTCATTCAGCCAGCGAAAGTCATTACAAAACCAAGTGGTGCCTTCGGGTTTGGGCACCAACACAATCAGGCTTGACCACTGACTGTGGGACTCTTTGATGACTCCCAGCTCCAACATCCTTTTTACCTCTGCCTTGATCTCCTCCCTTTTTGCCGCTGGGACCTGATAGGGCCTTAAAGTTACCTTTGCCCCAGGGTCTGATGACGTGGCGATATGCTTTGGTGGTCCGACCTTGTTTGGTTGAAAATACGTCCTGGTATCGGTTGATCATCTCAGTTACCTCCTTCTGGTTTGGTGTCAGATCAGTTGGTATCCTGATCTGCTCCTGCATGTTACTTCCCTGGATTGGGATCTCTTGAGCCACTACACATGCCTCTTGTCGGTGCCAAGGCTTTAAGAGGTTAATATGATAAATTTGTTCTTGTTTCTGGCATCGTGGCTGCCGCACCTTGTAGGTTACTTTCCCCCCAGGTTTAACCACCTCATAGGGCCAAAGCCATTGGGCCAAAAGCTTGCTTTCTGCCATGGGTACCAACACGGTCACCCGATCCCCTGGTTGGAACTGTTGGACTTTGCCTGGCAATTGTAATGGGTTCACTGGGCCTCCTGCACCTTTTCCAAATGTTCTCCTACAATAGGGGTGACCCAGGCTATGCGTTCTCGCATCTGCAGCACATGGTCAATTATATTTCTCTCCTCATCGGGTTCCTCTTCCCAGATTTCTTTTGTGATATCTAGTATGCCACGGGGGTGGCGTCCATATAATAACTCAAAGGGGAAAAACCCAGTTGAGGCCTTAGGTACCTCCTGGATTGCGAACATAAGGTAGGGTAGTAGGGTGTCCCAATCCTTCTCGTCCCAACTTACCACTTTCCTTATTGCCTTGAGGGTTTGGTTAAACCTTTCTACCAGCCCATCGGTCTGCAGATGATAGACTGAAGTTCTCAGGGTATGTATATGGAGCAGCGTACAGAGGTCCTTCATTAGCTTCGACATAAATGGGGTACCTTGGTCTGTTAATATCTCCTTTGGTAGCCCCACTAGGGCAAGGATCCACACCAACTCTCTCTATTGTTTTAGAGGCTGTGTTCTGCAGGGGGGAGTAGCATAATCCAGAACAAGTATATATTGGTGGCCCCGGGCTGTCTTCTCCAGGGATCCCACTAGGTCCATGGCTATTCACTCAAAGGGGACCTCTATGATGGGAAGGGGTACTAAAGATGCCCTCAAGTGGGGACAGGGACAGTGCAGCTGACACTCCGGACAGGACGCACAGTACCTCCACACTTCATGTACTCCGGGTCAGAAGAATCCTTGCAGGACCCATGCCAGGGTCTTCTCTACCCCCAAATGCTCCCCAACAAGATGACTATGGGCAAGAGTTAATATAGCATTCTGGTGTTTTTGAGGTACTAGGATCTGCTGTACCTTCTGCCCCTCTACTGGTGCAACCCAGTATAAGAGATTCTTCTTCATTATGAAGTAGGGTCCTGGTCCCTGGGTTTTCCCTTCCATGCAGACCCCATCTATTTTGGTCACCTCCTTCTTAATGTCGTACCTTGGGTCTTCAGCCTGGTCCCGTCCAAAATTTCCTCTCCCGGGGCTAATCTGCCAGAGAACTAAGGGACAAATCTCTGTTGCCTCTGCTGGTTCAGAGGCATTAGGGTGTGGGTCAGACTCAGGTGCTCCTCCCTCCTGGGTGGCCTCCTTTTCAGCTGCTCGGGTCTGCCTACCTATGAGAGCGACCCTCTGGCTTTGGGTCAGTATTTGGGTTCCTGAGACCTTAGCTGCCCTCCTTTCCCTTTTCGACTTTCTACCCTGTCTGGGAGTGGAGAACAAATCTGGGGAAATTTCAGAGAAGATTGGGGGTTGACAGTCTACTGTGGATGCCTCACGGACTTCAGGGTTTCCCCCTTTCTCCAATTCCCCTACCGGGAGTAAGTCTCCAAACCTTGGGAAGTCCCTCCCTATGAGCACTGGGTATGGGAGTTTAGGGACTACACCTGCTGCTGCCTCAGTAGCATTCCCCTGAATCTCGATTTTTACTGGGATGGTGAGTTAATAACCAACTGTCTCATGGATGCATGTTATTCCTGTATGCTTAGCCCACGGCAGCTGACTATGCTTCACAAACTTCCCCAAGACAAGCATGATAGCACTCCCCGAATCAACCAGTGCCGTGGTCTCTACCCCATTTAGCTTCACTGGTCTGGTGTACATATGTGGGGTTAGTGAGACCCCCACAAGGTGGATTAGGGAGCATGGGTCTGCCCAGTTCCCCAGGTTACACTGCATAGGCTCCTCCAGCATTGGGACGCTGTGCAGCTGTGTCCCCACTCCCTGCAGGTGTAACATCTGTATGGAGCCCTAGGCGTTCCCCGGTCTCTTGGTTTGGGCAGTCTAACATCATGATCCTCTTCCCCCTCAGTGCTCCAACTCTTTGTGGCTTCTGGTGGGCCTTCAGCCCCTCTTTTTCCACCTGGGCTCTCCTGGTGGCCCAGTCACCCGAGCTCGAGGGCTTGGTGCTGCTAGTTTAACTCGGGGTCCTTCTTCCTTAACTGGTCGGGTCAGCTCCCTCGCCGTCCTTCGCCTTTCTACCAGTGCGATGACCTCATCGTAGGCAGAGGGTTCATTCTGGTTTACCCAGGCGCGAAGGTGTGGCGGTAGTCCTCTCATGTACCCGTCGATGACCAGAACCTCTATTTCTCCTCCGGACTCAGGGACTCAGTTCGTAACCACTTGCATGTGAGATGGATGAGGTCATATAATTGGGACCGTGGGGTTTTGTTTTCCTGGTACCTCCACTCATGATATCGCTGGGCCCGCACTGCGGTCATTACCCCAGATCTGGCCAGGATCTCTGCTTTCAGCTGGGGGTAGTCTGCCGCAGCCTCTTCAGACAGATCATAGTAGGCCTTCTGGGCCTGCCCACACAGGAATGAAGCGAGGAGGCCAGACCACTGTTCTCGGGGCCAAGCCTCCCACAGGGCTGTCCTCTCAAAGGCCAGGAGGTATGCCTCTATATCATCCTCCTGCATCATTTTCTGCAGCCAATTGCTGGCTCGCATGGTCTGCGTCCCATCATGGCTGCGGTTCAGCTCTGTAAGGGCCTTTACCTGGTTTACCAGTTCCCGCAACATAGCCCGGTCTTGAGCAGCCTGGTCCATCAGCAGGCAATTAGTCTCTTGCTGCAGCTGCACGGCCTCCTGTTGGGCGGCTGCCTGGACACGGGTAACCTCCTGCTGGGCAGCCGTGGCTTGTATCAGTGCCCGCACTACCTCCTCCATTGTGGTAATAAAAAAAAAAACAAAAAACCCTCCCCTTTGTTTTTTTAACACCCTCCTTCTGCTGTGCTATGCACACCAAATCCCATAGCCAACGCCAGTTGTGACAAAGTTCCTCCTCTACCTTGGTGGGTCCTGCACTGATTGGCGGATTTTGCTCGCCTCAGAGATTCACAGTAGCCCTCAGTTTGGCCACTTTCGTGGCTCAAATCTGCAGCTCACTCAGATAACCTCATCACTGGCCAGCATGGGGGGGAAAAAAAGAGTAAGAACAATCCCCGCAGTCTCTGCTGATCCACCATGTGGGTTGGGGAACAGCCTAGAGACTTTCCCCTCCGGTGGAACCTCCTGTGTTGGGTCAGGAGTTGGGAGGTTTGGGGGGAACCCAGGTCTGCCCTCTACTCCGGGTTCCAGCCCAGGGCCCCGTGGAATGCAGCTGTCTAGAGTGCCTCCTGGAACAGCTGTGTGACAGCTACAACTCCCTGGGGTACTTCCCCATGGTCTCCTCCCAACACCTTCTTTGTCCTCACCACTGGACCTTCCTCCTGATGTCTGTTAACGCTTGTACTCCTCAGTCCTTCAGCAGCATGTCCTCTCACTCCCAGCTCCTTACATGCACCCCTCACTAACTGGAGTGAGAGCCTTTTTAAACCCAGGTGCCCTGATTAGCCTGCGTTAATTGAGTCTAGCAGCTTCTTGATTGGCTGCAGGTGTTCTAATCAGTCTGTCTGCCTTAATTGTTTCCAGAAAGTTCCTGATTGTTCTGGAACCTTCCCTGTTACCCAGGGAAAAGGGACAGACTTAACCTGGGGCTAATACATCTGCCTTCTATCACTCTCCTGTTGCCTCACAAAGTCATGGGATCTCCTGGTCAACCTTCTCCTGGCCCTAGCTAAAATGGCCATCTATAAAACTAGAGCAAGGAGGTTGGCCAATGGAGTCTCCTGTGACTGTGGGGCCTATTTCCGATCCTCGGTCCATTCACGTATCCGGGCAGAGTTCCTCTGGGGGGCATCCACTGACTCCCTTGACGCCTTTGAGGAGCAGTGGGCGCTGTCCAGGGTTCTCTGCTCGGTGTCCCCATCTGTTTCCCTTCGTTTGACCCTTTGACCGCACTCCTGTCCCTGTTATTTCATTAGTTGTCCACCATATTTATTTGGTATCCAGGTCTTGTGGATCCCCCTCTTAGGTTGAGGGGGGGATCCTTTAGCAGTGGACGGGCTTTGCCCGCCCACTTCCTGGATCCCAATAGGATCACTCTCCTGTAGCCATCTGGCCCGACCCTGTCACACAGTGTTAAGGGCAGACAATTTGAGTTTACCCTGTATAAGCTTTATACAGAGTAAAATGGATTTATTTGGGGTTTGGATTGCATTGGGAACTGGGTGCCTGGGTGCTGGAGAGAGGTGACTTGCTGAGCAGTTTTTGGTTAGTCTGCAGCTTTGGGGGCACAGACCAGACCTGGGTCTGTGTTGCAGCAGGCTTGTGTGTCTGGCTCAACAAAGCAGTATTCTGGTGTCCCAAGCTGGCAGGGAAAACTGGCTCAGAGGTAAATTTAGCATTTCAGATGACAATCCCAAGGGGGTCTCTGTGACCAAACCCATCACAACCCTGTCTGCCTAGACTACTTAGACTGTAAGTTGTCTAAGAGGGAGAGGGGAAGAGACTGTTTCTGGAGGGTGTTGGAGACAACTTCCTGGTGCAAGTGCTGGAGGAGCCAACCAGGGGCTGTGCTCCTCTTGACTCCCTGCTCACAAACAGGGAAGAATTGGTAGGGGAAGTAGAAGTGGGTGGCAACCTGGGCAGCAGTGACCATGAGATGGTCGTGGTCAGGATCCTGACAAAAAGAAGAAAGCAAAGCAGTGGAATACAGACCCTGGACTTCAGAAAAGCAGACTCAGGGAAATGATGGGCAGGATCCGCTGAGAGGCTAATATGAGGGGGAAAGGAGTTAAGGAAAGCTGGCTGTATTTTAAAGAAGCCTTCTTGAGGGTGCAGGAACAAACCATCCTGATATGCAGAAAGAAGAGCAAATATGGCAGGTGACCAGCTTTGTTTAACAGAGCTTAAACTCTTCAGTGAGCTTAAACACAAAAAGGAAGCTTGCAAGAAGTGGAAACTTGGACAGATGACTAGGGAGGAGTATAAAAATATTGCTTGAGCATGCAGGGTTATAATCAGGAAGGTCAAAGCACAATTGGAGTTGCAGCTAGCAAGGGATATGAAGGGTAACAAGAAGGGTTTCTACAGGTATGTTAGCAACAAGAAGGTAGTCAGGGAAAGTGTGGGACCCTTACTGAATGGGGGAGGCAACCTAATGACAGATGTGGAAAAAGCTCAAGTACTCAGTGCTTTCTTTGCCCAGTCTTCAGGGACAAGGTCAGCTCCCAGACTGCTGCACTGGGCAGCACAACACAGGGAGAAGGTGATCCACCTTCAGTGGTGAAAACAGGTTAAGGACTATTTAGAAAAGCTGGACATGCACAAGTCCATAGGTCCAGATCTAATGCATCTGAGGGTGCTGAGGGAGTTGGCTGATGTGATTGCAGAGCCATTGGCCTTTATCTTTGAAAACTCATGGTGATCAGGGGAGGTCCCAGACACTTGGAAAAAGGCAAATATAGTGCCCATACTTAAAAAAGTTAAGGACAATCTGGGTGTGATGTTGACATGAACTGGGACCGTATAGATCATTGTTGCAACCAAAGTCCTGTAGTGGCACCAAATCTTGTATAAAGGGGGTCAAATAAGGTGTCTAAGACAAGGTTACAGTTTGCTGGTTATGATTATGCTATCTGTATGTATATCATTTTTGTATTTAAAGTTATAAGTATTGGCTCTGTACTGTCTGTAGTTCAAACTTGTGCTATGCTTCTGGGTGACACCACAGACAAGTTGGTGTCAGCTCTGCCTAGCCTGCTTGATGGCTCATTAAGGACCCTCAGCTATACAATTGACCCATTGAGAGAAGGCAGTTACACCTTGTGACTCAGCGAAGTATGCAGTGATTTGCCCATGTGACTCCAAACTCCATTTTGCTGTAATTTTCCACAGTAAGAACAAAGAGGTGTTCTTACACCTGAAAAAAAACATAAAAGGCTGATGCCTCATCTCCATCTGGTTTTCAGTCCTGCTTCTGATCTCTGGAGGGACTTTGCTCCAAACGGAAGCCCTACAGAAAGGACTGATGACCCATCTTAGCTGTGAATGTACTCCAGAAACTTAATTTGAACTTGCAGCTTATTCCATCATCGCTACAAGCCTAAACCAAGAACTTTGCCATTACTGTATGTAATTGATTCCATTTAACCAATTCTAGCTCTCATCTATATCTTTTTCTTTTTATAAATAAACCTTTAGATTTTAGATTCTAAAGGATTGGCAACAGATTTGTAGGTAAGATCTGATTTGTCTATTGACCTGAGTCTGGGGCTTGGTCCTTTGGGACTGAGAGAACCTTTTCTTTTAGTGGGGTTTTGGTTTTCGTTACCATTTGTCCACATAACGAGTGGCACTGGTGATGATACTGGAAAACTGGAGCGTCTGACCAACCCGATTGCCTTCTAAGATGAGAACTGGCTCTGTGGATATGGGGAAAGTGGTGGATGTGATATACCTTGACTTTGCATGGAGCAGGTCCTCAAAGAATCAATCCTGAAGCACTTACATGAGAGGAAAGTGATCAGGAACAGTCAGCATGGATTCACCAAGGGAAGGTCATGCCTGACTAATCTAATCGCCTTCTATGATGAGATTACTGGTTCTGTGGACGAAGGGAAAGCAGTGGATGTATTGTATCTTTACTTTAGCAAAGCTTTTGACACGGTCTCCCACAGGATTCCTGACAGCAAGTTAAAGAAGTCTGGATTGGATGAATGGACTATAAGGCGGATAGAAAGCTGGCTAGATTGGGCTCAACGGGTAGTGATCAGCGGCTCTGCCTAGTTGGCAGCCGGTATCGAGCGGAGTGCCCCGGGGTGGGTCCTGGGGCTAGTTTTGTTCATCTTCATTAATCTGGATGATGGGATGGATTGCACCCTCAGCAATTCATGGATGACACTAAACTGGGGAGAGGTAGATACGCTGGAGGGTAGGGATAGGGTCCAGAGTGACCTAGACAAATTGGAGGATTGGGCCAAAAGAAATCTGAGGTTCAACAAGGGCAAGTGCAGAGTCCTGCACTTAGGATGGAAGAATCCCATGCACTTCTACAAGCTGGGGACCGAATGGCTAGGCAGCAGTTCTGCAGAAAAGGACCTGGGGGTTACAGTGGAGAAGAAGCTGGATATGAGTCAACAGTGTGCCCTTGTTGCCAAGAAGGCTAACGGCATATTGGGTTGTGTTCGTAGGAGCATTGGCAGCCGATCGAGGGAAGTGATTATTCCCCTCTATTCGGCACTGGTGAGGCCACATCTAAAGTATTGTGTCCAGTTTTGGGCCCCCCACTACAGAAAGGATGTGGACAAATTGGAGAGAATCCAGTGGTGGGCAACAAAAGTGATTAGGGGGCTGGGGCACATGACTTGAGGAGAGGCTGAGGGAACTGGGCTTATTTAGTCCGCAGAAGAGAAGAGTGAGGTGCGACTTGATAGCAGCCTTCAACTACCTGAAGGGGGGTTCCAAAGAGGATGCAGCTCGGCTGTTCTCAATAGTGGTGTCAGATGACAGAACAAGAAGCAATGGTCTCAAGTTGCAGTGGGGGAGGTGTAGGTTGGATATTAGGAAACACTATTTCACTAGGAGGGTGGTGAAGCACTGGAATGGGTTACCTAGGGAAGTGGTAGACCTTCCATCATTCTTAAAGGTTTTTAAGGCCTGGCTTGACAAAGCCCTGGCTGAGATGATTTAGTGGGGGTTGGTCCTGCCTTGAGCAGGGATTGGACTAGATGACCTCCTGAGGTCCTTTCCAACCCTAATCTTCTATGATTCTGTGAACTGTCTCCATGTTTGTGCGTGCGTACCCAATACAACGGGGTCTTGTACTTGGTTAAGGCTTCCAGGCTTGTAAAGTAAATGAGGTGGTAGCCATGTATTGTTGGCTCTCTGCATTTCAGATATGCATGATGGGTTTTCTTCCTACAGAAAAGGGCTCTGACTCCATCCTTAACCCCAGATGCAAGTCAGGGGTACCTAAGGTTCTTTATGCTCAGGGGCTGCTCTGAGAATTTGCCAGAAATCTGGAGGTTGCATGTAATTCACTTTAAAAAAAAAAAAAACAAAAAAACCCCAACCTCAAACGAAAACTGAACATTTGCTTGTGCTTAGACCTGCCTTGATGAAGTAATGGAGCTCACCTGGAAATGAAAATATCAAGTAATCAGCTTGGCAGTTACAGGGGAGAAGGTCAATCTGATCTTTCATGCTGCATTAGGAGCCAAAGCCTCAATTATTGACCCTTTCTCTTTCCTAGTCCTTCCCCTGGCCTCTGTTCTCATGGCTGGATTAACAAAAGGCACACAGTCCAGGGGGCAACATCTAGGAAGCCTCAAAACAACCCACAATGAGCAGCACAGTCACTTCTCAATCTTATCTTCTGAATGAGACATGGAGAGGAAATCCAAGTTATTGCTGCGCTTATTGTAAACTATTCACACTAGCTCTCTGGCAGTTCTAGAGAGACAGTGGAGTTGTTTGCTGGCTAAGTGAATTTTAGCCGCTTGCCAGGTGGGGCTGGGCAGTTGGTGTAGAACCCAGGAGTTACAATTCCCTATAGAAGGGACTGAATGGGCTAGTGTGGTTGAAGATTAGGTACAGATCCTGCTCCTCTATATGTTGGCTCTATTAAAAGCCAGGATTGACCAAGTGTTGCCACCAGAGAGGTGTCTGAGCTGCAAAGTCTGTAGGTAGATCAGAGCTTTCTCCAGGGTTTGGATCTGTCCCACTACAGCAACTGACTGTAGATGTGACCTGAAGACCTGAGGCTAGATTTTTTTTTTTCCCCCCAGAACTCTGCCACACCCACTGTGCCCAACACTTCTGGACAACCTGACTGCTTGCTTGGTTGCCTAAATGGGAGCTGAGCTCTTGAGACCCTGGTCAAAGTTGCGTGTGCTGAGCATAGCTAGTGGGGGGCTGGGGAAACTGTTGTGGAAAGCTTGATTGATTTTTCAGCAAAGCCCCAAGAACATGGAGCTGAAAACAAAAAATGCAGCTGCATGGCCTCATGAGAGTTGTATTTGAGGTGTCGGATGCCCTCGTTCTTCTCTGCAGGCTGGAGTCCCTAGCCAGGTCTTGCTGAACCATCATGGGACTCCTGGCCATGTGCCTCATGGGGAAATAGTCCAGCTGGGGAGCATGGCCCATAAAGAAGAATGGGGATAGGCAGCACCATGGTGACATTTCCAAGTGGAAACTTTTGGAGTGCTTGGTTTTTGATGGAAAACCAAAATTTTCTGCAGAAAGACCCTTTGAGGGGAAAAATCCATTTGAGTGGAAAATGCAATTTTTGGTCAGTGTCACCTCAGCACACCTTCTCCCCCACCCTTTGATTCCTGGCACTTCACAAATGGCACTTCCCAAATCCAATCAGCCCTGCTTATGGTGCTACAGGAACAAGGGTGATGGGAGTGGTGTAAGTATGCAAACAGGGCCCAGTTTGAGGATGGAACAGGGTGGACGCAGAGAAACAACTGCGCACTTGTCCGTAGAGTGGGTCCTTGCAGCCTAGGACTGAGGCACATTGGCAGGGTGGGGGGCAGTTGCTGTGAATAAGACTTCAAGTCCCTTTGTCCTCACCAGGAATGGAGTAATCTGGTTCTCCGACTCCTGGATGGGTCAGTCACCCTCTCATCCCTCACACATGCTGTCTCTGCTACTGCATACTAGGGAATAAAAGCCCCTAGCCTGGCTGTTCCCTCAACAATGCTCCACTAGCTGCTGTGAGCCCACATGTGGCTTTTCCCACATAGGGGATGCTGCATGAGTAGACTATCATTGTTGCTCTGTTTGTGACTCATTTCCCCTCCCCACCACCCACTCCATTGGTTTCAGTTGCACATCACACAGGCTAATCCGTCAGAGCATCTCCCCCTGTCCACGCCTGGCGCGCTCCTAAACACTTCACTGAGGTGGTTGTAGAGCAAGCCTGGGGCACTGGGATGGGTTGCTCACCTTGGGCTATCGAGCAGGGGAAAGCAGGGAAGCCTTGCTTGAGGGGGAAGGGGCATTTCCCCCAGTCTGGGCAGTTAAAAATGTATTGCAATGGGCCATTATAACCTTCCTGTGCTTTAGGCTGGTTTGGGGTTTCCTTCATTGTTTAAATGATCTTTAAGTCAGTCTCCTTGCAAGACATTCCTGACCATTCCCCTCTTGTAGGAGAGGCTGTCTGGGTTGCCCCAGAAGCCCCTCTTTGTCCCTCATTGGGAGGAGGTTGTCTTCATGCCCTTGGCTTCCGGAGGCCTGTAGGCTGGGAGGGGTCTGTCTCTAACTCGAGCTCAG
The DNA here is from genome assembly GCF_965152235.1 of Eretmochelys imbricata. Classification (NCBI taxonomy): domain Eukaryota; kingdom Metazoa; phylum Chordata; order Testudines; family Cheloniidae; genus Eretmochelys; species Eretmochelys imbricata. Next base: position 10,276,100 of record NC_135592.1, on the reverse strand, counting down.
ACTCCTGTGTGTTGACATCTTAGACTGCTCCTTGGTAGCATCTCTCCTCTCTAAGGCAGACCCCTCTCCTCAACCCTCAAGCTGTCTGCTCAAGCTCTTTCCCCCCAACCTGAGTCTTCTCCTTTAGCCTGCTGGTCAAAGCCAGGATGTGGAATTAGAAACAATGGGAGCATCCAATCAAGCTAATGTGTTGCTGCACACAAGTGTGCAAACCTTTCTAATTGCCTGGGGTGCCAGGTGTTCTCTGCTGTGTGCATGGTCCCTTGTATATCTTATCATGCCACTCTTAACTTTAATTTCAGCCCCCCTCCACCCCCATGGCCTGTCAGCTGGAAGGAGGAGTAGCTTTTAAAATACTACTCCCCGTGTAGGGTGTGTATTTGGTGGGGGGAGAGATTGAGTAATTGGAGGCCAAGAGGCAAGTCTCTGACAGAATAGAATTGATTGAAGCTTTTCACTGGAACACTTGCAAAAAATCAATGCTTATTCCCTGGACTCGGAGAGTGTGTTTACTGTATTCAGAAGCTAACGTTAAAAGTGAATTCCAGCAATTGCAATTACAGCTTTCTCTCCCTCCCCATCCCCGGCTCACCCTCTTCCTCTCTGGCTGGCTTTCGTCATGTTCTGGAGCCTCAGGCAAAGCTAATGAGTCAAACTGAAAGCGGCTTTATAAATTGTAACCCCCCCTCGCCCCCCTTTCCCTCAGGAGCCTTTTTTCCCTAAGCACTGTCCAACTCGATTCAGCTCAGAGGCATGTAGTTGCCTTGCTGAAGAGATTTCAGGACTGTGAGCCTGGGCTGGAGCGTGGCTCAGTAGCTAGGCACTGATCCAAACCATGTTAATTCTAATGCTCTCTGATATCACCATTTGATTTCCTTGTGCCTGATGGCAGAAATCTTTTAAATGCAGCAGAGAGAGGCTCCTGGATTGGGAATGTGGATTATTTAGAGACCTTTAAGAGGGGAAGGAGGGTCAGTGTGGTTCAAGGGTGGAGGAAGGGGTTATGGGGTGGAGAATTGAAGGGGAATGGAACGCCCTAAGGAGGAGATCCTGTATGTCTTGGGGTTCAGGCCACCTTGCCGATAGCTGCAGCTGTTGTGCAACCACAAAGGAAGAGCGAGGAAGGCTCCGTGATCCCCATGAGGAGGTGGGTTGGAACAAGGCAAACCATGCACTGTAGCTTATTACAATGTATTACATGTTTCTTGTTGCAAATCTGCAGCCACTGGGGACTTGACTGTTTTCTCCCTAAAGGCAGCCCCTCCAGCACAACTGGGAGAATCCTCCCCTCTATTAGCTGCTAGCAATATGGGGCCTAAGATGTGTCTTGAAGCGCTGATGAATCCAATAGAGGACAGTGGTGCGTATAAGTATCCCCTCATTATAGGATAATGTCTATTGTATCTGCGCTTGGCTGTGGACAGAGCATTGTTTCCCTCAATGCTCCAAGACTACCTCAGTTGAACAAAAAGCCTTAGATGACCATAAAGAAAAAGAGTACTTGAGGCACCTTAGAGACTAACCAATGTATTTGAGCATAAGCTTTTGTGAGCTACAGCTCACTTCATCGGATACATACTGTGGAAAGTGTAGAAGATCTTTTTATACACACACAGCATGAAAAAATACCTCCCCCCACCCCACTCTCCTGCTGGTAATAGTTTATCTAAAGTGACCATTCTCCTTATGTGTATGATAATCAAGGTGGGCCATTTCCAGCACAAATCCAAGGTTTGACAAGAACATCTGAGGAGGGGGGGGGTAGGAAAAAACAAAGAGAAATAGGTTACCTTGCATAATAACTTAGCCACTCCCAGTCTCTATTCAAGCCTAAGTTAACTGTATCCAATTTGCAAATGAATTCCAATTCAGCAGTCTCTCACTGGAGTCTGGATTTGAAGTCTTTTTCTTGTAATATCGCAACTTTCATGTCTAATCAGGTGACCAGAGAGATTGAAGTGTTCTCCGACTGGTTTATGAATGTTATAATTCTTGACATCTGATTTGTGTCCATTTATACTTTTACGTAGAGACTGTCCAGTTTGACCAATGTACATGGCACAAGGGCATTGCTGGCACATGATGGCATATATCACATTGGTAGATGTATAAGTGAACGAGCCTCTGATAGGGCCTAATCACATCAGCCACACTATGATGGTGTCCCCTGAATAGATATGTGGGCACAGTTGGTAACAGGCTTTGTTGCAAGGATAGGTTCCTGGGTTAGTGGTTCTGTTGTGTGGTATGTGGTTGCTGGTGAGTATTTGCTTCAGGTTGGGGGGCTGTCTGTAGGCAAGGACTGGCCTGTCTCCCAAGATTTGTGAGAGTGTTGGGTCATCCTTCAGGGTAGGTTGTAGATCCTTAATGCATTGGAGGGGTTTTAGTTGGGGGCTGAAGGTGACGGCTAGTGGCGTTCTGTTATTTTCTTTGGCCTGTCCTGTAGTAGGTGACTTCTGGGAACTCTTCTGGCTCTATCAGTCTGTTTCTTCACTTCCGCAGGTGGGTATTGTAGTTGTAAGAATGCTTGATAGAGATCTTATAGGTGTTTGTCTCTGTCTGAGGGGTTGGAGCAAATGCGGTTGTATCGCAGAGCTTGGCTGTAGACGATGGATCGTGTGGTGTGGTCAGGGTGAAAGCTGGAGGCATGTAGGTAGGAATAGCGGTCAGTAGGTTTCTGGTATAGGGTGGTGTTTATGTGACCATCGTTTATTAGCACTGTAGTGTCCAGGAAGTGGATCTCTTGTGTGGACTGGTCCAGGCTGAGGTTGATGGTGGGATGGAAATTGTTGAAATCATGGTGGAATTCCTCAAGGGCTTCTTTTCCATGGGTCCAGATGATGATGTCATCAATATAGCGCAAGTAGAGTAGGGGCGTTAGGGGACAAGAGCTGAGGAAGCGTTGTTCTAAGTCGGCCATAAAAATTTTGGCATACTGTGGGGCCAGGCAGGTACCCATAGCAGTGCCGCTGATTTGAAGGTATACATTGTCCCCAAATGTAAAATAGTTATGGGTAAGGACAAAGTCACAAAGTTCAGCCACCAGGTTAGCCGTGACATTATCGGGGATAGTGTTCTTGATGGCTTGTAGTCCATCTTTGTGTGGAATGTTGGTGTAGAGGGCTTCTACATCCATAGTGGCCAGGATGGTGTTACCAGGAAGATCACCGATGGATTGTAGTTTCCTCAGGAAGTCAGTGGTGTCTCGAAGGTAGCTGGGAGTGCTGGTAGCGTAGGGCCTGAGGAGGGAGTCTACATAGCCAGACAATCCTGCTGTCAGGGTGCCAATGCCTGAGATGATAGGGTGCCCAGGATTTCCAGGTTTATGGATCTTGGGTAGTAGAATATCCCAGGTCGGGGTTCCAGGGGTGTGTCTGTGCGGATTTGATCTTGTGCTTTTTCAGGGAGTTTCTTGAGCAAATGCTGTAGTTTCTTTTGGTAACTCTCAGTGGGATCACTTTAGATAAGCTATTACCAACAGGAGAGTGGGTTTGTGTGTGTGTGGGGGGAGGAGAACCTGGATTTGTGCTGGAAATGGCCCAACTTGATTATCATACACATTGTAAGGAGAGTGATCACTTTAGATAAGCTATTACCAGCAGGAGAGTGGGGTGGGGGGAGGTATTTTTTCATGCTTTGTGCGTATAAAAAGATCTTTTACACTTTCCACAGTATGCATCCGATGAAGTGAGCTGTAGCTCACGAAAGCTTATGCTCAAATAAATTGGTTAGTCTCTAAGGTGCCACAAGTACTCCTTTTCTTTTTGCGAATACAGACTAACACGGCTGTTACTCTGAAACCTTAGATGACCATGTCTCTTCCACTTTCCTCAGTTGCTCTGAGCTGACTCGCTCACTGAGATCAGTATCTGGCTCACTGTGTTGCTCGATGAGTCATACAGAGAGACTTTAATGAGGAAAACTAGCTTTTTGCCTCTGTTTGTGATACGGAGCCAATTGCAGCTGCAGATGAGCAAGCCAGGCTCTCTGCTGCCCCTTGCATTAATGAAGCAGCTGCTAACAGAGTTCTGACTGGAGAGTCTTCTATTGGGTGGCAGTAGGGATGTATGAAGTGTAAAGAGCACAGCTTGACTTGGCGAGCACAGCCTGCGCTGGCAGGGTGAAATACACTGCTTTTACTTGTAAACTGAGCAGTTTTGATCGGGAAGTTGCTGTTGGGGAAAATGTAATATGAAGAGTTCATTTCACAGATCTGCTTTTCTGACTAACTGTTCTGTGGGGGCCTCCCTGTAGTTACCGTAGGGGACTATCAGCTCTTATTTGCTCTATCTACTTCATCTTAATGTGTGTGTTAAAATGTCAAACTTCTCTCAGCATGAAACTTTTCAAAAGTGCCTAAATCCCATTGAGTTTGACTGTGATGTAAGGGCCTAAATTGAATGTTTCTGAAAATGTTGTTCAAAGCACCAATCTCCTTTTGGCCAGTTCCCACTTAGTCTGTGACAGGCTGCAGTATTTCCTGTATATATTGTATACTGTAGCAGGCACTGTGATCTGGTAGACTCAGTTCAAGGATGGAAGCCTGAGTCCTAATTTCTGCTCTTCTACTTTCTAACCAGGTAGCTTGGACAAGCTATTCTCTCCCCCCACCCCCGCTTCCTGACGCAGTTTCCCAATCAGTGAAATGGGGAAAATGCCTACTTCCAGGGAGAGTTTACTTGGTGTTACATGAGTCACTGAATATGAAGCGCAGTCTCTGTGCTAAGTATTGTTGGTATGAATAACTCTAGGCATCCCATCTCTCGTGGAACCTCTGAACTGTTCTTTGTAAAACTCCCATAAACATTCATTTTAAAAGACATTACTTAGCAGTGATAAACTATTCATGGCTTTGCTTTCAAGTGCTTTGCTTTGTAAATTATGTGATACACCATTGCTTCTTAATGATTTAACTGGTTTTGATAGTAGTCTTCTGGAATTTTCCTGTCCAGCTGTCATGTCCCCTTTTTTCAGTCTTAGGTGGGGCAGCATGATGCAATAGGTAGAGCAGTGGGCTGAGACTCAGGAGACCTGGATTCTAATCGTCGTGCTGCCACAAATCTGTTGTATCATTGGACAAGTGGCTTTACCTTTTTGCCCCTGGGAAAGTGGCTTTACCTTTTCCCTATGCTTTGTTTTGTCTTTTTTTTCGCTTGTAAGCTCTTTGCAGCAGGAATGGTCTGTTACTGTGTGTGATCAGCACCCAGCACAGTGGGGTCCTACCCTCATTGTGGGCCTGCAGAGGCTACCATAATAAACTGTTTGTTTTAATAAACCCCCACAGGGTGGGGGGGAATCAATGGGTTATTAAAGGAGTGAACAGTGCTGGCCATGCCAATAGTGGGTGGCAACCAATATTATAATGTCTTGTAACTTTGAAAGTGGAAAGAATCTAATGGCAAAAATGCCTTGTCTACAAGCAAAACACCACACCCATATATTTGTCATAGGTACTAGAAATCATTGGTTGATAAGAACAGCGGACCAGTGATATGACACTATGGTATCTTGGCATTGGTTATTAAAAGTAGAACTTTCTAAAGCAGTGAGCATGTTGGGTGCAGTTTGGGTGCTGAGCTCTTCTGAAAATGTGGCCTCACAAGTTTGGTCCAAAACCCATGGGAACAAATGAGCATCTCTACTCTATCCTTTGGTGTCAAGGGATGTGGGATTGGGCTTTAGGAAATGGATTCTAAAATGGCCTGTCATCCACTAATTCTGTGTTCGGTTTTCCTTGGATAGCTCCAGTGATGGAGAAATCATGTCCTTTTCAAATGCACTCAGTCGGCTATTTCCCTGCATAAAATGAAGTGGAAACAGGATTGAGACCTTAATTATCAGCAACAGACTGCTATCTAAGCTGTGGGCAACATGCTTGCAAAACATATGGTGCCAATGGCAAATTGCCAGCAACCGCAGTGGAAGTAGATGTGGGTTTCCAAACCATCCCCCACAAGTAGTCAATAACGTAGTTTGGTGACCGCCTACTTCCTTCAGAGGGAACCAGAGCATGAGTTTCCATGGGCATGTAACTGTTCAGAAAGCTTGACGGCATAGTTATGAGTAGCCACTGAGCTAGAGGGAAACAAAGAAACCTTAAACAAAAATTTTAAATCTGCATCACTTTGTTAAATAACTTGCAGATCAAAACCTGTGGTGTGTGGTGTTCCTACTACATAACCCTTTTCTTTGTCCTTCAGTGCAAATGTAGAAACTTTTCGGCCAAACTCATTTCCCAAGACAAAGTTATAGTTCTAGGGGATGCAAAAATAGGGCTACCTGTTGGAAGCTGTTTCCAGTCTTGACTGTGGGAGAGGCTGCTACTGCTTCGTCATGGACTGAGCCACAGTGAAGTTGCCCAGCTTCTATGTGCACACAGCAAGTTAGCACTGAAAGACCCACTATTAATGGAAAATACCAGCCTTCCTGGGCCAGTGGGTTGGAGTAATTCAGAGAAGCTGGCTCTTTCAGGATCACTGCGCCATGGCTCAGGAGGGTGGCCTGTTCCAAGGTTCTCCCCCTTCAGCTTCCTCCCAGTGAGCTATTCTCTGACACCTGGTTGCCCTTAAAGTGACACCTCAGCATCTTCAGGCTAAGTAGCCACTGGCTGTAATTACAGAAACTAACTCATTTACCATGATTAAGTGGTTCACTGAGAGAGGTGTTGGAAAGGTTATGGCCAAACTCTGCGTGGCTTAGCCATAATGAAGGTTAAAAGCTTCCCTTCTCTCACAGGTTGTACCATATTCTAGTTCTCCCTCCCCCGGGAGGGCTGGACAGTAGCTGCCATTGCCTTACTTGACTCAAAGCGGATTTTTAAACCGAGTTCATTAACTGCAGTGCGAGCTTTAGGATGCAATTATATTTTAATTACACAGCGCGCCGTTCGCTCTGGCATGACAACGCCCCCTCTGCCTTTGACAGAGGTTTCTCTGCCTCCGGCGCCAGCTCCCTCATGGAGAGAGAGAGTGCTCAGGAATAAAGGAGCCTAGATTTCCCCAAAGACCCACCTTGCTTTGTCCCCTGCCACTGAGAGCAGAGCTGGATTAACAATGGGCAGACTATGGAGAACCTAATACCTGCTCTTTCTACGGCACAGGGGAAGGGAGAGGAGGTAGAATATTGACCGATGAAACTATCCCTCGCTCTACAGTGGGGAGAACGGGTGCTAGTGGTTGAGATGCTAGCCTGGCACTTGGCAGGTTCTAGCCCCTGTTCCTTGAGGCAGATCCCACGGACTCAGGTTTGTGCCATGGTGCTAAAAACAGCAGTGTAGACACTTTTCCCGTCCTTGTCTTCGGAGGCCAAGCTCCAGCCTGGGCGTCTACAAAGCTGTTTTTAGTGTCGGAGTGTAATCCCCAATCTGAGAACACTTCAACCTCCCTGAACACTCAATTACAGACCTAAAAGTTGCAATTATTCAACAAAAAAAATTCAAAAACAGAGTCCAATGAGAAACAGCAGAACTGGAATTAATCTGCAAACTGGACAACATTAAATTAGGCTTGAATAAAGACTGGGAGTGGATGAGTCATTACGCTAACTAAAAACTATTTCTCCATGTTAATTTCCCCCCTATTGTTGCTTGCACCTTCTTGTCAACTGTTTGGAATGGGCCATCCTAATTATCACTACAAAAGTTTTTTTTTCCCCCTCCTGCTGATAGTCCACCTTAATTGATTGGTCTCATTAGAGCTGGTATGGCAACCCCCATTTTTTCATTGTGTGTGTACACATAATCTTTCTACTGTATTTTCCACTACATGCATCTGATGAAGCGGGCTTTAGCCCACGAAAGCTTATGCTCAAATAAATTTTAGTCTCTAAGGTGCCACAAGCACTCCTCATTCTTTCTGCTGATATGATACAGACTAACACGGGTACCATTCTGAAATCTGAGACTTGTTGCTGTGTTTTAAAACCATGTAGACGTACCCTCTGGGCCTCAGTTCCTCCCAGTTTGTAATGGGGATAATGTCACTTGACTACTTCACAGGGGTATGTTGTGAGGATTAATATGTTGAAGATCCAGAGGTGCTCAGATACTGTGGCAATAGAGGCTATGTAAGGACCTAATATAGGCTAGAGGAGATGACTGGGAGGAAGAGGGTACTGAAAGAGCCTCTTTGGTTGCGAATCTAGGACTGATCGGTGTGGAGAGAGCCCTGCTAGGGAGTGAGATGGTCAAACAGAAGGGCGCTGTGGGGTAACACTCCACAAATGAAGGCACTGAACATTACCTAGCAAAGCAAGCAAATTCAATTCCTTCTGCAAGAAACATCTGGCATCCTTGGTTCACCCTGAGATCCCGGGTGGAAACAATCCTGCCAACAAGAGCACTCAGAGAAACACATCTTCTCTTGTCAACAAATCAATCTGAGTTTCTGTGCCTGGACAGAGCATGTTCCGTTTAATCTCCCACACTGCCCGCTGGGGGGTCCAGTGATGCTAATTGCCTGCGAAGACTCTCTGAAGTGTTTTGCTCAGTGGATGTATCTACGTAATCTCCAAACAGCACTTGAGAAAAGTGGCAATCCACACTGCCAATGAACTGCCCAATTCATCATAAATTGATTTCCGTTGGCTGCAGTACATGACTTAGTGAGTGTCAAAGCCTGCAATGGAGGGGAACTGCTGTCTGCTGAGCCTTGGGTAGTTAAATTGTTACAAACTGATGCCCAGTAGGGGTAGTGGAATGCATGGAGTTGCAGTGATCCTTCTGTTTGTGTTCTTTCCTTTTGCTGTTCTTTGAGAACAGCAAAACCTAGGGGTAGGCAGACTCTGGGAGGGAGAAATGCATTACCAGGTTGGGGGATCTTTTTGCAGATAGACTTAATGCTCTTGCATGCTGCTGGACTGACCTCTGTGGACAGGGAAGTCTTCTATGCGTCAAGTGGGTGTGGAACTGAATAGAGAATCCTGTCTCCACTACAGAATTCTACAGGTTGGTTAAAAAATTCTATAGCAAAGTTGTTCTCTATTCTACTGGACTTTCTGCAGTGGTTGCTTAGATGTTTGTAAGTGGTGTTCTGGCAACCGAATGTGTTGGACATGACATTGTGCCTACACAGTCTGGTGTAAGACCTGTAGATCATATAGACACTTTTTGTATTGTATGACTGCAGATTAAATTAATCTCTTTTCTTGATTTCTGGCTAGGATTTTGAAACAACCAAAGAAAAGGCTCCTTCTCTCTCTCCCTTCCCCACCTCCTCTCCCCCCTCAAAAAATCCAGCCCAAGCATTTGTTTTGGTGCTGGGCTCTGACTCTGGTGTTTTTTAGTTACTATTGTGCATAGATATTCATGCAGTGCAGACCTATTGAGTGATGCTGACAGTTATGTAGCAGTGCTATGTCCCAGTGATCAGATTTTTGAGAAGCTCTGGCATCCTGGAACACTTCCACAGTGAGCTATGCATGGGTGCACACGTAGCATGTACACAGTGTGTAATCGGAACATAAATATTCATCACAAGCCAAGCATGCCTAGCTTTAAAGACGGCTTGGGGCTGTATCTCCCATGTGTACACATGCTGTGCACAGAATTCTCACCCCTCCTCCCCATAGGCAAAAACAGTGCTTGGTTCTCACTAGCCCTGCACCTTGCGCTGTCACTCGCCAGAGCAAAGTGGGTGTGAAACATGCTTGTTCTGATTCAATAATGCTCTCTGCACTGATGTAAATGACAGCACAAGGTGTGGGGCAACAGGGAGTCTCACCCACAAAGAGCAGTCAGGCGCGCACAACAATACTGGGGATGCTGAAACTCCACTGTTGAGTCCTGTTAGTTTCCATTACTAAAGAGCAGCAGCACCCCCTCCTGGAGGTTGCCTGGTTCCATTTCACTGGGGAGCCTGCGTGGGAAGAAGGCACCCTGGGATTTGCCTCTGACTACTCAGGGTGACAAGTGGCTGCTAATGAAAAGGTCAGGGTCCGGCTGGAAAAAGGCTCCTTCAGTCTGTTAATCCTTGGAAGGCTTCATTGGCCAAACTGCCAGGCAAATGAATGCGTCATGTAGGGCTGGGGTGTGACACTGCCCCTTCCTGTCCATCCCCTAACCCTGCTGTGAGGGGGACTCCAAGCCTGTCTGCTCTGGATTCCCTGGGATGTGTTCAGCTTCTAGAACCTCACAGGCTGCAGCATCCGTTCCTCCCATGAACTTTCTGGCACAATTCCTGGGCACAGGTGACGTCAGTTACCCCTTCTCAGAAAGGGGGCTCCTCAGCCCACCTTCCCTAGGTCCCAGGACCAGCGCTGACCCCAAAGATTGCCTAGTTACTTGCACGCTTCTCTCCCTGATCCACCTTGAAAGGTGTGAAGTTTCTGGTTACGGTTGAACTCTCTGGGGCATGCAGTAGCTGTGAAACATTAAATGCTCAAGTGCGTGCTTGGCAAGAGTAGCACCTTTATGCTCTTTCATGTTTAATTGCGTGACGCGCAGGAGAGTACAGGCCATATAAAACAACTAATGTCTGAAACCCCAGGGAAGCATGAGCTAGAAAGAGGGACGTTGCAGAGTCTTGAGGGAACCATCTGGGTCCAGGAAGGCAGGGGGCCCCTGTGTCATGCAGACTGTTACATGGTGAGTGGTGATTCCTTCGTGGACTGGAGAAAATGGCTCCCGAGTGATCAGCTTCTGCCCTTCTAAAGCTTTAAGCCCCCTGTGGCAGGTGGCATCCTGGCTAGCTTGCCCACATAAGCACAGACCTGAGCCAGGTGGCTTTATTGCCAAGGTAACCTCTGGCTGCTATCCCAGTTCTCCTAGGCAGGAACCCACCTTTACTCTGGACAAATATGTTTGTAGCCATTGGGTACTTACGTCAGCTGCTCTTTATTCTTTTGCTGTCAGCCTTTGAATATTCAACCCTAGGGTCGGCTTGCCTCCACCTTGAGGAGGCAGAGGCTGTGTGCATGCAAGATGGGTTTGCAGCCTGACACAGAAGCACATTCTCACAGAACCCATAAACCCCACAGACCTATTCCCAATTCACCACAGTGTGTAAATGCATATCTACAGTGTGTTCCGTACTTTGATTCTGGATTTCATGGGACCCATCGCATCCAACACACCCCTCCCCAAGTTGTGGCAGCTGAATTCTAACCCTGAATAGCAACAGTTAACATCAGGATTCACAGATTCCAAGGCTAGAAGGAACCACTGTGATTATTCTAGTCTGACCTCCTGTATAACACAGGCCAGAGAACTGCCCCACCATAATTCCTGAAGCAGATCTTTTAGAAAAACATCCAGTCTCTATTTCAACATTCAGTGATGAAGAATCCACCATTGACCCTTGGTTAATTGTTCCAGTGGTTAATTACTCACTGTTAAAAATGTATGCCTTATTGAAATTAAATGAAAACCCTGCTTGTCTTCTATTTCATAAGGATGTCCCCCCCCAGCCCTATTTAAAGTGAGACAAGGTGGGTGAGATACTCTGTATTATTGGACCAGCTTCTGTTGGTGAGACAAGCTTTTGAGCTACACCGAGCTCTGCTTCAGGTCTGGGAAAGGCACTGAGTGTCCCAGCTAAATAGGAGGTGGAACAGATAGCTAGTATGAGTAGTTAGCGGCGTACATTCTAAGGGACCATTCAAGGTGAAGTGACCCATTAACACCTCTGTAGTCATAGGACAAAAAGGAGGGTTAGTGGGTAAGATTGCAAGACATCGGATTTATGGCTTATTACAACAAAGTTGTGAATTTAAGATCCCAGGCTTGTCTCATGAAAGTGTTGTGCAGGTTTCCTTTGAGGATGAGGACTGATAGGTCAGCTAAAGAGTGATTGCTTTGTGAAAAGTCTTCATCCACAGGTGACTTTTTTGTCTTATTTTCCTGTGAGTTCATTTGACAGTGTAGTCCCTTAGAATAAGTGCTAGCTACTTATGCTAAGCTATTTGCCTCACTCACCTTGTCTCTCTTATCCTGGGGCTGACCTGGCCACAACAACACTGCCTGTTTAAAGTGACAGTCAAACTAAAAACTCATGCATCTGAAGAAGCGGATTTTCACCCACGAAAGCTTATGCCCAAATAAAGTTAGTCTTTAAGGTGTCACCGGACTCCTTGTTTTAGTCAAACTAAAAATTGCCCTTATGGAAAAGCCCTGGAGAATTTAAAACAGAACCATATCCATCCTATAGAGCTCTATAGAGAGACAAAAGGGGTGAAGTAATATCTTTTATTGGACCAACATAGAATTCTATAGGGCAGATCTCTATTAAATTCTGTAGGGTGACTTCTAGACTCCTAACTTCTATAGGCTCCATGCAGATGTGGGCATCTCAAGCTCAAGTATGATAGAACATATGCGCTCTTGTATAATTCTGTTGCTGGATCTATCCAGGGCTGTGTGGCTTATTACCAACATCTGGCCAGTGAGGGTAGGTTGACTTTAAACTTTTCTCCTGGAATATCCATTTGGTTAACTACTTGCTTTTTAGCCAATGAAAATTTGCCATGCCTCCCCTAAGAAGCGCTTTTTATTTGTGTTGAAAGTTGAAAAAGGCTTTGCGATCTGAGTTCTGCTGATGGCAAGGATTCCTTTCCTCCTTCTATCCAATTTCTATTCTACATTTCATTCTCTTTCTCCCCGTTCCATAAGAACAGTTTATGCCACGGGAGTATAATGGGATTGTGCATGGCTGCTCCCTGCTATCCAGCTGTAAAGCAGTGTGGGAGTAACCGTCCAGTATATATGAGTGTGTGTGTGTACTGGTCTCTGAGGCTATTGGAGAAATCAATATTAGAGATGGATCTTGGGTTGACTTTTCCCTTCCCTGACCAGGGTAGGTAGTCCCCCACGATATATATTTTGGGGGCATTTGGCCAGTCTAATTTTAAATCTCTTAGGTGATGGAGTGTGATTCCACTTTCCTTGAGGGATCCCCCCACCCCTTAACTTTTTTCATATAAAGGGGTGAAAGGATGGTCCGATGCAGCAGAGGTGAGGGCCATACAGGTAGTTGGGTTTGTTTAAGGCACAGAACTAAGCATCAGGACCTGGCCTTTGCCACCTCCTGGTATTGACTGACAGTAACCTTGGGCAAGTCACTTATCTGTCTTATTCCCCATATGTAAGAAGAGATTAATAGTAACCTTGAAGGCTGTTGAGCCAGAATTCACTGTAAAGCTCTCTGGAGATCCTAGCATGGAATCTCATCCATCAAAGGGCAGCACAGAAAAGGGTCTATGTAAAAACACTACCTTGTTCCTCACCTCTGCCCCTCCCATACGTGTGCCAGGCAGATCTGCTGACTTTAGCAATTAGGAATAAATGTCCATGACACTTTCCTCCCATTAGCTCTGCAAAGCCAACACAGCCGTATGGGAGCTGGATTCTAGTCTGGTTTGCACACAGGCAGCAGAATTAATCCAATTTGCATGGCAGGATATCAGTTATGGATGGTGGAATGGAAGCTGGAATGAACAGAGCTTGGCTTTCACATCCCAGCTTGAGTATGGAGTTCAGGCAGTGAGGTTTACAAATGTAGAGGGCTTTTCTTTAAAGCAAATTGGACATGGAATTACCAAGGAGAGAACAAATGGGAAGCCCCAGGCCGCCTTTTTGCAGAACCAATGCTCAAAACAGGACTGCCCTTTGGACATGAATTAGCCATTGGATGGAGCCACTATCGTCCAGTCTAGTGGTTTAAGCAGTTTCCCATTGACTCTTTTGTAGAGGCTAATCTGTCTAAAGCCAGAGCTTTACCACCAGGCTGCCCCTCCACCACCTGTTCCATTTAAATAAATTCAGGGCTGAATTGATTCCCCAACCCCTGAATCTGAACCTTCCTGCACTGTGCTTAGGTTAGAAACAAGATCTCTGTTAAATACTCATAAAATCTCTCTCAGAGGAGCGCTGACAGAGGGATTATTTCAAACGGCCACTTTGAAATAATCCATGTTCCTCCAGCTGCTCAATGGCAGATGCTTTGGCTTCATTCTTAACATTCCAAATATTGCTGCCATCTCCTTTTCTGGGTAACTTTTAGAGGTAAAAGGGGCTCTTGAACTCCCCACCTCTATTACTGACCATTCTATCCCTGTCCCGTCCTCCCAGCTGAAGGTTGAAGCGGAATGAAACCTTGAGGACTCTGTCGAACTGAGTAAAGAATGAGATTCTTTCTACAGGGCTCTTTGCCCGCAGTAGAATTCTGTAGGATGGTTCTAGAACTTGAGCTCTGTAGGGTGGGTGGCAGGGAAACCCTATCAAAGGGCTTATAACTTTTACATCTGATGAAGTGAGCTGTAGCTCACGAAAGCTCATGCTCAAATAAATTGGTTAGTCTCTAAGGTGCCACAAGTACTCCTTTTCTTTTTGCGAATACAGACTAACACGGCTGTTACTCTGAAACCTTTCTTTACACTGTTCTCTTGGTTTGTACTAATAACAGCATCAAGAAGGCCCCCAAGGAGATTATGGCCAGCGTGCGCTAGGCATTGTACATACAAATAGGGAGATCAAAGATCTTTGCAAGCTAAGTAGGCAAGACAAAGGACGGGGAAGGGATATGGCATCCCCAAAAGGGGAAGAGACCTATTCAAGGTCACACAGCAGGTCAGTGGCAGATGCAGGAACAGAGCACTGATCTCTAGTGTCATGGACTAGCACCCTTTGCACTAGGCCGTGCTGTAAGAATTTTCTGCTAAAGTTTATCCCCGGTTCAGGTGCAGCAAGACTGCAAGCTTCCCTGCTCTGCCCAGCTAGTGTGCTTCAGCTTTCAGCTCGGGGGGGGGGGGGAAATCTCTTGAAAGGTGAGATGGGCTGTGAAATCATAACAAATCCTGAATCTTGTCAGGAAGTTAGGCTGGACAACCATTGTCGCCTCCTCTTAACCCTGTGATTCTATGAACATCTGTTGGTTCTGCCAACAAGGGCTCCAGTTCATGGTGAATGTGGTGGTGCTCCTTTGGTGATGGGGTGATGGAGGGGAATGAGACCCCCTTTCAACTTGCTTTACATAGACCACAGAAGACATTAGCTGGGAATGGCTGTCGGTCACCAGTGCCCCCTGCTTCAGTGATGGGCACCATCCCCAGTCCCTTCCTCCTCTAAGCGGCTTTGAGAGGAGGGGAGTGTGTATGACGGATCTGCTTTGGCTTTCTCCCCCCATTAATTAACCTGCAAGTCAGCTATTCATAGTGCAGAGTCCTCCCCCATGAGGGAGCCTGAACTCCAGACATGAGCTAGCTCCTTTGCTCCCCAGGCCAGCAGTGGCTGGGGAATGCTATGGAAAAGCCGCTTGCCGAGTCTCTAGGGAGCAGCAGATCCCCTGTCTAGGGAGTACTTCTGGTTATCACAGGCTGGGTTCAGCTGCTGTTGTTAGATGGTCAACGTAACGCAAGGTCAAATTAGTAAGATCCATTTGGCCTCCTCTCTGGGGCTGAAGGGGAGCCTGGAGGTGGCTCCATCCCCTACTACAGATGATGCCCTTCTCTTTGAGAAGGCAGTGTTCTCATCTGGAGAGACTGCCTCCTTTTTCAGGGATCACGGACAGCAGCGGTATTACCTGCCCATAAGTCAGGTGACTCAGTTTTTCCTTCTGTATCTGGAAAGGAAGCAGAGCCAGCTTAGAAGGCTAAACCAGGTCCCCCTTGTCAAGCAGTGACATGGAGTCACAGTCCCCGTGGATACTCTGATCTAGTTCACCATCCAGGTGAGCGAGCCTTGTGATAGATGGTCCCGTACACCAAGGATCTCAGCAATATTGAGTCCCAAAGGACCAGTCACTTATCCCAAGTCAATGGCACCTTAGGTCTCACACCAAAGACCACGCCTGTAGCCTATACTATAATAAACTATATAAAGATTTATTAAATGGGAAGAGGAAATGAGCTACTTACAAGGTTACTGCAGGTAAACCTATATACATAAATGAGTTACAATTTTAAATTTCAAAAGGTAATAGAAGTTTCTATAACAAGGAAGCTCTACCTGTCCTTTTGGACTAACCCAAGTGCAGCACTGGGGATCTCTTGCTTATACCAAGTAAACCTGGTCCTCCGAGTCAAAGCATAAAGATCCAGTTTCTTCTTGTTATGGGTTTTTAATCTCCCTCCTCCCATGTGGTCTGAGTTGCAAACTTATTTGATGGGAAGAATCCACTTGTCATTCCAATGCATGGGGGGTGCGGGGGAGAACAAACCTCTCTTGTCCTCTTTATTGTCCCACAATAATCTGCTTGGTGTCCATGGACTTTTCCTGTTGGGCATGGCGTAACCCCTTTTGTTGGAGATCAGAATGTCTCAGTAATTTCTCTTCTGTCTGATTTATGCAGTCCTAGAGGTTTACAATGCAAATGCTCAAATATTACTTTACAGTGCAGCATACATGTTATAAGTGAGATTAATGCGTGCAGTAACTCTCATTCAGTGAAGTCTAAACAATTGTGATAATTCTAATATCTGCGTTAACAGTACTAAGACAGAGGTGAGCCAGACTGATTCCAGTTATGTATTTGTCAGTATTCAAGGCATGGGGACTTTGGCATGAGCTGACACCTGGTCTGCCGGCGTCCCTTTTCTGTTTTTGGGGTGCATAGAGGCAGAATACTGGGTTGACGCCTTCCTCCTTGACCCTGTTGCCCAATAACCATAAGACTCAGCTTGCTACCCCAATAACTGCCTGCTGCCTGCCTTGCGGCTTATGTTTGCATCTTCAGACCTACATCTGCTCGCAACTGCAGGGTGGTCAGTGTGTTGATAGCAGGGGATACACCAGTCAGTGCCTAGAGACGTAGAACCCTGTGGGAGCAGTAATAGATCAGTTAAGCTTGGATTCTGCTCCTCTTCCTGGCTGCTGCTTATTCAGCTTCCTATCTGATTCTCTAGTCCAGGGTTTGCTACTCAGATGCAGCTCCAGGGTGGCAAAGCAGTACAATAAGGAGGAAGGGGACCTCTATCTTTTTTTCTTTCGCAAGTGAATGTAATGCTGGTTTGACTGCCCTTTCCGCCCTAGAGCTGCCATAGCCTGGGGAGTGGTAATGCAAGCTTCAGTCTATATCCCTGAGGAGGGCCCCAGCTGGAGGACAGCTGATAGAGTGCAGTGTGTGTCCAGTACTCGCTCTGTCTGTACATGATGCCAGCAAATTAGTGCTTGGTGATGTAACCCTTCTGCCTGTCAGAGTTGGCAGCAACAAGGGCCGGGTTCAATATCCAGGGGATCCATTCCAATAACACAATGCAAACCGGCTCGAGCCCCCACCCAGTGACCTGGGACAAATATATACCACCCCCGCTGGGCACCTCCAAGAGGCAATACTTCCCCTCTCGCAAGCACATAGTCTGAGTGTAGCAAAAAGCCTTTTAATAACAGAGAGAAACAATGTGGCATTATGTTGGGGAAACACCACCAACAGGAATCATAACACAACCCATGAGCAAAAAAACCCCCACCCCAAGCAAATTGGGACATGCCCCTTTCCCTTTGGTTCTTGAGTCCAGCAACCCCAAATCACCCAAAGTCCCAAAAGTCCAATGACCCAAAAGTCTCTGTCCCTGGTCAGGGCAGCCCCAGAGTTAGAAAGTTTATCTGCGGAGCTTTACCTCCCAACCTGGGTGGAGATGGGACGGGGGTAAGAGGCACCTTACATGATCTGAAGCTGACCGCCCCACAGCTCCATAGGCCTTCGCTCCGCTCCACCCGCCAGCCGCCCCACGAACTCCTTCACTCAGCTCCGCTCCGCGGCCCCACAAGCAGCTCCCGCCGTCCCACAAACTGCCCCGTGTCCCACCAGCAGCTCCCGCCGTCCTACAAACTGCTCCACCAGTCTGTCCACAAGGCACTCCAGCCGTCCCGCAAACTGCTCCACAATTTATCTTCAGGCTCCCCCACTACTTAACACAACACTCAGTGATTTCAGCTCTTAGTTAGTTCAGGTCTTTGAATTCAGCTTGTAGTAGGGGAGCCTCAGTGCTGGTGCACTGTTAGCCTAAAGTGAGCTCAGCAGCCTGTAACTAGACTACTAATGAAATCAAAATTAGCTCTGATATTCCACAGTGGAGAGAGGAGGAAGTGCAATTAGCATGTAAGGCCCTCACCAAGGGGCCCATGCCACCAAGTATTAATACTTGTCCCCAGCCTCTCTCAATTCAGAGTTTTGGAACCCATGACCCTTGCCTAGCGAGTGCCACTTAGTTGATGGTGAGTCCCTCCATCATAACAAAAGGCCAAGTACAGTTCCAAGCACAGTTCCCATAATCAGGGTAATAACAATTTATTCTTCCTGCCCCAATAACAGAGACACTGGGGATCCCACAGCAGCTAAAGTGACCATTTGGGCAGCTATGGCCTCATTCTAGGTGGGGTGGGTGTGCCTATGCAAATGAGATCAGCCCCTGAAGTTCTTTTCCACAACTTGCCACACCTCACCACCAGATGTCAGGGTGGAGCTCATCCTGACACTGCTTACAGTGAGTTGGTGGGTGTTGCCATAGGGATACCCTGTCTTCTGAAAACTGGGATGAGATCCACTCTCTTCACCTACAGCTCTCAAGGGGCTGCCTCTAAGTGCGGCAGGGTTTGTTCCAGCAATGTAGAGGTTAAAAACACTCCATTTACAATCCCTCGGAGTCACCCACTCCCACTTGCCCTTCTCCTCTGGAGCAGCCTTTGGGAATTTCCATGGCATGCTCTAGGCTCCAGCTAACCCTGTTAGGGCCAACACAGGAATTATTCCCCATGTTTGTCCAGAGAGAAATAAAAAGACGTGATGGGATTAGTCGTGGCAGGGATGGTGTCCCTACCCTCTGTTTGCCAGAAGCTGGGAATGGGCGACAGGGAATGGATTCCTTGATTGCCTATTCTGTTCATTCCCTCTGGGGCACCTGGCATTGGCCACTGTTGGAAGACAGGATACTGGGCTAGATGGACCTTTGGTCTGACCCATTATGGCCATTCTTAAGGTGTTACGCCTGTCCCTTCAAACTAGAGGGTTTGGGGAGGTATAAAAGCTACATATTGTTAAACAACTTCTTTGGCACCTTTTTATTTTTATTGGCTGTACAACAAATGCTTGGAAAGAAGAATAAAATGAATAAGCTGCCTACAAGATGGAAAGAATCAATGGGATATGTGATGGCTACAAAACTAGAGTGCATTAGGTTTTTTAACATGCCCCTTTAATAAGACTTTCATAGCCTAATGGATCTGGGGTGTAAACTGTAATGTCAATCATATGATGTGGGAGAAGGGTTCTGTTTGGTTGAATAGCATAGCTTCAAAGTCCATACCACACAAACTCAGGAGACCTGAAGAAACCAAAGTGAAGCAGAGCCTGGGCTGGTCCCTGTTTGGTGGTCATGTGAGAGAACTCAGTTACTGCTTTTCCTCCTGGCAGCCTGGTGCTTGGGGTGGCTCATTTTACAGTGTTTAAAGGGTGAGGCTTATTCTGGTCTCACTCTGATTCTAACTGTCTGATGCCAAGGCAGAACAATTGGTGTTGGAGAAATTGGATTGAGGCATCCACGGTCTTCCAGGAGAAGAGATTAAGCAGAGGCCTTATCGGCTTGCTAACTTGAGGAGGTGGCATGAAACCTGCATGCCAGAGCTTCTTGTCATGCCCCTCAGCTGCTTTAGTTGTCTGTGCTGTATCTCTAGGCGATGTGATATGATGGGTTAATTGTCTGTCTCCCCGCAGCTGCTCCCCACCTCTGTTCACACTAGACTTCTTTGGTATGCTGGCAGTGTAAGGAGCCTTAAGGTGGGTGGAAATGGCTCAGAGAATCCTCTCTTCTTTCTCCCCCCCTTCGCCCCCCCATTCAATACCCCCTCCCAGTTCAGAACCAGCATTAAGGCTGTACATCAGTCCTCCTCCCAGCTTCTCAGCCTAGTGGGGAGGATTGGGGGCAGAGCCAGAGTGAATTGCACTATGGCTGCTCTTGACTTCCTAGAGGCCCTAGGATGCAAATGTAAATTAAAGCAGCAGTGAGGCTGCTGTACTTCGTGCCATGGGCTAGAAAGGCCCCTGCTCTGCCTTAAAATACAGGGAGTGAAGGTGACTTAACACCCATCACCCCCTGTTCCTTTGCAAAGTGCAGAAACAGAGTAAGTGAGAACTGGGCCCTCTTTCTCTCCCTCCCTCTGCCCCCACCTGGTGGTGGTGGCTGATCTTCCCTGAATCACTGCTCCTCCTCATCCATCCTCCTGCCTCTCCCAGGGTGGCAACAGTTTTGTGCATGGAGGGGCCCTCACCCCTGGAAGCTATTGACAGTGGTCACTGCAGTGCCTCTTCCTGCTGAGGCAGGTAGAGTTAGACTGATGATGATGATGGGCCAGGTCCCCGTCTGGTGTAAACAGATAGGGCTCCACTGGAGGCTCCAGCTTATACTGCCTGAGAATGTGGCCTGGTGTCCTTGACTCCAGGCTGGATTGAGGATGGCCATATGGTGCAGGATCATTGGTGGGAAAGGGCTCAGGCTTCTGGTCTTCAGGGCACTCTGCAGTGGTGTTCCTGCATTGTCAGTAGATTGCTTCCTTAGGAAGGGAGGGATCACATGGTTCTAGAGGGCAGGGAGATACAGTACTGGGCTATCCTGCATGCAGACTCAGGCTGTGGACTTAAGTCCTGCCCTGACTCCAGGGTGTGTTCTCTAGCACTGCACTTTCTATGGATGATCTCAAAGGTGCTTTGTAAATGATTGGTTCATAATAGCCCCGGACAGTACATCTGCATCACCATCCTTGTTTCACAGCTACGGTAGCTGAGACTTGCCCACTGACGTGGCAGGAAGCGACTGAGCCAGGACTAGAAACCAGGTCTCCTAAGTCCCCATGTAGACAGCGTTAGGTCGATGGAAGAATTCTGTCAACCAGAGGTGGAAGCGAGGGGGAGGTGGATTTATATTGGGATGGGAGAACTCTTCCTGTCGTGGTGGGGTCTACGCTGAAGCTGTGCCACTGGAACGTTTTCAGTGTAGACATAGCCTGAGTCCCATTTTCAAAAGGTGCCTGCATCTCAAGTGCCTAAACTGCTTTTGAAAATGGGACTTAGGCTGTCTTCTCACTGCAGCTGTGCTGCTGTAGCAAGGCACTCACTGCAGCGACAGGAGGGGTTCTCCCATCACTGTTAATCCACTTCCCTGAGAGATGGTAATTAAGTCAGCTCCCCGTCTACACGGGGAGCTAGGTGGTCGAACTAGGTTGTTTGACTGACTGCATTTTTCAAACCTCTGAGCTAGGTCAACCTAACTTTTTAGTGTAGATCTGGCCTGTGACTTCTGCCCTTGGACTCCCTCCTCTAGGGTGGCCTTCTCTGGAAGGATCAAAATAACAAGGGCTATAAATTATTTGCTTGTTCACGCTTGTCTTTCTCCCTGTGTTTGCTTTGGCCTCTTAGGGGCAATCTGGAAATCTCCCTGAGCCAACACTAGATTGATGGGTTTATAACAATCAGCTGTTTTCTGCTGCTGTTAGCAGATTAAAAAACAGAAAAGTTGGGTCGTTGAAGTGCTGTCACCAATCATTTTTATGGCCGTAGGATTGCTCGTTAGCACGCTTGTTTACAGATTGTTAGGCTGGAGAGAAATCTATAGTCCCTGCATTTTTAACTCAATAGGAGAATGCAGTCTAATATCAAAGCAAGGGTGCGTTGAAAGAAGTGATTTCCATGGGTTCTGGACATAGACCCCAAAGCCTGGTCTAGACTTAAAAATTAAATTGACCTAGCTACACACCTTTGGGCCGGGCAAAATTTTGTGCCAAGCGTGTTGCGGTTAAGTCGACTTAACCCCTGGTATAGACATGGCTAGATGGAGAGAAGGATTCTTCCTTCAGCCTAGGTACTACTTCTGGGAGGCAGGTTAACTACATCAATTTGGAGGAAAAAACCCTTCCATCGATGTTGGAAGAAGCATCTACATTATGATGCTACCGTGGCATAGCTGCAGCACTGTGGCTATCTCGCCACAGTGCCTGTAGTGTAAAATGTACCTTAACTCTGGTCTCTGAGGTGTATCTCTTAAGAGCATGTTTGGGCAAGAGAACAGGTTTCCCCCTGCCAGTAGAAATTTAGTATGGTGATAACCCGGTGCATGCTTATTTCAATGATACTCAACCTTTAGGGCTTCAGGATAGCCCAAGGGGTCACGAACAGTATCCACTCTCACCATATGAGGCAGAACCAGCCCCAGAGCATCACACCAGAGCCCACCAGTCCAATCATAAAGGATTCTCGTGAAGATCCAAGGACAAGGTGACATCATCTAGGTTGGTGTCCTGTTACAAGAGAAGCTGCAATACCAACCTGATATGAACTTACCTTCCCAGCAACTTTGTGCTTTGTTTGTGCTGTAAAGTGCTTCTCTTCCTTCTGTGTACTCTAAATTGCTGTCCCCAGCAATCTGTACTGGGCAGGACCAGCTCAAGGCACCAGCAAAGCAAGCACGTGCTTGGGGCGGCACAATTCCAGGGGCGGCATTCCAGCCATAGAATCATAGAATATCAGGGTTGGAAGGGACCTCAGGAGATCTAGTCCAACCCCCTGCTCAAAGCAGGACCAATCCCCAATTTTTGCCCCAGATCCCTAAATGGCCCCCTCAAGGATTGAACTTACAACCCTGGGTTTAGCAGGCCAATGCTCAAACCACTGAGCTATCCCTCCCCCGGTACTGGGACCAGTGCTGTTCAGCAAATTCATAAGCAATCTAGAAAAAGGGGTAAAGAGTGAAGTGGCAAAGTTTGCAGATCAGTTACCCAAGATTACTCCAACTATCCGTTACAAAGGGATCTCCCAAAACTTGGGTCCCTGGGCAACAAAATGGCAGATGAAATTCAATGTTAATAGATGCAAAGTAATGCATATTGGAAAACAATTCCAACTATACATATGAAATGATAGGGTCTAAATTAACTGTGACCACTCAGATCTTGAAGTCATCTTGGACAGTTCTCAGAAAACATCTGCTCAATGTGCAGCGGCATTCAAAAAAGCTAACAATGTTAGGAACTCTTAGGAAAGTAAATATCCTAATGCTGTTATATAAATCCTTGGTATGCCCACACCTTGAATACTGCATGAGCCCCATTTCCAAACAGATATATTAGAAATGGAAAAGCTACAGAGGGGTAACAAAAATCATTAAGGGTATGGAACGGATTCTGTATAAAAAGATTAATAAGACTGGGACTGTTCAGCTTGGAAAAGAGAACGGGGGACATAAGAACCAGGGGTCACCCATGAAATTAATAAACAGGTTGAAAACAAACAAGGAAGTATTTCAAACAGTCAATCTGTGGAAATTCTTGCCAGGGGATGTTGTGAAGGCCAAAACTATAACAGGGTTTTAAAAAAAAAGAGTAAGTTCCTGGAGGGATAGGTCTGTCAAGGGCTATTAGCCAAGATGATTGGGGATGGAATCCCCATCTGGCCTCTGACTGCCAGATGCTGGGAATGGATGACTTGATAATTGCCCTGTTCTGTTAACTCCCTCTGAAACATCTGGCATCAGCCACTGTCAGAAGACGCGATACTATGTTAGCTGGACCACTGGTCTGACCTCTTATTGAAACTCAGTAGGAGTCTGGCACTTGTCCTCCATTTGTGCTTTGCAAAGCATCCCCCTAGAGCATTGAACAAGCTGCAATGTTCTGCGCTAGAGGTGGCCGCATTTAGGTGGTAGATGGGCTTATTCCCATGATCCATGCAATGCAATGGTAAAAATCTGTAAAAGCATTTTAGTTTGCAGCTGGAGGCAAGGTACAACATAGATTCAAACTTGTTAGGTTTCAGATTACCAGCTGTGTTAGTCTGTATCCACAAAAAGAAAAGGAGTACTTGTGGCACTTTAGAGCCTATTTGTCAGCCTATTTGTCTGGTGTCCTCTCATTCCAGCAAATTTTTGAAATCCAGCTTGTGTGCGCTTTCTGATCTCACTCCCACCATGTCACTGGCTGTGTGGCCAGTTGTGTTGAGCTGCACGGAGTGGCATGGACTGTGCCAGTAGCCAGAAAGTATCTCCAGGAGCCCTCCGTTATGCCCAATAGGGGGAAATTCAGTTTTGTTTCTGAAATCTTGAAAGGTGACAAGTGCAATCAAATGAAGCCTTGTCCATACCAGCAGCTTTTCGGTGCCTACATTCCCATATCCCCTTTCACAGCACAAGTGGCGAGCTCAAGCCCATTTAGCACAACCACGGCAGGGTTGTTCTGCAGAGAAGACAATGTGGGGAAGCTGAAAAATCTGTCTTGCGTCTTTTTTACAGCCTCTAACCCTATTAGCTGGGCCATTTGGAGTCTGCAGAGAGCCATTTTGCACTAGAATGGATTGCAAGAGGATTGAGTTTCATTATATTTTTAATTAAGAGAAGGAATGGAAAAGGGGTGAAGTAGTGACGTTGTTAGGAACTTTGGCAGGATAATTAAAGACTCCTGGGATCTTTTTTCCTCTAACACATTTACCTGGATTGAAATAGTTTTGTTTTTCTGCCCATGACCAACCTGTGGGTTGAGGGGGGGCTGGGCGAGTATCTCTTCGACCACACTTCCACGACAGCAGCTGAGCCCTGAGCTGCCCACGGCGCCGGCCCTTTAAATCCTGCTGCCCAGCCGGGCTGGAGCCCCCCGCCTGCCAATCATGGGGTACACGCCCCTCACCGCGCCTGCTGATCATGGGGTGACCCAGCCCCTCCAAAGTCTGTAACCGGCATTGAATAAAAGGTTGGCATTAGCAAGAAAGAGTCCGAGGGAGGATTTAAATCTTATTCTTGAGTTAAGAGCCAATACTCCTTGGCTCTTCCTCAGCACCTCCCGTTCCAGGGTCTCGGTGAACTTTATAAACACCAGTGTATTCAGAGCAGTAACAGCTATAGAGAGGGGAAGGGACTGTACCCAAAGTCCCATAGCGAATCACTGGTAGGAAGGGGAATCCAGAGTCCTGAGGAAGGATGGAAGGAACCCAATGAAGGTTGAGAGCTTCTCAGGAGGGAAAACTGGAGGAGCTTTGTGAACATAAGCATAGAGAGGAAGCACAAGCTTGCGGTTAAGGCACTGGACTGGGACTCTGAGATCTGGGTTTGATTCCCAACTTGGTCCTAGACTCCCTGTGTGACCTTAGCCAAGACACCATCCCTCTGTGCCTCAGCTGTGTATCTGTAAAACAGGCATAATTAGACTCGGTCTTGTCCATTGAGCTCTTCAGGGCAGGGATTTTTACCACATATGTATAACACCTAGAACAATGGGGCAGCAGGGCTAGGTAGGGGCCTCTAGGTGCTACCACAATACAAATAAACGGTTGACTTGCTTTGCTGAGCTTGAAGACCAGAACCATGTGGAATTCAATAGCTTTAGGGTACAGAGACTTGGTGGGGTGGGGGGAGAATCTTTGCTTCTGAGTAAAAGATGTGAACTTCTACTCTCCAATTTTGCTTTGAGTTTTGGGTTTGAGTGAACCACAAACTCAAAACCATGACTTTCATATGATTTTAGTCTAGAGTTGGCCTGAGCCTTAAAATGTGAGTTGAGAGGAACTTCCTACAACATGTTGGGATCTGGCATTTGGGTTCTGTCTGAACATTGACACACTGCATGTAACCAGGAGAATACTGTGGGATTTTCAGATTTCTTCTTGAATCTCTTGGACAGCTCTGTGAAACGTGTCTGCTTTGCAGACACTAGGCTGTTCCGTATGTGGGTAGGATTCCAGGATTGGAATATCAGAGCGGGGGGGGGCTCCAGGACAGAACGGAGGTGCATTGGCACAGCTGTGGGATGGCCCGGGATTGGAATAGCAGGGGTGATGTAGGCCAAGACAGTTGTGCACTGCCAGAATCATATGGGGGAGTCTTCCCCCTGCTCACATCTCGCCAGCGCTATTAATCTTGTGAGATCTACGATTCACCCAGTCGCTCAGTGTGTTTATTCTTAACGTGGTCCCATAGCCTGTGATGTACCATACTCTGTGTTTTAGAAGCTGCATTATTTCTTATCTGCCTTTCACACTGTCAGAACCCTCCTGCTAAGTGTCTTTTGTCCCCTAATAAACTGATAAGCTCCTGGTAATCCGCTGATGTGTGGTGGAGGGTGGGGGGGGAGGAAAGGGAGGAGGCTGCCCTGCTTGGGTAGATAAGGGAGCTCTTTGGGGGAGGGGTGCATGGGGATACAGCCGGGAATGTTGAGTGCTGAGCCTATTGCAAGACAGGCAAGAAAAGGCTTTTCCGAAAGGGAATGTAAGGGTCTGATCCTGTGAAGTGCCCTGTGTCTGCAGCTGCTATTGACTTGGTTGGAATGGGAAGATGCAGGATTAGGCCCTAAATGAGCACTAAAACGTCAGCCTTTTAACTGGGGCAGCTCAGTACCCTTTGTAGAGAGTTGCACAGTGTTTTCCCCAGGAATTGAAAAGGCGGGGGGGTGTTTGTATTTACGGGGGGAGGGAGGGAGTCAGGGCCGATGAGGGGTGAGGCTGAGGGTGAAGGTGGGCTGTATGGCACCATAGTAAAAACTGAAAAATGTTTCATGACTATTTTATTAGGTTTAACTCATGTTTTAAAATCATCGCACAAATTAAAGTTGGCTACTCAAGCCTTCTATGAAGCATCTACATCCTTCTTGGTTTCTTGTTAATGAACTTCTTGAATGCAATGCGTTCATCTTCGGTGGCTTCTCATGTGTCCTGTACTTCCGTTCCTTCAATTGACATGCTCATTAGTTCATTCACATGATCAGGCAGAAAGCGACTTCTTTCAGAACACCAAATTCTATTCAATGATGAAAAAGAATGCTCAACTGTAGCTGTTTTGACTGGGAGTAGCAAGAGATGAATTCCTACTTCTTTCATCCCAGGAAACAGAGCACAAAGATCTGTTCGAGTCACTAGTGATGATTAAAAAAAGAAGTTGAAGTCAAATCTTCATTCATTCGTCGTATGATATTCCACTCTGTCTTCAAATTCTCTATTTTGTCCTGAGCACATGGCAGCCCCATTGCTAGTAGTGCCTTGCATCTGATGAAGTGAGCTGTAGCTCACGAAAGCTCATGCTCAAATAAATTGGTTAGTCTCTAAGGTGCCACAAGGACTCCTTTTCTTATTGCTAGTAGTGACTCACTCTGCTCAACTGTTGGTGTTTAACAGGACAGGGATCTGTAAAAGCTACATAGAGGTTGAGTAGAATCTAGAGGTCGCTGTTGTAGATTTTTAAGAATCAAATCTGTGTACTTTTTCAGTTGTCTTAACAAAGACTTGTCCTCTTCACTTAAGGATTCAATATAAATGCCTTCATTAGTCAACTTCTGGACTGAAGTCTTTGCTTCAAGTACTTTTGCAATGGATAGGTCTCTGATCCAAATGTAGCTTCTATTGCTGGACAAAGATCTACTACTGTTGTAGCAGATGCCTGGATGGCATTGTTTAATGACCCAAGTGGTTTCAACAGTAGACTTACAAGAGAGAGAATGGCAATAGTCTTCTCTGAACGTAGTAGCAAAAGTACTCCACCAGCCTCACTACTTAAATCTTGGCCGATACTTTCCAAAGCCAGTAATAATGGCTGGAGTAATTTTAAGACAATGGCCAAGGATCGCTCATGAGAAGGCCAGAGGGTTTTCCCAGGTTGGACTAATTTGAACTTCAGTCCCAGTGTATCTTCTATATTTTCCAAGGTATTCAGTCTTTTTGGACTCTTGCTGATAAAAGAATATAATGAAGACATTAAATTTATAGTTTTTTAAATGTTTTTTGAAGAGTCTGCAGCATGTACTAATGCTGGTTGGAGTAGATGGCCTCTGCAGTGTGTATAGGAGAGATTAGGGTTACACTTTTTTCTGAGCAAAGCTTGTACTCCACCATGTCTTCCAGAGAAGTTTGCAGCGCCATCAAATGCACAAGCAGCCATCTGTTTGGGGTCCAAATGACAAGCATTTAACTCTTCTAAAATGTGGGTTGTCACAGATGCAGCTGATGTATCTTCTAAAACTTGAACATGTAGAAATGCATCTACTGGCCTACCACTGACCTCAAGATAACATACACAATGACTTAATACTTAAATGCACCAATGCAAATGGGCATCATCAGCCATGTATGCAAATTTTTTGAATGTGGCGAGAGAGTTCTTCACTTTTTCAACTGTTGAGTCTTTCACTGTTGCATCACGTGCTTCTAGCCAGTCAGCTGAGTTTTTGTAGAAAGATAGTGAACATTTTCTGGTCGTGTTCAACTTCAGGATGAACAAGTGACAATGCACTTAACATTGGCCTCCAGTTTGTAGCGCGTGGTATCTCTTGCTTAAATAGAAAGTAGGATGCCACAGCCATATTTGTTCGCATGAACTGTTGTCTCCAGCATTCTTTACAGCCTCATTAACACTCACCAGTGTTGTCCTTAGTAGGTGGAGACTCAGTTCAGAGATGCTTTCACAGGAGTTCACCTCCCACATGAGGGGCAAGAAGGCACCTTGCTCGTTCCTCCAGCGGCTCACTGTTTGCTCTAGCCACTGTTCGTTGCGCCACCATTCACTCCATCGCTCTGTTGCCAATGGCCCTGCACCATCACCTTCTGCTGCCACCTGCCACTGACCTCTGCGAGTTGGTCTCTTGAGGTTCCACCCAGTGCTCAGTGATTTCAGCTGAGCTGTCAGTGGGGGAACCTCGCTGCTAGTGCAGACTGAGCTGTCTCTTCCACAGAAACACTGTCCCACAGCAGGTCTAAGCACTTAGACCTGATTATCAGTGATTTCAGCTGTAGTGACAGGTTTCAGAGTAACAGCCGTGTTAGTCTGTATTCACAAAAAGAAAAGGAGTACTTGTGGCACCTTAGAGACTAACCAATTTATTTGAGCATGAGCTTTCGTGAGCTACAGCTCACTTCATCGGATGCATACTGTGGAAACTGCAGAAGACATTATATACACAGAGACCATGAAACAATACCTCTTCCCACCCCACTCTCCTGCTGGTAATAGGAGAGTGATCACTTTAGATAAGCTATTACCAGCAGGAGAGTGGGGTGGGAGGAGGTATTGTTTCATGGTCTCTGTGTATATAATGTCTTCTGCAGTTTCCACAGTATGCATCCAATGAAGTGAGCTGTAGCTCACAAAAGCTTATGCTCAAATAAATTGGTTAGCCTCTAAGGTGCCACAAGTACTCCTTTTCTTTCAGCTGTAGTGGTCACTTAACAAAACAAAAGCCTATCTATGGAGCCTAATCAGCTCTGTCTTTTAAACAGTGGAGATGGGCATGTCAAACAGTACTTGTGACTCAGGCAGACCATCAAGCAAAACACCTGTCCTCACCCTCTCTTGATGCCCTCAATCAGCACAGGCTAAGTACAGTTCTACTGCCATTTACTCATACAATAAGAATAACATTTCATTGCCACCACCACCCTGCATTCAAGTGATTTGTAACCCAACCCCAGCCAAAATCTCACTTGGGCAACACAGCTCTGTTTGCTGGATACCTAGGTAGATTAGGTGTGAATGTAAATACAATCTGGTCCTGAAGCCTTTCCCTACAGCCCCAGCTCATCACTTGCTGTCAGGGAAAGCTCATTTAGATTTTGCTTTCAAATCATAATTTGAAATTAGGTTGGCCAACATCACCGAAATGAATGCACTGACATTGTCATAAACAGCTTTATAAGGAAGCTAGTCTATGTTCATACTTTTCAAATCTATTCTACTTTTTCAGATACACGTATTTTATCATACACTTTATATGCTTTTAAAGTGTGTATTAATGTTTCAATTTCAATTCAAATTTCCAAACAATCACTAAATTGGCGTCACTGCATGTAACTAGTTCACAAAACTTGGGGTGGGGGGGGGGCTGTAGGGGAATTCCTGGAGAGACATTTAGGGCTGGAGGAGGCACAAAAGCCCCCACTCCCATAAATAGAGGGAAAAAATTGTTCAAAGAACTTTGTCGGTTTGACCCAATATGCCCTATTTATCGGGATGGTCCGTGTGCTGTCAATGAGCATAAAGAATACCTACAGATTGCATCTCATCTCCCTGCGACAGCACCAAGGGCACTAATCATGTATGGCGTCTTATTCCCTGTGGCCATCTGATGTAGCATGGACAGGGCAGCCAGGACTCTTGGGTCTTGTTCCTGGCTCTGATGCCAAATTACTCTGCCTCGGTGGGCACGTTGCTTCCATTCTCTGGGCTTTCCCATCTCTAAAATGGGAATAAGGACACTC
This sequence comes from Eretmochelys imbricata, assembly GCF_965152235.1. Classification (NCBI taxonomy): domain Eukaryota; kingdom Metazoa; phylum Chordata; order Testudines; family Cheloniidae; genus Eretmochelys; species Eretmochelys imbricata. The sequence continues at coordinate 10,245,960 of NC_135592.1, read as the reverse complement.
TCCTGCCTTGGCAAAATGCCTTGAGATGCACAGATGTAAATCACTGGCCAAGTGCAAAATATTGAACTTGATTCCCTATTGCAATGCGATCTCATACCTTCCCTTAGGCTTATGCATAGTTCTCTTCCTCCCACCCCCCACTTGTTTTGCTTTTATTAATACTTGACTTTCCATATACCTCAAAGTGATTCACTAAGAAATCGTCAATATAGCTGCCCCATTCTATGGATGGAGAGACTAAGGCACAGAGAGTTGCCCAAGATCAGTGGCTGAGTTTGGAAGCAAACTCTGGTCTTATGACTCCCAGTCCAGTGCTTTATCCCCACAGAGAAAGTCTCTTCTCTTTGCTGATAATCTTTCTTTTCTACTATTTTGGACACTACAGTAGTACATATCTCCATTAAATCCCTTCTCCATCCCATTGGTTGTACAGTCATTCCTATCTGGGCTTGCAGTGTGCTTCGGATTCGCCACTTTCCACCTCTGCTGTATGGTCACTCTGTACTGATAAGAACCTGCCTCGGCATGTGCTGTGCAGAGGCAGGCTGTGGGTCTGAAGGTTCAGTGAAGGGCTCTAGACTTGTATATTTGCCTAGTGTCTCAAAGGAAAGTTGCTTGCACCTGGGCCTCAATCTTCTACCCAATGAGCTAAAGTAGGTGGCTTTAGCTGGCAGAAGAGCCTGGGAGTGATGATACAGAACCATCCACACCTCTGGAGCCTTCAAAAAGGGGCCAGTGATCTGGAGACTGGGTTTCCTGTTGGGTTACCCAGGCCTTTCTGCTTCATGGGGGGGGGTGTGGTCTTCACTGCACAGTTAACCTGAGTTCTAATTCTAGTGGTGCCCCTAATGTGAGTTGCGTTCACATGTGGAAATCCTTAACTCGTGTGATTGTACTAGTAACTTGAGTTATCTGGGTATAAGTTAACTCTCAACTTAACATGACTTGTCAGCTGCTAACATGACCACTCCGTAGAGTGGATGCAGCTGGCTGTACTTGAGTGCCGTTCGTCCTCCAGTGCCTTCCCATGATTCCCCTCGTGTGCCCAGAAAGGACAGACAAGTTCTCCTACAACTCACTGGGCAAGAAATCAGAATGGTTCAGCTCGGCACAGTGGAAAGAGCGATGGGACGTGCATGCAGAAATCCTAGCAGCTCACCAGCGAGCGCAGCTCTGGTATGGTATCCCAACATGGCCAGTCGCAGTTGACTTAGACTGACTGGAGAGAAGCAACTTGAGCATAGATACCTTCATTGCAGAGGTAACTAGAGTTATGGACATCCTGCGCCACAAAGGCGGAGTTTCCCTGGCTACATGAGAACTAGCTGGTTTGTCTCCTCCACTAAGAACTCGTGCGGGCCTATAGTCGTTCAGAGCTGGCTGCAGGGGATGTGGTCTGCAGGTAGAGATCTCACGGAAGATTCCCTCTTTGGTGTAAGATGCTGTAGGTTTTCCCCTCATCCTTGTGCCTCTCTGATGCAATGCAGCTTTGCCTCAATGATAAAGCAGGAGGTGACTGCGGAGCCTAATTCAGTGTCAATTAGCTGGGGTGCTCTGTGCTGAAATGCAAACACCTGCTGCTGTGCTGGTGTGCCTTGCAGGGTTTTGTCAGCACACTCAGGAGTGAACCACTCCTCACTGTCTAGTACCTACCTGGAGGAGGGGAGGCTTTTCTCTGTGTGCTCCCTTCTGATTTTGCAACTCATCAAACCTTGCTACCTCCAGGTGCTAACAAGCTAATATTAATCTGCCTGAATCCGTAGGGACAGGAGCTGGCAGGAACCAAAGTGGAATGAATTTCAGATTAGTTAGGAAACACTATTTTTTTCCCACCCTACCCCCACTGGTGTCATTAATTTTACCAAGTTTGAGGTTTTAGGGGAGAAAGAAGGGGACTGTTTCTGATTTGTTTTATGGTATTGTATCGCAGTCTCCTTCAGAATTGCTGATCTTTGGCCTCCTGCATCCACAGATTTCATGCTTAGCAGAGGCTGGTTTGTTCTTCCTCCTCTGAGTGGAAAAAACAACCCATTAGCACAAGATGTTTAGGAGCCCTGGGAGATTGTCCTAATTTCTTCTGCTTTTTCCACAGTGCTGTGGTGCAGGAGGGGAGAGCCTTCCTTGTGGGTGAGCAAAGTGGATAGGGCCAGATCCCTAACCTCCTCAGCTGCCTGCCAGTTCCAAGGTTAAAGAAAAACCAACCAAGAAAGTGTGCTATCTCCCCAGAGTCAGCAATTTGTGTTTGGGGGCAGGAAATTGGATGCAGGATTGATTTGCTGCTGGTAAGACTGATTCCAGCAGAGTGTCCATGGTACGTGGGATTTTAAAAGAAGTATTAAAAAAAAAATTACTTGACAAGTAGACTCATAATCACTCTATCAATATATAATCTAGAACTTCTGCACCTCCAAAAGCAGCAAATGAGTGGATTAACTGTTTACTGTCTTGATTTTTTTTTAAAAAAATGTTTCTTTTGGGGGGTGGTGCGTGTCCTTTCCACTGGCTCAGAGTGTGGAGCGGCACTTGAGATGGATCCAGTTGGGATGGATGAAAAAGTACGTGCAATCACACCTAGGTCCAACATTGCACTTGTCATCAGTAGATCCCAAAGTACTTTACAGAGAAGGTTGGTGTTATGATTCCTGTAGCGGTATGGCCACTTACTGAGCTTCCTGTCTGGGGGAGGGTGCTTCTGTGGTGCCTTGCTAATTGTTTGCTCCTTAGGCTTTCTCCCCTCCTTGGGGGCTGGGTTTATTGATGGAAAACAACTCCAAGTTCCAAATTAACAACCTGCAACCAAACCTTTCTCTTCCTACTCCCAGGCCTCCATGCCTGGAGAGCTTTCATACTCTTCCCCTTGCTCATCCAGGCTCTGTCCTGCCTCCGCAGGCTGCTCCCAGTCCTTCCTGGCTGGGGTCTTAGTCCCAAAGCCCAGGAGTTATCTGGAGCCTGCTTGCACCTAGCAGTTTGTTCTCAGTGTCTCCCCTTCACTGCCCTTTATAGGGAATTACCTGATCTCCCACAGGTGGGGTTCATCCTGTAGGGTTGGCTTAAGCTTGGGCTCTCCGTCCCTGGGGCAAGCTACCCTGTTTTACAGAGGGGGAAACTGAGGTACAGAGAAGGGGAAATGACTGCTGACTCTCCAGCCGGTGGCAGAGCCAGGAATTGAACACAGCTCTCCAGAATCCTGTATCCAGTGCCCTAGATGGTTTGCAGTGAATGAGTGCTATTAGGGGTACACACAGAGCATAGCAGTGACCTGTTGCCAGTCCAGGAGTCCGGCCATGTGAGTCACTTAGCAGCGGAGCTTTGGCGGTCCTGGCTCCCGAGTGCCCCAAATCTGAAGCTGGGTCCAGGCACATAGGCATCTATCCAGACTAGCATTTGATGCGGGAGCGGAAAGGCACTAAATAATTTTCAGCCTATTGATCCAGGGTCACCCATGCCAAGGGCTGGTCAATAGAAAAGGACAGCTGAGTGTCTCTATAATAAAGTGCCTTCATTTGACTGGTTTTGGGGGAAAGCGAGCAAACAAGAGATTAAATTCTTCTGCCATCGACAACTCGTCAAGCAAAAGATATAATAGTGAAGAAAAATTACTTTCCAACTCCCGATGGGAGGAACTGAGCTGCTGGGAATAGTTTTCCCTGTTCAGAGAACATCAGGCAGAACCAAGTTTCTGCCTCCCACTGCCCCAAAATGACAAGGTTGGGAGGAATGTTGGAGGCGCGGCAAACTCTGTTTGGCTTTTCGATTCTTCTGCTTTCCAGTGGATTTTGGAGGTTGCAGAGAACTGCGACCCAATGAACAGGTGCCTGGATCCTGGAGATTTCATGCCAGTTCCCCATGGATTCATCATAACTTTGAGAGGCACAGTCTCATTCCCATCCCTGCAGTCTCGGTGTAGCCGGTGGCCTTGCGGCTAAGGTACTAGGTTGGGATGCTGGTGATCAGGATTCACTTCCTGGCTCAGCCACCAATGCCCTGGTTGACCTTGAGCAAGTGACTTAATCTCCCCTGTGCCTCAGTTCCCCTCCGTTTTGGCTTGCATGTTCCTTTCTCTCACCTCTTACCCACTTACTCTGTAAACTCCTCAGAACAGGGACATTGTGCTGGGTGTTGCATATACATACTATGTCTAGGCACTACTAGAATATTAAGGGACACCCAAGGAAGGATTTTGTAATGTGCCTTCAATTGTACCCTGTAAAAGAGTAGCTGGCTCATTGGTCTGATCTGACATGGCAACTCCTGCATTCAAAAATCAATGGCCTCTCAAGCCACAGATGGGAATCTTTCATCTGAGGATCTCAAAGCACTTTGCAAAACTGGGTATTCAGCACCATCTCTCTTCCACATGGGGAAACCAAGCCACAGAAGCGGGGAGTGACTTGCAAAGTTAAAGCATGAGCCAATGGTACAATTGAACTCTCCTGACTGGCAGGCCTGTGCTCTACATAGTAGACAAACCTGCAACCCATTTAATTGTGTGAACAGTGACCTGAAGTCAGAGGATGGAATAATTGTCCTTGGGTTTATGGTAGCATCTGGAGGCATGAACTGAAACCAGGGCCCCATGGTGCTACAATCTGCATATGCAAAGCTGAGATGAGATGTCACAATCTGAATGAACAGATAAAGGGACAGGCAGTGAGGGGAGGGGACTTGTCTACAGCAGGTCAGTGGCAGGGCTGGGATTAGAATCCAGGTCTCCAGAGTCCCATTCCAGTGCCCTACGGAGTAAACTAGACTGCCAGTCAGGCCCTGTCATACAGGCAGCAGTGAGAATAGACTATTCAGTGACTAGCCCTCTGCTCTTGCCAGGCAGTAGAATTGCTTCCCCTTTCCTGGGACAGTCCCTTCTCCTGGTGCAAGCTTAGCTGGCTGAGACTCTTCCCCCTAGTCTAACTGCAAAGGGAGATTGGCAGCAATGCTCCCATGGACAGATTGGTGCTGCAGAGTCCAGCTTGTTGGCACCTCTGGGGTTTTATGGCCTCTTGAAGCACCTATATCACACTGACACTTACATAATTACACATCAGACCAGAGAGGATGAAGCGCTGGGCGCTTCCTAAACATGTCAGCGTGATTTGAGAGATTTGGACTCGGATGGACTTTTTCAGGCATTTGATTTCAGACACCAATCAGCCAAGTGTCTGGAGGATCAATATCCGCAAGCCTTGGATAAGCTCAGAGAAATGCCAGGGAGATGGGAGTGCAGCATTGGGGATTTGTGGTGAGGAGACACATGCCCTGTGTTCAGGAGCAGCTGTTCCTCCTGCCTGTCGTTTGCACAGTGCAGGGAGGAGGAGATGAGATCTTAGAGCAACCATCCTCCCCTATAGTTGATGCTGGGCATGTGAGCGGGGCAGGTGGCTGGGCATTAACCCACCTCTCCTAATGGCCTGGGGTGACATTCCTAGCACTTCCCACAGAGCTAGTCTTACAGCTGTTCTTGAGGCTGTGCAGTTGGTTGGCGCAGTGGTATTAGCATCACTTTATAGATGGGGAAGTGGAGGCACCGAGGTTGAGGCCTGCATCTTCAAAAGTGGCCACGATTTTGGGGCGCCTGCTAGATCCTGATGCTCAAGGTGCTGAGCACTGTTTCTCCTGAAGACAAGTGGGAGCTGCATGTGCTCAGCACCTCCAAGCATCAGGGTCTGTGTGAGCCAGGTTGAATAACGCTACTGTTGAGAACTTCAGCCTTTGACTTGTCTAAGGTGTCAGTGAGCCCAGTGCCAGGACACCTGGGTTCTGTTCCCAGTTCTGTCTCCCAGACCCTGCTCTAACCACTAAACAATGCTGTCTCAAGACACTACATTATTTTATTATTATTGTTCCAAAACCTAACCTGACCCATCGGGCCTCGTTCCCTGTAAAGAACATAAGAGTAAAACCCTGGCTGGCCTGCCTGCCTAGCTGTGGAAGAGTAGTGACCCTGATCTCACCACGTTATGCAATGCAACAGTTGCCTGATTGAAGAGAGATGCTCCGTCTTCAGGATGTAGCATTGTGGTTACATACTGACTACAAACACTATTGCTATGTGAATAACCTGCATGACATAAGAAACCACTGAATTAGGCTCTGTGATGTGGGCAGCATGCAATCCTCTGAAGGCAGCTGTAGAAAAATGCCTTTGTGGGTGTTTTCTGTAGGCCTATGCAGTGGGGTGTGCATGTGTTGGCAGGGAGGGGGTGTTCGCGCGTGTTGGGCCCATGCTGGGCCTGGACCAGTTTTAAGTGCTTTCTTCAGTCTTGGCATCTAATACTCCAATTCTGTTCTTGTGCTTTGGTCAGGATTGGGGAGGGTGGATTTAAACTTCCTTTGTTCTCCTTATATTCCAGAGCCATACAGGAATATGCTCACCCATGGTGCAAGTTAAAATAGCCTGGAGGTTGCTCTCACTTACATACTATTTGAGCTATCTTAGGGAGCTGACAGTGCACTCTGGCCATGCCCTGGGGTCGGGCTGGTGTGCTCTGTATTGCAGGAATAGGAGCAGAGCACCTGCAGAGTCCTTATGCCCACTAGGGAGGTCATCACTGTGGGAGGTCTTCAGGCGACATCACCACTTGCTGCAAGAGCCTTTTATGCTGCCAGGGGATCTAGCTCTGTTCCTTGAAGTTAACAGCCTAGCAAAAGAGACCAGGGCTAGGAAGGTAGCCTCACCAGCTCTGTTTGGTCCCAAACTCCTGTTTGTTGCTCAGGGGGACAAACACCTTCCCTGTCTTGAGTTTTCAGTTTGGAGGACTGTAAAGGTTAACACAATGCGTCTTTTTACGGACAGCGTGCTGTCTTCAGAGGCAGCAGCCACTTTCAGCCATGTCAGAACGATCATTGCAGCCTGGGTATATTAGAGGCTGTCTGGTGTGGAACTGATCTCATCAGAGCAGTTTTTTCGGTTTAGAAATGCTCAGGACTGAGATGCGTTGACCAGCTGAGCTGGAGCCCAGGACTTAAAAAAGAAAGTTGTTGCTTACTGGTTGGGATTGAGGTGTGTTGGTAGAGCTGAGAGAAGCTTCCCTCAGCACCGACTGTCTTTGCCTGTCTCACTCCCTTGCATTCCAGTCCTATTCTTTTATTCACTGATCTTCCTCACATCCTGACCTGAGGAACACAATTTCCCTTCCAGTATTGCCTTCTTTATCCTCCTGATTTCCATGGTCTTCTAGTTCTTCCTCAGATACGACTGAAACAAGCTCGAGCCTTCTCCTTTTCCTTCACATTTGATTTAAAAACAAATAACCAGCCTTGGACAAACCTCCACTCCGAGGCACTTTCCCTTTTCATTTTAGGTTGACTTCATCTCCCATAACAAATGCTTCCATGCACCTCTAAGTTCAGAATCCATCTCATGCTCCACATGATACTAACACAAGGGGGAGGGGGGAGGTTGCTGTATTTCCAACTTGGCTGGAATTTTGCAGTTCCAGATATGACCTGCAAAGAGAACCTGTTCTTTCAGCTTGCTTCATAGGAGACAGAGCAGAGGTAAGAACGATAGTAATTCCACCAAAAGAACTCCAAGAGAAGAGATTTTTCTGTGCTAGCCAGGTGTTTTTCAGTAGAGCTGGTCAGGAAATGGGGGATGGCACTTTCTGCAAAAACAACAAAATCAAAACCAAATGTTGGTGTTAAAAATTTCATTAAATTCTTTTTTGATGGAAACTAACATCTTTCCGCAAAACATTCCTTTGTCATAAAACAATTTAGTTGTCTCATTGATGTCAACTTCTGCAGGCTTAGCAGTAAGGTTAAGTCTCTGTGTAGGTTTGTGCAGGATTAGGGCCCAGTTGTGTCTTTCTCCCCCATTGCCCCTTTTTCTTTAGTTTTTCAGAACTTATTCAACTTTGGAGAAGCTAGTAGCACAAAGGAAAAAAATGGAACAAACTTTATTATGGTTAAATTATGGAAATCTTCAAAAATGAGCAGTAGAAGGATTGAATTTTTCCTTTTGCCACTAAATTTTTCAAAGCTTTGGGGAAGCTTTGAAAAGTGTGATGGGGTGTGGGATGGAATTTGTGTGGGGAGAAACTAGACATTCCATCAAGTCGCTGGTGAAAAAAGAGATTCAAAACTTCAAAAAAGGATTCAATCTTCCAAAACCCAAGTGAGTTTTGGTTAATTTTGAATTTTCCCATAGAAATTTCTTTTAAACTTTTTTTAGGAGGAGGGATGGTTTTTCAACCAGCTCTAGTTAAAGGCTATGGTTTTAAGCAACCTCTTTTGCCCTGGTGGACTCTTACAATTCCTTAAAACAGTTAAGGATTAACCCTTTACAAACTAATCAAACAGAACTTTAATATGAAGTATGGCCAGTGTCCTTCAACCCCTAGGATGCTGTCTAGCCCTATGGTGTTAGACTGGTCTGGTGCGTGTCTTACAATAGTTGCTGTAGTAGGTAGAGAAGCAAGGTTTCTGACCTCTTAGGGCAGGACCATCCCTCTGCTACAGACTTCCCATCCTCCCAGATCAGCTCTCCTGCAGTACCCTCCCTCATCTCCACTTCCTCAGCCCCTGTGGCTTGGAAAGAGCAAGGATCACAGCTTCTAAAGTGTGACTCTATTTTGACCTGGAGTTTCCAGGGCAGCTTTTTCTCCTCCCTCCATGCCTGGCTGAAGAAGGGGATGGAGTCCAACCAAGTCCATATCTTACAAGTTTCCATTTTACGTGACAAGTTAATTTAGTTCCACACTGAGGTGCCACTTCGACCCCCGTGATCTTCCTGCTGCCCCTGACATGGCTCCTCTCTATCAAACCTGAACCTCTGGGTGAGCTGGCAGTTTGGTGCATCTGCCTCAGACTAAGGGTGCTTGCTCTGCCAGGCTAAATTACTCTGACTTAAAGGGATAACACCTGCAAACAAATTGAATGCTTCTAAGTGCAAATTGGATTCTCAATAGCTCTAGATTTAAAGTGGCACTACGGCAAAATAAAATTATTTTAAGGCCGCTATCTTTGGAATACTAATCCCCTCTGTGCCATTTATCAGGAGCAGTGAGTGTGGGGTAGGTGTAGGGAGGGAGATGGGTCTATTTTGGGTCTTTGCATTAGCTGGCTCTTTGCATTAGCCTTTGAAAAGTACAAGGGTAGGCAGGCAGGGCTTCTAAAAGGTGTCTCAAATAAAGGTTTCATTTTAATTTCATGGGATATTCATTATGCAGTAAATAACAAATAGCTTTATCTAAGGTGCTTATCTGGAACTGGTTCAGATACAGTAGTATCTGAGCCCCTAACAATCTTCTCGCAACATCTCTGTGAGGCAGGGCAGTGCTTGGATCCCCACTGTGCAGATGGAGGAACTGAGGGACAGAGAGGCCAGAGGTGAAATTTCCAGAGGCCTTTGACTTAAGTGCTAAAGTCCCATTGACTAAACTTAAGAGCTTTGCAAAATTTTACCCTTACCCCACCAAGGGAATGGGTGGCAGAGCAGGGAAAAGAGCCCAGGTCTTTGGAGTTAAAGCCAGTATCCTAAGCCCTGGACCTTGTGCCCTTTCTGGCTCAGGGATCTGGTCAGAGATACTTTGGTGCCATCAGCCTCTGTCTCCTCTGGTGGGGCAGAGGTTGGGGTGCTGCCGCCACCAGAGTAAGTGGGAGGGAACAGCCAGGCAGGAAGCTATTTAACTTCCCCCAAAGCCAGCCCTGGGACTGGTAATTTGGAATGGGCCATTTCACCTCAAGGGTGCCAGTTTAATGTTCCCCAGGCCTATAGTGTCTAAGGCCCTGGTCCTGCAATGAGCTCCATGCATGCAGGCCCATGTGCTCCCATGGGGTCGCTGAGGCCTTGTCATTGCTATACTGCATTGTTGGGCTCAGTACAGGAGTAACTGGGTGGAAGTCTCTGGCCTGTGAGGGACAGGAGATCAGACTAGATCTACTGGCCTTGAGATCAGGGCCTGCAGTCAGCCAGTGCAATGAGAAGCTGCTCACTCCAGCATGGGAGAAGCCACCCCACATAAGCAGCCTTGCACCGAATGCACAGTGGAGCCTGAACTCCCTTCATGCCTTAAGAAGTGGCTCCCCCCAGGTTAGGGGAGAAACCAGAGCTGGATAACCTATTAAATTAAAAAGGGGGGGCCCTGACAACTGCATTAGCCTCAGGAGGTTGCTGTGAGGCTAGGAAGTGGGAAGGCAGGTTTTTCACTCTGCATATGGGATTCCTGAGTGTGTGGGGGGGATTAAGAGGGGGGGGAATAAAGAGGGAGTGGCTGCTAATTTTGATGGGCTTCTGGAAGTGAAGCTAAACTTGGGATGCTTGAAGCTGACCTGTATGAAGTGACCCGATAAGTGCTCTGCTTCAACCACTTGGCCTTTTTCTCAGTGGTTCTCAAACAGCTCTTGGGTGCTGAGCTTTTTTGAAAATCCTGGTCCAGATTGTGGGTACCGAGCACTTCTGATATTCAAAGGTGCTGAGTGCCCACAGCACCCATTGACCTCAGCCGGCGTTTTGGTTGCTCAGTGCCATTATACCACTAGTGACTTGCCTTCCTGACCAGAGTTCAATGATGCTCAGAGCCTCCTATTCTCCTTTGCATGCACTGCACATCTTCCTCTCCACTCAGTCATCTAAACTGGTGTTGCTCAGTGGTAGGAAAGCTACATTCAGAATTTAATGGCTGATCTTTTATGACATTTACCACTGTTCTTGTTGTGGGGGAGAGTCTGTTTAATTCACTTGTTGCTATGCTATCTGTCAATCACTCTAAATGTTATACAGAGGGGGTGGGGCAAATGAGCAACAGAAGCCCTGCATCGGAACCTGGGACAGCTGGTCTGTGTCTGAATTCCATGTCTCAACCCCATCTCCAATACATGGCTTGTTGTATCAGGGCTGTGCAAGTGTGACTTGCTTACTCTTTCTTTCAATTTCGGGTGATGTCATGCCTGCCATTTTTTAATTTTTAGTTGTTTGCTTTTTGATTAAATTTCAAGCAATGAGGGTTTTCCTCTTTGGCTGGGGGAAGAGGGGGTGGTAAGTAAGGCACCAGGTCTTACAAGTTTCTTGAACATAAACGTTTGTACAAAGAGGGACACCTTTGAAAATCTTTGCTTGCACCTGTTTTCATGTTTTTCTTTTCCTCCTCTCCTGTTTTCAAAAGGCAAAACAGGCCATTTTGCCTCTCAGAAAGGAGCAAAAGTTGGATTTGCTCTTGGGGGAAAAAAATGCATGAGAGCTTAAATTTCACATATTTTTGCTTTTGTGGTGACATTTTGTACAGGTCCCATGTGGGTCTAAGGGTAATATCAGTGATACGCAATGATTCCTATTACGCAAGGCTATAATTTCACTCAGTGATGTGGGCAACTTTATAACGCTTTTTTTTAAACCCAGATTTCCTTTACCATTGATACGTTCAGCACAGATGCATTGAAATGAACAGCACAGGGGTAATTGGGTGGCGGGAAGAAAACCCTAGATGCCAATTTAAGGAATGTAAACCATACAAGCTCCAGTATTCCTTCCCTGGCAGCATAGCAAACAGAAAATAAAAGAAATAGTGCAGTTAGATTATACAGGGTCCTGTGTTCAAAGGAGGTGACAGAACACAGCATGACAGGTAAAGCCCTTCTCCTCCTGCCAGACTCCTACATAAAAAGGCTTCACTTTTTTTTCCCCTATACAAAATCATCATTGATGACAATTGTAATTAAAAGCTGATAAATTCATCAGGTACTAAATAGCGGTTCCCTCCCACCACCTCGCATCTCAGTGGTGACTTGTACCACTCTCCAACAAGGGGAGTCAAGTTTCCCTTGACTGTTTTCCCCCCCGGTTGGAAGACATCTTCTGCAGTAGGTGTAGTTTTTACACTTGAACAGCTGCAATTGCCATGGTGCAGGTACCCACCTGGCAGAAAGGGGGTGGAATCTTATGGCTTAGGAACAGGTTTGCTGAGTTCTCTCCTTCAACCACTGCTAAACTGATGCATGACCTTGAGCAGATTGCTTAATCTCCCTGGGCCTCAGTTTCTTCCTCTGTTAAATGAGGATGTTCCTTCCCCCCCACCCCTCCGGCCCTTCCTTTTGGTCTGTTAGCTTCTGTCAGGGTAGGGGCTGGCTCTTGCTCTTGTGTTTGGAAATGCTTAGCACAATGGGGGCTGAGGGTAGGATGATCTTGCTCTAAATGCTACTGTAGTAATATGAATCAATAGGCACAAATCTAGCACTGGGGTGATCCTGGCACAGTTGCCATTGATGTCAAGAGAAGCCTGCCCTGCCCTTAGTTCTTGGTGAGTGCAAGGCCTGTCTCAATAGGCTAGGCCAATACCCAGATCTAGAGAGGAAGGAGGGCCTAGGACTTGAGGGAGCTGGGTTCAAGTCCTTGATTTTTTTCCCTCACGGACTCAGTCTGAATTTGGGCAAATCACGTAACCTGTTTCCCTATTTTAGAATGGGGATAATAGCCTTCACAGCTTAAAGGAACATGGCTTGCAGATCTTTGGCTTGATAAGAGAGCACTTCAGCCACCATACAGATGCACCAAGCCCAACCATGTGACACCCCTTTTGGAGGAAGGAAGAAAGGATTGCTTCTGCTTAGTCCATAATGGCCCCTCTTGCTTCACTAATGCTTGGTTTTGATTCTTTCCTTGACAGAAGTGCTTGTCCCCATCGCAGGCAATGATCAGAACTTTCTCCCCTGGCAAAACCAAAATCCTATTCAGCCATGGGAGTGTAAAGGCAGGCTCTGCCTTCCCTGATTCTTTCTCTTACTGCTTTCCTTTCTGCACTCATAGATAATATTCAGTTCTCCAAACTATGACCTGAGGAAGAACTGTCACTCGAAAGCTTGTATCTTCTGCCAACAGAAGTTGGTCCAATCAATGTTATCACCTCAGCTACCTTGTCTCTCTTAGATCCTGGGACCAACACTGCTACAACACTGTGCAAGCACATAAAAGGGCAGAGTCTGGAAGCTACTGACCCAGTTCAAACAAAGGGGTGAACACATCACCCGTGAAAGACTATTTTGAGTTTGTTCACATTCGAGGACCCCCCACATGGGGGACTGCTTCATGGTACCCTGAGAAAAGAGTCCAGGGATGGTTTTCCCCAGACCATTCCATCTTTTCTCATGCTGGGTATGGCTCCTGCAGATCGGACCATTTAAAAAGGCCAGCTTGCCCAAAAATTACTACTACCTGGTGATGGCCAGTATGGAAGGGCTTAGAATTTATGGCCCAGTCCCCAGCAATGTGGGGCCAGACTGTCAAGTGCTCAGCGCTTGAGTTGAATGAGATTTTTCAGATTAAATGTTTGTTGCCATAAAAGGCAGATTGTGGCTGACTGAAACACTTTTTGCACATTTGGGTTGAACTTGCTGGATTGTTTCAAGCAGGAGGGAGAGGGGATATAATCCTCCCCAAAATCCTGAAAAACTTCAAATGTTTCCTGTGACAGATATGAGACTCTCCTAAATTCACATAAACCTTATTAAATTAAGTGAATTCAATAAACTTAAACTCTAAGTATTTTAGGAGTTTGTATTAACTATAAAAGAAAAGTACTTGTGGCACCTTAGAGACTAACCAATTTATTTAACTCACAAAAGCTCATGCTCAAATAAATTGGTTAGTCTCTAAGGTGCCACAAGTACTCCTTTTCTTTTTGCGAATACAGACTAACACGGCTGTTACTCTGAAACCTATATTAACTATGGAAATGTTTGTGTGCTGTGGGACTGTTTGTAACTCCTTTAAGGAGAAGGCATGGCTAATATAACCCTAGGACTCTTTGAAAAAAAGTGTGAGACAGTCTATTCCGAGGGTATGCTTGGGAGGAGGGGAATGCAAATGAGCCACCTCTGGATCAATCTTTTTTTTTGAAGCTGCACCTTGGGCAGAAACCCATCAGCTGACTAGACCTGTACAGTGATTCTCAGCCATGAGTGTGCTAGGTCTGAGCAAAAGCTATTATGAACTGGTGACCATAGGGTTTGAAGGACTAATTACCAGCCAGAGCCCCTGTTGGAGTGAGGATGTGGGCTCTGCTAAGCTTATTAACATGAATAGGTTTTTAATATTTTCTCTGTAATGTTCTTACCTTAAGAATAAATGAGTTTGCTTAGACAGACTGGTGGGGTAACTGAACTGTGGCAATCACACTGGGTACCATTTCTGAGGAGCCCAGTGAAGCAGGATTGCTGAGGCAGACTCTTTTGCTGGAAATATCACAGCATGGTCAGGGAACTGTGCAATCTGGAAACGCCACAGTCAGGAGGGAGAGACACGTGTCCCCACCCAAGAGAGCGGAGCCTGGAGCCTAGATTGGGTGCCCAAACTGGACCCTGGAGGGGGGAAACGGGTGCAGTTGCCCTGAACTGTGACAGTTAGTTTGTACCTTCATTTGAAATGAAACACTTCAGGTTTCTCAACTGGAAATGACTTCTTATGTCAAGTTTGTTTGCGTCTGTTTATTTTTTTTAAAAAAAGCTAAAAACTTGAAATGCTTCGAATGACATTTTCATTGGACCTGAAACAAGTTTTTGACTGGTTCAGTTCACCAAAACAAATTTCATTGGGGGTCAACCCTTTTGCAGAGAGGATTTCATTGACTTTGGTCAGCAGACTGGAAAAGCAGTTACTTGCACAGCTCAGTTCAGCACCCACAACAGAAGCCAGGATTTCTAAAAAGATCAGCCCCAACATGCGGAGTTCTTCTGAAAATCTGGCTTTCAGGAGTCCCCATCACAACTGGTCCCTCTAGTCGCAGTATTGACAACCCTGGATCAAAAATCATGAGTCAGGTGACTAAAATGTTTTTTTAGATGCTTGGTGTTCTCTATTTGCCTTAGTTTTTGAGCCTTTAGGGTTTATCATGCTTTTCTCAGCAGAGGGCTTGAAACTTACTCTTTTTAACTGAAAGCAGAGATTCTCAGCTAATTACATGAATCTAGGAGCTGGGGCTTGAAGTTGAATCTCAAATATTGCAAGTGTTGACACAATTGCAGGAGTTGGTAACATTCATGTAGTGCCAGAGCGAGGGCTATGACCGAATGGACAGAGGCTCAGTGACCCTCCGATTCTCCTGTGGCTGTTTCCTTAAGACACCAGGGATCAGGGGCCTTTGTCTGGTGGGGGAGTTTGTACTGCAGCTGCACCTGTTTGGTGGGTGGATGGGCTTTGCTCTCCAGCACTGCCAAGCCAGCATCTTTCCACTTGCACTAAATTGGTTTTAAGATGAAAAGGGGAGGGGAGGGCTTATGGGAGGAATGAAACAATTAGCAGAGTGCTTAGGAGCCGACTGCGGGGCCATAGCAAGCCAGGCAGACAGGAACCCCTGCAAACACAGGGAGAGGCTGCCATAGCTGGGAGCCTAGCAGGACAAGTGGAGCTGCCTGGATGGATATTAAGTGATTTGCGAGCCTGTCGCTTGCAAACACAGCTGTAAATGGAGCAAGAGCAGACGGGGGAATGAAAAGAGGCTCAGGCTGTTCAGTGGAAATACAGTGAAAAATGGGAAACGCTTCCTTCTCAGGCTCGGACTTTTAAAGAAACAAAAGCCCCAGTATCTATTTTCATGTCTTTT
The DNA here is from genome assembly GCF_965152235.1 of Eretmochelys imbricata. Lineage (NCBI taxonomy): Eukaryota > Metazoa > Chordata > Testudines > Cheloniidae > Eretmochelys > Eretmochelys imbricata. The sequence goes on along the minus strand of NC_135592.1, from coordinate 10,230,430 downwards.
ATGTTCTCCTTGCACTTAATCTCGTTTAGCTCCGCAATTAAATTTTAAGACACAAGAGTGTTCACTTACACACTTGGATTCTTCGCAGATTGAATTATTTAATAGTGTATAGCAGCTTCATGATCTCTGAGCTATGGCTCCAAAGGCAGCCAAGCAGAAAATTAATAAACACTGCCTGCCATCTCCGCAGCTTCTGCTGCCCCTGTGCCGTTCTCCCCCACCCTCTTGCTGATTTTTCTGTTTGTTGCTTTCCTTCTGTATCCCCTTTCCTGAGTCACTCCTGTTCTCTTGCTTGAACCCTTTCTCACTTTTTTCCTTTTGCATTGATGTCCCCCTCTTGTTCTCCCTCACTCTTCCCCCTCAGTTCTTGCCTTTGCTATCCCTCCATACCCTCTCCCCCATTGTGCATTCTGTGGCTTCATTGCTTCACTTTAATTCAGTAAGGCCTATAGGCCTTATCTACACCCACCCCCAGCCATCCCCCTAATTAGCCCCATTGCCGTTCAAAGGGATTATTCCTGGGAGCATTGCTGACTCCATGCTCTGCTGGGAGCAGGGAGAGCAGTGGAACAGCTGATTAATGATGGCAGGGAGCAACAGCATAATTTCCCCTGCTCCTCCCAGACCCCTCTGCCCCATGTCTCCCTTCCCCTTTGGCAGCCATGTGTGGTTGACATCCCCCAGTGCATATGATGCCTGAGTGGGGAATTGTTGCAGCTAAGAGATGGCTTGCTATTCCACTCCTGTGCCATGCGCGAGAGGAAAGCGCACAGCTCTACATGCTGCTTGTGGTGAGTACTAAGACCTTGGCAGAGGTGATCCGGGCAGTATAGAGGATCGCTGGCTGGAATTGCAGGTGTTACCAATCAACAGAGGGGCCAAAGGAGGGACTAGCGTTGGATGCCTGGGCAATGGCAAGACGCTGGTGAGAGGAGAATGGGTTGCCTAGCTGAACTGCTCATGCTGGAGGAGAGTGCAAAAGGGCTTAGAATAAACTCTTCCGTAGCACCTTTACCAGCCAAATCGTAGCTTGAGGGAGTGCTGTTGCATTGTGGGATTGTCGCTGGAGGTAGTCTTGCACCAGCACAGGTCCATGTGTGTCCACACTGCTGTGCTGCTAGAGCTATCTCAAAGGTGGCTTATGTCACTCCAGAATGGGGGAATAATGATGCCAGCAAAGGAGGGGTTCAGTGTGGATGTGTGCCGGGCTGTGCTGGCTGATGGACTCGAATATGGCACTAACTGGGTGAAAGTCTCACTCACACTCACACTCACACTCACACAGAGTCAGATGAGACTGGCCAATGGTCCCTTCTGCCCCTAACCTCAGGGAAGAAGGTGAATTTTGCCAGTAACGCTTTCCAGTGTAGATCAGGCCTGAGGCTCCGATACGCCCAAGTCACTAGGTTTTTTGTGGAATGAGTTGGTGGGTCTCAGTATAATTCTTAGCAGGCCTGGGTCTGATCCAGCACCCGTTGCAGTACTGGGAGCCTTTCCATGAACTTTAAGGAGCTCTGGATCAGGCTCGTACTGCCCAAATCCACTAGTCACCGTGATGGTTTTGCACAAACCTTGGCAGAGACCAGGTGTAAATGCCTGTAATAGGCGTTCTCTCATTACTGGTAGTCTGAGTCACTCTTTTACATCATTAGGCGAGTGAGCTAGATTTAATGGCAAACTCGTTGTCCGCTAAGTAAATAGCAGCTGGCTATTAAGATGGCATGTAGTGAGGTTGAACAGCTGGGCAATGGAGGCACCTCTCCGCATGCTCTAGTTTGGCTTTTGGGGCAGATGATGCCCCTTGGCTGGCTCTAGTCAATCCAAGTGGAATCTGTAGATGAGTGGCCGCCTCAGGGCCCCGCTGTACCCAGCCCCTCACCTCAGTTTCCCTTTTTGGATCCGTAGTCCTCTCCACAAAGGGCTTTTCCGGCTTCACAACAGCCCTCCTTAGCGTCTGATTTATAATCTTAAAGTTGAAAACTACACACAAGTCTTAAGCTGGGGACAGACCAAACTCCCCTGCTCTGGTCAATCCTTCCTATCTCTGCAGGCTGCTTCCAGCCCTGCCTGGCTGGAACAAGTGCCCTGGGCTCAGGGTCTTCCCTGCAGGAGCCTCTCACTCTACAGTGTCAGCTGAGCATTACCCTCACTGCAGCCACCTTTTGCTTTTAATGGGAAATAACCTGAGCCCCCTCATGTGGGGCTCCAGCCCAAGACCAAGCCCCTGTTCCAGAATCCAAGGTGGCTCTTGTTTCACTGGACATTAAGCTCTCTCTTCCATTTGCCCTAGTGATGCTCCTATGGGGTAGCAAGAAAGGCCACCAACCGTTTGGATAGGGTGGGTGTGGGGAGAGGCATGCTTGGCTGGTGCATGATTCACTGCTGCATTTCTTGGCTCAAAAGCAATTGAATTTCAAATAATGTCACTTTCCCTGTCTTAGGTCTTCTTTTCTCCCCCTAAGTCCTCCTTCCTCCACCCCCTCTTCCTTCTGTAACCTTTCCAAGGAGCAAATCGCACTGGGCAATTATGCAGAGTGAGAAAGAGAGCATTAAACAGGCGAGATTTCCGCTGAGACAGTGGCTCGGCAAATAGCAATACAAAAGCAGTCTATGAAATTCAGCAAATTGCCTGTTGGATAAAGGCAGATATTTACAATGCACGCGGAGCCCTCACGAATTATCGGAAGAGACATCAGTTTATTTTTTTCTCCCCTCTCCCCCTTCCCCTTTTTACAAAGCACTCAATGAAAAGGCTTAAAAATTGCTCCTAAAGAGGAGAGCTTGGCCTCTAGTTCCTAGGAGATACCTGCAATTTTCCTAAATCCATTTCCCGGGAGGCTAGGCTGCTGCTTTTTTAAAAAAAAGCTTCTCTATCTTTCACTCCTTTCACAGGCTCTTCCATTCCCACACCTGCCCTTTTTGCAGTTAGTATTTAAATTACTGTCGTGCTTACTGCAGCAGCTCAGATTGAGTGAGTCCCCATGGTGCTGGGTGCTGTATGAACCACACAGGAATACAGTGCCCAAAGGAGATGAGACTTAAAGTGATTCTCATTTGCACAGAAGGGAAACTGAGGTGCGGCGAGATCAAGAGGTTTGCCCAAGCTGTCTGTGGAAAAGGCAAGATTTGAACCTGGGCCTTCTGAGTCCCACTCCCATGCCTTAGTCATAACATTCTTCTTCTTTATCAGGCGTATTGCACCAAGCCACTAGCTTTCCCCCAATACCCAGCCCTGCTGGAGAGGGATAGTCCCAATATTGGAGCAATATATTTGCTATGCTGTTCTGTCCTTCCATAAAATTCTCTGTATCTAATGGGACTAGAAGGCACCTCCCTACTTTGTCTCCTCTCCTCATTGCACTCCAGTGTTGGCAGGGCATCCCAAGGCTGAGCAGCATCTCAGAATTATAGCTCATTAAAGGGAAAGTGCCTGGGCCAGGAAAGCCGACGGAACTGAGGATGTGTTATGGTGCTGCCTCTCCAAAATGCAATCCTGCCTGTCCGCTCTCTTCAGCTCGGGTCTGCACCTTTTGAGATGGTAAAGGGGATAACTTAAACAAATCATATACCAAACAAATTGTCATCGTCGTCCTCATTGGTGATTCCCTCACTCCATGCTTCGTGGGATTGATTTTGAATGTGGGGCAGGAGGTGTCCAGGGGTGTCAGCCTGGATGCAGCATCCTCAGCAGAACTGGTCTGAAAATGGAGTTTCTGTTGGAAAATTATGGAATCTTTTCAACTGTTTGTTCAAAACTGGGATAATTTACTGTGGCCCTTAAATAACCACCCTCCGCCTCCTCCCCCCCCCCCCCCCGCCGCTCCAAATTGATTTGGAAATATTGAAATGTTTCATTTTGATAATGTCATTGACATATGAACCCTAATGTTAAAATCTTCTTATAGAATATAAGATAACACATAAATAGAGATGAATCAATATTTAATACAATAGAGAAGTCTAATCCAAGTGATAGTTTCAATGGTTTGTTTTGGCTTTCTCCTATCAAATTTTGTCAAAATAGATTCATTTTTGCAAAATGATTCCATTTCAAGGAAACTGCATTTTCCCATGGAAAACTGTTCTATCAAATTTTCCACCAGCTCTAATCCCCTATAAAGGTGATCTCACCTTCTTCCCTGCCTTTTTCGCAGACTTAGACCCGCTGTCCCAACCACCTAAGTGTCCGGGATGATGTTCTGAGCAAACTACCCAGCTTCAACCCTACCTGATGCTTGAAAGGAAAGTGTTGCCCTGAAGTGCCACTCCCTGCGACTCTAGGGCTGTCTGAACATCTCACCCCCAGGTTCCCTCTGCCCCACACTGGGAATGGCTGCCTCTGTGCCCCTCACCCCCAGTCTCTCCATGTGCTCTCACTTTTTGCTAACTTTTTTACATTCCCAGCTTTCCACATTTCCAGCTTGAACCTCCATGTAAAACTCTGTTAGTGGAACTGTCCTAAGAAGCCCCAATTCAACAGCTGAAGGAGACAACTAAAATTCCCCTCTCCTCCCTGGAGACCAATTGGATGGGTCCCTCCAGGTCTGCGGTGAGATCTGTTGGTGGGGTCCTAGCAGATAGCAAAAGTACTTAGACTGGAAGCTCTTCATAGATTCCAAGGCCAGAAGAGGTTATTGTGGTGGTCTAGTCTGACCTCCTGTATCGCACAGGCCAGAGAAGTGACCCCAAAACTATTCCTAGGGCAGATCTTCAGGACAAGGACAGTCTTTTTGTCCTTTTGTTTGTATAGAACTTAGAAAAACTCTGGGAGCCATAGATGCCACCACAATACAATTAATAGCTACTAATAATCAGATCCTGACTCTCGCCCCTGAATGTACAATGATGAAGTATATCATGCAGGGTGTTTTCCTTTTAGTGGTGGACGTTCTATGAAGAGCGAGTCCGTTACAAACATCACATGCTGGCTGTTCCTGGCAGAGGGGAGAGGGTTCCCATGAACAAGATGGTCAATTGCCATGACAATAAAAAGTAACAGTCCAGAAGGCTCCCTGAATGATTTCCAGGCAGGCTGTCATGGGATCGACCACCATGGGGATGGGATGAGGTAGCAATTCTACCACCACAGAGCAGATGAGGACAGAAAAATAACATTTCCAATTGAAACACTTGTAGGAGTTATAGGGAAGCAGCACAGAAGTAGCTAAACCTCTCTAACTGCTGATCAATAAGCTAAAAAAATGTTGCCCATCATGAATATGGATCCAACACTTAGGGGAAAATGAAATTGTGAATTTGTCTTTTCAATATGGACAAGGGTTTATTTTTCTTGTCACTCATGTTTTCCTTCCCTGCTTCTCTACGACGTCTCTCTCTGATCAGACTTGTATTTTATGAAGTTATCTTCTCAACCGAGTTCAAAACCACAGTAAGAAACGTTGGGCTCTGTAGATGGAACGACACTAATCTTGTGTGTAATTGAATTGTTGCTCTGGATCTCATTTGGCTGCTTTAAAACAGTTTTCCTTACAGCCCAATCTTTGTATTTGCTTTTTTCATTTCATTGCTTGTAAACAGCATTTTTATGTGCAACAAAGAATTTATTTTATTTATTTTTTAAAAGAAGCAACAACGAAGAAGCAGATAAATCTTAAAAGCAAATTCCTCTCTGCACGGAGAGATTGCGGTCCAGACCCTCAGAGGTACTTAGGCTCCAAATTCCCGTTGAAATCAATGTCAGTGAGGTCTGGTCTACACTACAGACTTACATCAGTATAACTACGTCATTCGGGTGTGAAAAATCCACACCCCAAGTGATAGTTATACCAATCTAACCCCCTGTGTAGATAATGTTGTCAGGAGGAGAGCTACTGTGTCTCGGAGGTGGATTAGTTAAATTGACAAGAGAGCTCTGGCGTTGGCTTAAAACATCTTCAAGCGCTACAGCAGTGCAGCTGTCTTGGTGCTGTATTTTAAGGGTAGACGTGCCCTTAGACACCTAAATCCCTTTGAGGATCCAGGCCCAAGTGACTTGCCCAAGGAGTCTGTAGCAGAGCTCTCGATGAGCCCCGTGCCCTATCCAAAGAGCTGTTGTAGAGCTCTGTTCAGTCTAGTTTCCTCATGAGGGATGTTTCAAACTTCCATCAGTTCCCTGGGGTGACTCTTCCCTGAGCAGTAGCTCTTGGTGGCTGTTAAGGTGTAAATGCCTCCTTCCTTTGAGGCAGATGGGCAGAGCAGCCTGGAGAGCATCAGGACTCAGTATACATGGAGTCTCATTCTGGATTGATCCCCAGAACTCCTGAACCGCCACAACTCCACTTAGAGACATCAGATTGGGGGGAGGGTGCTCAGCACATTCTGAAATCTCAGCCTTAAATTCTCCTCTTCCTCCAACAGAAAAGGGGTCCTTCTGGGTCCACAACGAGAGCAGCACATGGACATTCCTTCTCAGGGATTGCAACCTTTATATCTGCAGTTAAAGAAACCTGCTGCCATGTGCTCCACTTCAACCCATCATGCGTGGCTTAATGATGAAATCGGGAGGGAGGGAGGTGGGAAACAAGGGCTAGTCTACACTAGAAGTGTTACAGAAGCACTGTATGCTGACCTAGCACTGTCTACATGGGGCCTTAGGCCCACATAACTGTTGCCTGGGGGTGTGGCTTAATACAGACGTAAGTGGTAGCATGTACAAGCCCCAAGAAAGATGTCAGAGTCCAGGTTTTGGAAGGTTTCAGGAGGAGTTTGTCAAACCTGCTGTTGCCTGAAATCACCTAGCTTATTGACACTAGATTCCTGACTGAACTAAACAAAGTAAACTAAGGAAAGCAAAAGACACTGGAAACCAGTTAGAGAGGATCAGTGATGAATTGAATAATTCCAGAGAAAAAGCGCTATTTGCCATGTCAGTCTTGTCTTGATTGTATTTATAGACAGGGACTTTTGACGAGGAAATTACCTGTAAATTCTTTTTCCCCAGAAAATTAGTCAGAATTTCCTGTGGGCTTTTGAGGGGGGTGAGGAAGTCTGATGGGTTTCTATAAAGAAGTGTGAAATCTGGTGACCTCAACATGTAAGCATGGGAAAGTAGCTGCTTTGATGAAAACCAGCAGATGGATGCTTAATGGGGGGAGGGAGACACTAAGTTCATAGGTCAGCTGCAAAGAGGTCAATGGACACTATTACTGTCCTGTAGACTAGGAGGGAGCATGATCTAGTGGTTAGAACAAGCTTCTGGGAAGCAGGACATTGGGGTCTCTTCCAGGCTCTGCTGCTGACTTGAACCTGAGGCAAAGAGTAAGAGGCAATATTTGGAAAGTAATAAATTTTAGCCTAGATCTTTAAGTATTTGATTTCAATGGAAGTTAGGAGCCTAAATGTCTTTGAAGATCTGGGCCTTAAATCCTGAATCAGAGCCCTTTGAAATCAGTGAGTGCTTTGCACAGGCCCTTTGTGAAAACAGGACTGAAAATCACTCTTAGCCCCTGGCCTTCTGCCAAGGAGCCCGATCCTAAGCCGGAGTTCAGTGGGAGACTTTCTGCTGAGTTCAACGGGTTCAAGAGAAGGAGGTAGAAGTAGAAGCGACACTTTGGCCCATGCCTGGTAATGGCATGAGAATAGAGATCTGGGATTCTTCCCTCACCTCTAGAAGGAACATGTACTGGGGAGGGATGGGAGAGCAAAGTTAGGTGTGGTAGGCAGGGTAGCATGCCACTTCCGGCACTGCACCTGCCATTTGAAAAATGTTAGTTCAAAAGGTTGCACGTGGGTTGAAGGATTGAGGAAAGGGATTGGAATGAGATCCTTGTGTAGAGGGAGAGGAAAAGGAGCCGCGGCCTATTAATGTGTATTTCCATCCTCTCCCATACTTCATCTAAGCATATTCTGTTGTTGATTGGGGGATGATATGGTCCTAAACGGGACCCATTCTTACTCCACCTCTGTCTACAGGTCTGGATACGCTGCAGTCATAGGTGTGACTGCAGCTCCGGTGGGCGCCAGGCTGGCTTTTATCTACCTAGCTCTGCTAAAAGCAGCCTAGGCTGGAACGCTGGCATTCCTTGGCCTGTGCTGCCGCGGCTTTGCTCCTATTTGTATCTGTCTACCCAAGCTGCAGTCACACCTCCAAGTGCAGAGTGGACGTGCCTTGGGTCGCCTCCCTTTCCACTGGGCTTAAACAGGCGCGCTCTCCTGTTCGCCCTGCAAAGCGAACACAGCCACTGGGGTCTAGGCAGCCTTGTGCATGATCATCACAATTATCCACAATGGCCTGACTAGAGATGGGCAAAGAATTTAATTTTTGGTTCCCTGGCAAGTCCAGGGGCTGTGCGGTGGGGGAGGTGGGGAATCGAATCAAACAAAACATTTCCATTTCAGCTTTAAAAAAAGTTTTAGGTTGTGTTTTTAAATAAAATTGAAAGAAATTCTTGAAGCACCATTTATTTTGAACCAAAAAATCTAAACCTTTCCAAAAAATGTTGAAAGACCATTTTGTTTAGGATTTTGTTTGACTGAAGCTATTTGGCAAAACCACCTTGAATGTGCTTAATGTTTTGGTGTTGCAAAATCTGCACATTTTTCTTGAGACTCCCCAAAAAGTCTCAGCTGGAAAACTTTGCCCAACTCTATTCCTGATGGCAGAATCTTTATTCCTGGGAACGTGAAAGGCAGATGAGCTGGATGTTCATTTTCCAGGTGGTGGTTGCAGCACTGGCCATGAGAAAAAGCAATTTGACTTGTAAACTGGGTAAATTTGATCTGAAGTCCTTGAGGGATAATTTACAATGGAATCCTTCGTGTCAGCTTCTCAGTCTTCTTCCTGACTAATGCAATAGGCAATAGTTAAAAGTCTCGTATTCAGTCTTGCTTTATTTGATTATTTTGCTAAAAGTTTCACAGCTTGTCCCATGAGGCCAGCTTTCACTGGATCAAAACAAAAGCCTGAATTTTTGAAAGTGACTAGTGATTTGGGGCACCCAACTTGAGGCAACCTTTAAAGTAGCTGGATTAGCACAGAGCTAAGTGCCCACCCCCTGAAGATCAGGTCCTTGTAAGGTGTCTTGAGCTGAGTGCTAGAAATCACTAGGAGCTTTGGCAAATTCAGGGCCAGGTCTCTCAAAGATACTCCTTGGACTGTGTAGGGGGGGGTAGCCAAGGTCCATTCTAAATAGAGAAAATACTATAGAATTTTAATGGAGGACGGGATCGGGGCAAGAGGACTCTATGGAAGTTTAGTAGGGATCTGTAATAATTAAGTCTTTTGGAGCTGAATAGAGAATGAGATTCTTTCTGCAGGCTTTTGGCAACCATCCTCTGGGTGAATCATATAGTAAAACTCTCATTAAATCAAGGGAGTCAGGATTTCACCCTACAATGGGGATAAATTCTCTATTTAAACTCTACAGGATGGCTCTTAAAAACCTATAGAAAGGTGATCATCCCTCGTTACATTCCACAAGACTTCTTCAGTCAGCAAAGCTGCCCTACAATGACGAGAATAGCAAGTTGTCAATATGCAAGTGCCAATTCCGCAGCTGGATTAAAGCCGTTACAATTTGTTTTCTGAACAACATTGCGGGAAATGTATTTTGATAGCTGAGCCGCCCACTTGCATTGAAGGGAAGTTATAATTTGAATGAAGCATAAAATACTTAGTGAACTTCTTGTCTCCTAGAATGTACAGAAGTTCAGCCTTGTGTATAATTGAGTTGTTGTAATGAAGACTGGTTCTGGTTCTTTGGGAAAGGATTTGTTTAGAAAAGTCTCTTTATTTAATTTAAATTTCATGCCATTTCTTTGAGTCTGTTAACAGGGTAGGCATTACAGCCCTAATTCATCCCTTGTGTAACTATGGCAGTTGATGGAATGACACCAGGGAGGGATTTGGTCCCAGGAATTTAATAACCAGGAGGTAATCTTGCTTCCACTGAAGTTAATAGGAGATTTGCAATTAGCTTGAATGGCAGTGGGAATGGGCCATCAGTGAATAGGGAGCAGCAGGGGCTGGACTCTGAAGTGCTGAGGACTCAACTCCCACTGAGTCTTTCTATTGCAGTTGCACCTAGAAGCTCCGGTCAAGATCAGAGCCCCATTGCACTAGGTGCTGTACGTACAGAGTAAGAGACTGTCCCTGTCCCCAAAAAACTTTGTCTAAATGGACAAGGCAAACACAGGGTGGGAGAACAGGATTGTCCTCCCATTTTACAGGGGACTGAGGTACGGAGAGATTAAGGGACTTGGCCAAGGAGACATGGAGTCTGTGGCGCAGCCGGGAACTGAATCCAGATCTGACCAGTCCTTTTAAGTGAAAGGCCCTGTGGACATTCGTAGCTGTCCTTCCTTGTAGGAGATGCTCAGCTCATGCTAGGTTTGGGGGTATTCTGCAGGCAAAATCTGGGGTAGGATAATGGAGTACTCTAGTTCGGAGTGAATGTTGGCCATGGAATTCTCCAGCTTTTCCCCAGAAGGGAGATTCTCCCACCCTCTGGTGAGCACACTGGACACTCTTGCCTTGCTGATGCAGGATTAATAAGCCAAGGAGATTGAACTCAGCCCAGCAAGTGACCATCTTTCCTTTGAGGGGAAAGCAAGTGTTTGTATCTGCAGATCTTGTCTCCCACTTCTCCATGAAGATTGCTGCTTGGCTCCTGTTTCCTGGTGCCAGAGCACATGGGAATGGTTGTTTGGCTGACACAGTGGGTAGGAGTCGCTTGAGAAGGTTGGGCTCGTAACCAGGGAATGTGGGTTGGCTTAGGCCAAAGCTGGAGCATTTTTCTGTTTTGTCTTGATTAAAAAACACAGCCTTCCTTCTTCCCCTCCCCCTCACCCCCCAGAGTTAAGACCCTGTTTCTGCTATGACTTGTAACTGAGGCTCTAACCAGCTGGTTGTAGGGCTGGCTCTAAACTTGTGCCCACACGCCACATGGTTGATACTCAGCTAGTAGACCTCCTGCCTCCCAGCTGTTCATGCAATAGAATGTTTCAGGGTGCATTGCCCCCTAGGCTGCTGGTACTCTGTGTGTCTGCACTCTGGCCACTGCATCCTTTGAGGCACTATGGGGTAGGTGCCCAGATTCCCAGTATGCAATGCTGCGGCTGTGACTAGGCAGTGAGGCTGTAGATTCTCTAAATCTGGCTGACTGTGTGGTGCAATGAACTGCTGGTGTGGACACAACTCAGCTAGGTTTTCTGTAACTGGGTCAGATGGGGGTGTGTCAAACCAGTTACACAGACCAGGAAGAGGTAATATACCATCTATATATAAGTTCATATATAGCACTTTTAGCCATAGATGTCAAAGCACTTTACAAAGAAGGTCGTCGTCATCCCTATTCTACAGATGGGGAAACTGAGGCACAGAGTTAAAATGACATGCCTGCTGTCATCCAGTGAGTAAGTTGGAACCAGGAATAGAACCCAGGTTGCTTGAGCCCAGTGCTTTATCAACTCATCCACGCTGCCACCCCTCCATTAACACAAGGTAGCCAGGACATAAATCTAGCAGAGCTCTTGATGACTTTTTGGCTTGCTGTTTTTCTTGTGCTGCTATGTTGAAAAATTTCTCCATTTTACAGGGTCCAGTGGTAAATTCCGAACAGGCTGCATAATCCTTTAGCACCCCTGAGCAACCCAAAAGTTGAAAGGCAACAAGTAAACTCCCTCTTTTTGATTTGTGCATTTTTGTTTAGTTTAAATATTGTTTCCTGGGAGAAATGTTGGCAGCTCTTGAAATAAGATGTGTTAATTAATAAATGAAGCACTTAAATTAGGTTTAATAGGATAATCCTTTGCTGCATGTCACATAAATAGTAATTGAATATTAAGAACGTACTAACTGAGAATTAACTATGCAGTGGAGACATGTTTTATTTCATAGCTGTTAAGTGCTGGTCCCGATCCTGGACTCATGACTTGGGTAAAGGCTCCAGGACCTGATCCAAAAGCCCTCTGGGGTCAATGGAGAGAGTAGTATGGATTCTTGAGTAAGGAGTGGTAAAAACCTCAGGACTGGGTCCTAATTCATTGGCCAGGTGCCTGATGGCAAGCCCTTTGAAGCCAATAGTTGCTTTGCCATTGAATTCAATGGGTGCTGGATTATTCAGCAGGTGCTGTTTAATCCTCATAATAACCGTGCTTTTCTGGCATGATGATAGCCCTGGTTACTGATGTGTGGCATCAATAGATGTGGATTCTAAAGGATTCTTTATCCACGAGGCAGACTGCACCATGCAAGCTTTCCTCCTACTGTACCAGTAACTGCCTTGGCCTTGATTCTTTTAGAGAAAAGCAACCCCTGTGAGACATGGCTCCTGCAAGATTGCCCACGGAGCTCAATCTACCAGGTTTCAGTTTGCTTTTTGCACCTGGTGCCCAACACACAGCAGACGTAATGGCCTCATGCATCAGTCCATGTGGTTCACATCTGGAGTTCTGATTCAGACCCATCTCCATTTTGGCAGCGACAACATGCCATAAATTTAAATCCAATAAAAGAGTATTTTCCCCCCACCATGCACATTTAGCCTGTGGGATTAATTACCAGAGGATATCACAGAAGCTGGATGAATGGACTATAAGGTGGATAGAAAGTTGGCTAGATTGTCAGGCTCAACGGGTAGTGATCAATGGCTCCATGTCTAGTTGGCAGCCGGTATCAAGTGGAGTGCCCCAAGGGTCGGTCCTCAGGCTGGTTTTGTTCAATATCTTCATAAATGATCTGGAGGATGGTGTAGATTGCACCCTCAGCAAGTTTGCAGATGACACTAAACTGGGAGGAGAGGTAGATACACTGGAGGGTAGGGATAGGATACAGAGGGACCTAGACAAATTAGAGGATTGGGCCAAAAGAAATCTGAGGTTCCACAAGGACAAGTGCAGAGTCCTGCACTTAGGACGGAAGAATCCCATGCACCGCTACGACTAGAGACCGAGTGGCTAGGCAGCAGTTCTGCAGAAAAGGACCTAGGGGTTACAGTGGACGAGAAGCTGGATATGAGTCAACAGTGTGCCATTGTTGCCAAAAAGGCCCATGGCATTTTGGGATGTGTAAGTAGGGGCATTGCCAGCAGATCGAGGGATGTGATCGTTCCCCTCTATTCGACATTGGTGAGGCCTCATCTGGAGTACTGTGTCCAGTTTTGGGCCCCACACTACAAGAAGGATGTGGAAAATTGGAAAGTCCAGTGGAGGGCAACAAAAATGATTAGGGGACTGGAACACATGACTTACGAGGAGAGGCTGAGGGAACTGGGATTGTTTAGTCAGCGGAAGAGAAGAATGAGGGGGGAATTTTGATAGCTGCTTTCAACTACCTGAAAGGGGGTTCCAAAGAGGATGGATCTAGACTGTTCTCAGTGGTAGCAGATGACAGAACAAGGAGTAATGGTCTCAAGTTGCAGTGGGGGAGGTTTAGGTTGGATATTAGGAAAAACTTTTTCACTAGGAGGGTTGGACTAGATGACCTCCTGAGGTCCCTTCCAACCCTGATATTCTATGATTCTAAGCCAAGAACTTAACAAGATTCAGAAAGGACAGGATATTTATATGGCCAATGAGAACAGCCAGTTATAAGAGCTCTGGATGAGATTTAAACCCCCATTTTTCAGGGCGTGAGCCAACCTCTACCTGATAAGGATCAGGAGGAGCAAATTTCCCCTGAGGGCAGGATAGTCTATCACTGCAGAGTTTCTTGGACCTTCCTCTAAAGCAGCTGGCGGTGGAGACAGGTTATCGGATTAGCTGGATCTCTGGGCTGCTCCAGAATAACTCTGTTCTATTAAAGTTAAATGTGATCTCACATTTTCTGCTAGTTTCTCTACATGCATTCTGCCACCTCTGTTTCATTCTGAGATTTATTTATTGCCATTTGCTCAATTACACTGTTGCAAAGCACCAGTGCTAAAACCCTTAAATTACTTGTAGCACATCCTTGTTTTAAGGGAATAATTACTGTGTTTCTAAACAGGGAGTAATTTCTTCAGTAGGGGAAATGTAAGCTTCAAAGATATTTTTCCCCCTTAACTTATGCTACATAATAAAATAATTGTGTAATTAGTGATAAATTTATTTCTGAGGGCCTAGCCTTAAACCTCTTTCTCTCCTACCCTTTCTCTCACCCCTACGTTGCCCTTGGAAGGTACCTTATATTGGACAGGAGGACTCTCAATTATTGTTTGTGCGGTTTGTCTGTGTGTTGCTCCTCCTCTAGGCACATTTGCTGTAAGTGGTGTGTCTCTGCCCGTTCTGCACATGCTACATATTGTGTATGGTGAATGAGAAGAATCAAGAGGTACTGTGGTCCCGGGAGTGGGATGTTAGACTGGGTTCTTCCATGTCTTCCTGCTGAACTGTAGAGTGACATTAAATTGTTTCCAGTCCTTTTATCTGTGACCTTTACAGAGGAAGGACTGTCTATCTCTGTTTGCACAGCTCCCAGTGGAGCAAGACCCTGATATCAGGATGATATTCCAGGGTGCAATTCAGACATGTGAGGGGTTATCACCCCTGCCCTCCAACCTGGGCTGCCTCACAAAGTTTTGTTGCTGTAGCTCCCAACTTGGGCTCCTTCTGAAGGGCATGCAGGTACTCTGAGTGTCCGTGTGTCACCACAGCCCTGGTCTAGCAACTCTGACCCCAGCAGCTTGTTAGCAAACACCAGCCCCACACTTGGCTTCCAGCAGCCTTGGTTACTACTTGCAGTAACCAACACACTCCCATTCCCAGATTCTCCCCCATCCCCCAGAAACTGTGCGCTTTGCTGTCAGCCCTCTCCTGGACTATCCAGATATATTAGGTTCATTGCCCCCCTAAGAGGAACAATATACAACAGTAGCCTGCCTTAAATGGAGTTATCCAAACAATTCACACTGGATTAGTTTTTATTAAAGACCTAAAATAAGTTTAACTACATGGAAATAGGTAGAAGGCATTAATGTCAGAAATGGTTACAAGAAAAATAGAGAACTCTTTCTAAACTTAACAAACTAAACATTGTTCGATGTGAAATTTTTACCACGTGCTCTCAGCATCAACGCTAACCAGGCCAGGATCTGCTCCCACAGTCCATAGGCTGTTTCTTTTATTGTCTTAGATGGAAAAGAGCGAGATGGATAGGGAGACAGAACTGGAGGTGTTTTTGCCACCTCACTTTTGTAGTTCAGTCAACTTTTGAAAGGCATTTTTCTGAGGGTTACGCCTAGATAAAGTTCCTGCTAGCTGTGAGGATGGAGATATGGGGACTCATTATGAAAGAGGCTTCATGCTGCTGTTTGCTAAATTGCAGATTTACCTCATCTCTCTTGCTGTTTCAAGGACCTTCTTACTATTTATATTTAAATTGAGGTGAACACATGTTCCTTTATTTAAAACCTGCTTGACCACTCCTGCCTCATCGGGGCTCCATGGGTTTGAGTGTGTGCCACCAACATCATTTGGAGGAGTTTATAACTTGACATATAATGTCGTTACCTACATTTCACCATATTATTGACCAGCGAATGATTGGTTTTCAGATGGTACCTTACTAAGCCTATTTAGTACAAAGATTATTACAATAGGGTGTGAATACAGGGGTGCATTTGGTCACTCAGTGCTATCATAATGTAAAATGCAGCTCACATATAAATAAATGCTCAACTGACCCAGGTAAGAAGACGCTCTTGGGTGCATAGACCTAAGGGTGATTCCCATTTGAATTCCCTTTTTGGACCCTTAGCTTGCACTAAGGACCATACACTGCATCCCTGCATAGCCCAACTGAAGCCAACCTTGCTCCGTGCAAATGAGGGGGCTGCTTAGGCTTCTAAGTACGAGATCGGGGCCTAGGTCAAAAGCAAAGCAGAGCTCTTTGGGTTTCTATAGTAGTCCAAATATTTTTTTCTGTCCAGAAACTGCCTCAAACCTCAACCGTTTGCCTCTGTCACTTAACTAGGAGCAGGGTGATTTATGCAGCTGAGTAGAAGGAAGTTATTTTAGCCATTGTTTTAAAAACAGGTGCAGAGGAATGGGAGGGAGGCAGAGAAGGAAGGGAGAGAGATTTCATTTGTAATTCAAATCTTGCCAGCTGGGAGAGTTTAGGTGACAGCCAGGGATAGCTGAGGTAGTTAATCTCCTGGGCTGGGAGGAGATGAAGCTTGAAAATATAGTTTATGCCAAAAGTGGGGTTTCGTGGGTGTGTTGCCCCATTAGCTCCAGACTGGAATGATACCCTCCTGTCCACCAGGCTATTATAGTGGGGGTGAAGGCGGGAGGAATAGCAATGATGGGACTGATGGAGCTGCAGGGACTATTAATGGGGTGAATAATCAGACCCTCTGTTAGAGACCGCTTGATTTTTGTTTTGTGTTTGCAACTTTTTACATCCACTCGATTCTGGACAGGCCCAGAACAACCCATTCTTTGTGCACATCTGAATGATGAGCCAAGGGGCGGGACACTGGTGAATTCAGCCCAAGGTATTCTTCCCTAGGCTATTTTGGATGCTTCTGATTTATAGGATGGTTAGAGCTGGATGGGCAATATTTCTTTGTGTGTGTTTGTTTTTTGGTCCCATGCAAGTTTTTGAGGGATCAAAAAAAAAAATTCTATCCCAAATTGGGATGAAAAGTCAATCTTGAACATGTTCATGAAGAGAAAATTCAAAGAATTTTGCAACCTTTCATTCTGATTTTGTCCATTTAACTTTTTCACTATAATTAGCTTGCTGTTTGAAACAGTCATTTGAACTGGAGAATTGGGATTTTTCATTTTTAAAATGTCAGCTTTATTTTGACAAATCTCAATCCCTGTTTTTAAAAAAAAAAAAAAAATTGAGCCCAATAAAAAAAATCTAACCTGCCCCTTTCTTACAAAAGTTTTAGTTTCAACAGATCTGCATTTTCCCAATTGATAAATTGTCAAACGTTCTTGACCAGCTCTTTAAACTTTTTCTGGGGCAAGCCAGGGTCTTGTGATGCTCTGCAACTAGAGGAGACTGATCTGCTCCCAGCAAGCTACTTGCACGAGTTTTGCTAGCCGAGCTTCTGCTATAGCTGCCAGCTTTGACTGCTCACAAACTGATGGTGTAGCCCGGGTCACTGAAAACAGGTTGATCCTACCAGCATCAGGACAGATCTGGACCAGCCTCCCTGATTTCAGTTCACCTGGTTTTAGATGCAACTTTCTCCATTGCTCTCAGCTTATGTGGTTTCTCATCTCCCTTAATGGCCCTGACTTTGTGTGGTTGTTTGTCCCCAAGGTGGTGATGGGGTTGAGTATCCAGTGTGACAAAGTTCCTGCTCTACCTTGGTGGGTCTTGCGCTTATTGGCAGATTTGCTCGCCTTGGAGCTTCACGGCAGCCTTCAGCTTGGCCGTTTTTCTCAACCCACAGTCCAGGTCGACTCCTGTGTCTGACCAGGAGCTGGGAGGATTTGGGGGGAACCCGGGCCCGTCCTCTACTCCGGGTTCCAGCCCAGGGCCCTGTGGACTGCAGCTGTCTAGAGTGCCTCCTGGAACAGCTGTGCGACAGCTACAACTCCCTGGGCTACTTCCCCATGGCCTCCTCCCAACACCACCTTTATCCTCACCATAGGACCTTCCTCCTGGTGTCTGATAATGCTTGTACTCCTCAGTCCTCTAACAGTGCGTGTTCTCACTCTCCGCTCCTAATGCCTCTTGCTCCCAGCTCCTCAAAGGCACACCACAAACTGAAGTGAGCTCCTTTTTAAAACCCAGGTGCCCTGATTTAAAACCCAGGTGCCCTGCCTTAATTGATTCTAGCAGCTTCTTGATTGGCTACAGGTGTTCTAATCTGCCGATCTTAATTGTCTCCAGAAGGTTCCTGATTGTTCTGGAACCTTCCCTGTTACCTTACCCAGGGAAAAGGGACCTACTTAGCCTGGGGCTAATATCTGACTTCTGTTACTCTCCTATAGCCATCTGGCCCGACCCTGTCACACCAGGAAGAACGGAAGTTACTGATACTGACCTATAAAGCCCTACGTGGTTTGGGCAACTAGGGTCTGTGCAGCTGGTCCCTCTTCCTGGGTCATGCTCTGGGCTAGGAGAGTTCTTTTGTCTCCCTCAGAGCGGCTCCATATAAAAGATTTGAGACTGCAGCTGCTGCCGCTGGTGGTGGTGATGATGCTGCAGCTGTTAGAACCATCTGAGGGCCTAAGCTAGCAGTAGAGGGTTAGGACCCAGTGCTGCCAGGCTGTTGAGATGAAGTAGGGTCTGGGGGTACTGAGCAGTTCGCAACACTGAGCCGCCTTGTGCGGAAGGAGACGGGAGCCCCTGAACTGGGAATTAGCTTCCCCCTAGACTAATAAAAGGTTAAGCCACCAATTCATGCAAATTATTGGAGCTGCCCCAAAGGGGATGGATTCTCCAGCTGGGACTTAGTTTGCTGTTACTCCCACCCTTCTTTCTCTGTCTTGCTTGGCCTTGGCATAGTGACTATGCTGGCATTGAAAGCACATGGCATTACCTGCTACCTGGTTGGGGGAGAATAAGGAAGACACTCCAAGGCACATGACCCATCAGAGCCAAGGGGAAGCGGGTGCCTTTGGGTTTGGAAAGTTCAGGTCTCTGGCCTGCCATTTGCCTCTCTGGACTGGAGCCAAGTGTCCTTTGTTTACCAGCGACAAAACCTGCAGGTAGAGCAATCCAAGCACCCACTGGAGACTTCGGTTTATAACATACAATACTGCATTATTTAGAGGGAGCAGAGCAGGACTAAAGCTAAGAGGCTTGTTGTTCCCCTGCACTGAGCAGAGTTACCCCAGTGACAGCAGACACTGGCAGCATCACTCCAGCATCCTCGGAGCTAGCAACCCTCCTCCAATTACCCTCATCTGCCCCAGCAACTGAGAACGGGAAACACATTGCTGCTTCCTCAGGCCTCAGCATGGCGGAAGTAGACTTCTTTCCAGTGGAATGCTCCCTCGTCGCATTTTCATTAAGCAGCAGGAGATGATGGAACCAGCTTCCTTACAATAAGAGCTCAACTGGAGGGCGGCGTCTTAGTCTAGCACTGCTGTTTCAGCAGCGGCAGGAGAGGGAGGCTGGTGGAGGAAGATATCCATGGATTAAATCTAATGAAAATAAATGTATGCGGCTCTCCAGCAGCAGGCAGAGCTCTGTTTCCCAAATGTCAAGCCCAGCTAGTTCTCCAGCAGCTTTAACTTCAGGGCTGGTGTGGAGCCTGTCGGACTATTGCTGGAAGCGCAGGAAGGACGGGTGATATTAAGTTTCTTTCCGACCCCCCACTAAGTAACAGTTTGCTCATGGAGTTGAATCTGTTGCAAACCTGCTGGGTTTTGTTTTTGGAACTGAGAGCTGAGGCATGTTTACATGTGGGTATTTGGTTCTGGATCCATCTCTTGTAGTTCATAATTCTTGCAGTGTCTATCTCTTCATGAATATAAAGAAATGTGAGTTTGAAAAGCCTTTATTCTAAGCCTTGGTGTAGGGAGCAAGATGAACAGCAAGGGGTAGGAAAGGAATGGATGAGTGCCCAGGATGAAAGAGGATTAGGGGAGCAGTAATCGAAGGCGAAAGAAAAACAAATTCCAAATTAGGCCCTGCGGAGTAATATCAGGGACGGTTGGGTGGTCAGGGGAAGGTTTCTTTAGAGACAGACTCTGGGATCATTCAAAAAGCAATTAAATGCTATCCCGGGGGAACCAATGCATCAGAAAGAGTGAGCCAGTCGGGACGTTTTCCAGTCCCTGCTATCTTTAATAATCTTCCAGGAACATAAACTAGCCAGCAGCTTGAGCTGACCACCGGGAGTTTTTGGGGAAGGGAGGAAAGTTGAAAGGTGGGGAGAGAAGTATAAAAGCAGGCTGTTTTAAATAATGCACGGATCTACAGGGAAGCAAGTAACTTTTAGAGAGTCAAGCTGGGTGAAGTTAAAGGAAGAAGCTGTTTGTTCTTTTGGAAGCTTCTGCCCTGCTACAAAGGATGTAGATGACAGCTTTTTAAACCCTTCTGCAGGCTATTGTGTTAAACCCTTTGCTGTTTGCAAATTTCTTCAAAAAGAGGGAGGATGGGCCTTCTGGATAAACCACAGGCCAGGCCTTTCAGTGGGTCAGACATTCAAGGCCAGATTTCCAGAAGACCTCAACATGTTGAGTGCTGAACTTTGTTGACCAGCTGCCCCCAGTCTGAGCACTTGAGAATCTGACCCTGAATTTTCTTTGAAATCAATCCTGGAAACATTTCCACTGGAGTTGTGGGTTTTCAGCACTACTGAAAATCAGATCCAGAGGAATCTCAGAAGCGGAGGCACCCCAAAATACAGGCCCAGGGCATGCAACATGTGGGGGACATACTGGATTTACAGTATGCATTGCTGACCACATGACCTATTGTCCCATGTTCTAGTCACCCACCCTTGTGCTCTAGTATAGGGCTTGGCTGTGCCAGGCCAATCTGACAGACTAATTGAAGGGGAATGGAAGCAAAGCCTATGGAGTTATGCAAATAAATTAAAGAATTAGAATGCAAATAAATTAGACTTAGAGGGATGTTTACGTGTTACTAGAAAGCCAGCATCAACCCTGATTGAAGCTTATAGCTTCTTTAGCCTTATATAATGCCAGCAGCAGCACCTGCCCTATATATGCAAATGGATTCACGCTTGTAGTCTGCCGGAGCGCGTGAATAATATTACCCTCGCACAGGTCCCGGATGGCCTATGCCTGACTGACACATGCAGGCCAGTGGTTTCGCTTCCGTACGTGTGCATTGTCAATGCTAAGCAGATCAGTGACTGTGTTAGAAATGACAGGTTTCAGAGTAACAGCCGTGTTAGTCTGTATTCGCAAAAAGAAAAGGAGTACTTGTGGCACCTTAGAGACTAACGAATTTATTTGAGCATGTAGCTCACGAAAGCTCATGCTCAAATAAATTCGTTAGTCTCTAAGGTGCCACAAGTACTCCTTTTCTTTTTGTGTTAGAAATGATAGACCTACACAGCATAGAGGTGGGTCAGCGCCAGTGCAAGGCTAATTTCCAATCAGCCTTTTAGGTAGATTACAGGAGTAAATCAGGCATGAGATGGGAACCTACCAGCTCTTTGCCTCCCCTTGCCTTGGAGAATGTAGTGCGTCTTCCACCCTTTGGATGAGAGAGAACTAGGGGAGCAAGGGATTAATTGGAGGTGTCTTGCTTGTGCCCTCTTTGATTTCTTTACTGCATGCAGCAGGGTATAGCATAAGCAGACGTGGTCCTAAGCAAAGCCATAGATTCAGATGGCTCTAAGTTTTCAGGTGGGGATTGGAATCCAGATCGGAGGTGCAAATTTTTAGGGAGAGGGTCTGTTCAGCATGAGGCGTAAGGAAGGACAAGCATGTTTCCCCTCTTGTGCCTGGTGAACTAAATCCCCCAGCAATGGAAATTCTCTCACACCTGCATGCTAGAAAATGCTACAGCAGCTTGCAAGTGGGCAGGTGCCAGATAAGGTTCCTCTAACGCAGGGACCATCTCTGATGCCCTCAGGTCACTGCGGTGACCTCATCCACTGCAATCCAACCAGCATAGTGCATGCAGGATAGCGTTCGGACAAAGCCTGATCCACTCTTGCACCATTCGCTGAGCAAGAACGATCATTCCCCTTGATGGCTTTTACAGAGAGAGAGCACAGAGCCTTCAGTGTGTAATTAACATTTAATTAGTTTCAGCAATGCGCTCTTCCAGCTGGCATGGAGTGGATAAACAAATCCATTTGGGGATGTAATGGCTTGGAGAGGAACTGAGAGGCGCCTCCCATAGCCAGAAGGCGGGAAGGTAGAGGAGCCTTTCTGTCTGCCAAATGAAGGTAAACAACAAGGAGCCAAGGGGCAGGATTTTCCTCTTGCTCCCGGAAGATCTGATCCTCCACTACGTAACTGCGGTTTTACCCAGTATAACTCTGCTGAAATCAGTGGAGTCACACTGGCATAAAACTGGAATAATCCAGTGGGGAATCAACTCCCTTAGCGAGGAGTCCGTGGCTGGTGCAGATGGTTCACAAGGAAGGATGCTTTAGTGGTGCAGTGGCTAAACAGGATTCATTTCCCTTCCAGGCTTTTATGGGCAATGTTGAGCAGAATAAAGCCTAAATCTATTCGGAAATCTGGGCCTAACGCCCAAGTCCCATTTTCAGAAGTGACTTATGTGCTTAGAAGCCTAAATCCCTTTGACTTCCAGAGAGACTTGGGCTCCCCAGAGCCTAGGCTACATTTGAAAATGGGACTTGGCTATTTGTCACAGAGGCCTTACAATGGTGAGTGGAGTAACACCGAAATCCCTTTAAAAATCTGGGCCTTGGTCTTTGTCTCCCTTCCCCCATCTTCCAAGGGGTGTTGTGAGAACAAATATAGTAACGATTAGGCGCTTCTCAGGTCGGATGGTAATGGAGGCCAGCTAACTATCTTAGATGTGGGAGGGAAGCCTAGGGCACTGAATGTGATGGGGAATGAATTTTTCCTGATGCTAAGAGTGTTAAAGGTGGGATCATTGGTGGAGCCATGAGAGGAAGCTCAGGACTCCGAGTTCTCCCCTTAAACAAGAGAGGGTGCTTGGGGTCAGGGTGCTCCTTGTGCGGAAGATGCACTGAGTGAACTACATTTGACTTGACCAGAGCAATGAAGGAGGGCTGCTCTGCACTCAAGGACTGCTCTTGCTTCCTTTCAGAGAAATATGGGGTAGGGGAAGGAGCAAACCATGTAGAAACCCAGTGTTGAAGAACTCCTCACACCTAGCTTCTATGTGAAGGACACCTGCTCCATATAGCTGACCTGTGTGCGGTGATGGGAAGAGTGTGGGTGTCCCCTACCACCTGTTCCAGCAATGTCTTACTGATTTGGTGCTCCTGTCCTTTCATACCTACTTCCCCCTGTCAATTGGCTTTTCTGTGACATGCACGAGGGGGCTGAGTCTCCCTCCACACTGCGCTAATGCCACCCCAGGCTGGGTTGCGTGCAGGGACTGAACCAGGAACTTTTGGATCTGAAAGCAGGAGCCTCGAGTACCTGAACTAACCAAGCAGGCTCATTATCTTAGCAGACTTCAAATGGCTATACATGGTTTGGCCGAATGCTGCGTCCAGATTGGTTGTGCTGCATTTCTGCTGCAGGCTCAGGCTTTGGGTCCTTGTATAAGGACTCTCACCGGTCAGCAGAGCACTGCTGCTACATATGTTCCTAGCTCAGCAAGAGAAACCTGGGTGGGGAAGGCTTGTAGCTGGGATGAGCCGAGCCAGGCATTGAGGCCCTCCTGGGTGCATCACCAAGAGCTCTTCTTGACGAGCACCTCACTCTTCACGTTCTCTCTCGGCCCCGCTGATGGTTCCATACTTTGAGGACAGATGGACGGCGAGAAGACATCCGTGTTAATCTGACGATGCTGCATTGTTAAAGGCCTGGCCAGGTGGTATGAGGTAAACCCATTTAGAAACTTCAGATTCAGGCTTAATATGCGCAGAAGAGGAAGCTGATTTGCTGTCGCAGCTGCCACTTTGGGGACTTGAGCATCTGGTTCCTGGCAAGTTTGAGTGATGCTTCCTCCTCCTAATAGTGATGGATATGGAAAATTAATTGGAGGGTGGAATGAGGAGAGCTGGCAGCAGGAGGAAGCGTTTTGGGGAGTGAACGCCCTTCCCGTCTGCTTGCACTCAGAAGCAGCAGGGAGTGGGATTCTGTCTGCTGCCTGAAGAAAAGCAGATGCTGGAAGGACTCCAGTCTGCAGGGGAATGGGGTTTTCCTACAATGGGGGCCCAGGTTAGTTTCCAGCTTGGCCCCTGCTACCTCTGATCCTTCATGCTGTAGATGCGAGAGCCTTCTCCTCCACTGCTCCTCCAGGGGTAGGGCGCTTCTCTCCCTGCTACAGCAGCTTCTCCACCTTGGACCAGATCTCAGCTGAGAGAAGCTCCCCAGCCCTGCTGCGGGCCACTCACCGTCCCTGCATAGGGTTTCTCATTGGGAAGCGCTTGGGGGTTACGCTCCGCAGGGGTGGCGGGGCGCAGTGTTGTCACACAGGCTGCCCCACTCCCACCAGGTGCTTCATGCACACCCAGGTTCATCAGCTTGGTACCACCCTGGCAGAGGCATCATTGCTGCATGGGGCTGAGAATCTGGCCCCCCACCAGTGTGGGGCATTGAGGGAGGGTCTGAACCCTGGTTTGATGGCACAGGGCTCAGAACCTTTTGATGGGCTGCAGCCCCCTTCCCCCCATCTCCATATGGGGCACCCCCGTGCCACACAGTGGGGGAGCTCCAGGGCCCTGCAGCCTCACCTTAGAGGCCCCCAGCTTCCAGTGGTCCAGGCCCCGGCCCTGCAGAGATGGAGCTGGTGCACTGACCCTCCCCAGCAAGGGCAGTCTCTACATATGTGTAAGTGTAGTAGCACCTATGGCCGATGGGGGGCAGTTGGGGTGGGGGCAGGGACCCCCTTGGTTGTGCCCCTTGCCTGAGGTAAAATATACTTGAGGGCTTGGCAGTTTGTACCTTCTCGGGGGGTGGGGGGAAGGTGAGGTAGGGGGTGCCCAAATTGCCCCCTTTTTGCAGTGACCTCCACTGGCCACTGTGGGGTTGCGGCATCGGGCGTGGGTCTGCCTGGCCCTGCTCTGCCTCTGGCCCATCACCTGTGCCCAGGTTTTCTGTGGAGGGAGTGCAGAGCAAGGGGGCTCTCGGCACCAGGGTGCGCTTTCTGCCTGGCCTCTGGCCCATTGGTACCAGTCCCGCTTGCCCCCAAAAGAGTTCAAGACAACGATGAACTGAGCCCAAAGGCTCATTCCTGTCCCTTTACCTCACCAAAGTATCCTGCTCCTCTGGGAGCTGAAGGGAAACTAGCTATTGGCAGGATGTTAGTGATGGAGGGAGGGGTGTACCCCAAGTAAAGCAGGGAAGGCATTAAAAGACAACTGTGGGGATAAGGGGTGAGTGTTTTCCCTGGCCAGCTGCAATTGCTGATGAGGGAGGGAGAGCCCAGCAGCAGGGGCTAATCAGGAGAAGAAAGGGCTAGGCTGGCCTGCTAGCACTGGGAAAGAAATGCTTTCTCCTTGCAATCTGGGAGATTAATGGGGACGCTCTTGGGCCTGAGGAGCTTCTGAAGCAATTGCCGGCTTGCTGTGTTGTGCCACAAAGAAGCCATGAGTGAAACTCCCTGTTTGCTCTTTTTGTTTGGCAGTGAGGCTGAAAAAAGCCCTCTCCTTAAGCCTTCATTTTAGGATTTGCCTGTAGGGAGTCACACCTGAGTGGAGCTCACTTGGGCTGCAGGGTGCAGGCCTTAAAGATGCAGGGTTGTGCTGTTACTATTTGATTTGTATTATGGTGTATTCAGGCCCTAGTCCTGAACCACGACCCACTGTACAGACACCGAACAAATAAATGGTCCCTACTCCAGAGAGCCTATAATCCAAGTAATGTATGCAAGGTACCAGCAAATATCTCCAGTGGCTGGTAATGGGACACTAGATGGGGAGAGCTCTGAGTTATTACATAGAGTTCTTTCCCAGGGGTCTGGCTGGTGGGTCTTGCCCATATGCTCAGGGTCTAACTTATCACCATATTTGGGTTTAGGAAGGATTTTTTCCCCAAGTCAGATTGGCAGAGATCCAGGGGGTGGGGGATTCACCTTCCTCTGCAGCATGGGGCACAGGTCACTTGCAGGTTTAAACTAGTATACATGGCAGATTCTCTGTAACTTGATGTCTTGAAACCATGATTTGAGGACTTCAGTAACTCAGCCAGAGCTTATGGGTCTGTTATCGGAGTGGGTGGGCGAGGGTTCTGTGGCCTGCAATGTGCAGGAGGTCAGACTAGATCATGGTGGTCCCTTCTGACCTTAGAGTCTGAATCTGTTATGTATGGTTAGGATGAAGACCTCAAAGAGCTTCATTGCCTGTTTCCTGTAGCTCTTAGGTTCCCCCAAAAGGTGTAGCTGCATACGTCTGAAGAATTGGCCTGTCACCTGCTTATGAAGCACCTGGTGAGCGTGGGGAGCTTGTGCAATAATGCAGTGCCCTGCCACACCTACAGAGTATATCCCCCATGTGCTTCCCAGCAAGACTGGGGTTACAGTGGGATTTTTACAGTGGCCATATTACATATTGTCTTCAAAGTTTTTTCTTGGTGTGGTAACTGTGTAGTGTAGCTGTAGCAGCATCAGTCCCAGGATATTCGAAAGACAAGGTGAGTGAGGTAATACCTTTCAATGGACAGACAAGCCTTCGAGCCACACACAGCTCTTTCAGGTCTGGGAAAGGTACTCTGAGGATCACCACTAAACGCAAGATGGAACAGATTGTTTAGCATAAGTAGTTAGCCCATATTCTTAGGGAGCATTCAAGGTAGTGGCCCGTTAATACCTTTGCAGTCATAGGACAAAAGGAGGGTTACTGGCTTACAAATGGTAGTAATAAACCGTAAATCCAGTGTGTCTCTTCAGTCCATGATTTTGTGTCTAGCAGTTATGGATTTAAGCTCCCAAGCTCGTCTTTTGAATGTGAGGTGCAGATTCCTCTGAGGATGGGGACTGATAGGTCAGATACACAGTGATCACTTTGTTAAAAGTCTTCACTCGCAGGTGAAAAGTGAACTGTGTGCAGTTTCTGAAGAAACTGTGTACTGTTAGTTTTGTGATGGAGACTGGTTGGGGAAGCTGTTGCAAACAGCAAGAGGATTTGTTCTTAATCTCTCGAATCTTGGTGCAGAGTTAGTTACTGGGAGGTGCGAGCTGGTGGTACAAGAGAAGTGTTGTCTGCATGCACTTTGTGACTACCCCTGTTTCAGGGCTGATGGCTGTAGTGTGAATAAACAAGTGACACAAAAGAACACAATGCCTATACTGTACGTCACTGATTTCTCCTCCACTGGGAAACTAACCTGCAAGTCACCAAACTCATTTACCACATGGAAGAGGAGCAGCAGGTTTATTTAACTCGTGTTCTTGTAGGGCTCAGATCTGCTTGAATAAAAAACGCTCGGTACGCTCTGTTACAGTGAGTCCTCATTCTAAAATGATTAAGCCCCTTGCTGCATAACAAGTGGGAAGCGGAGGTTATTTCAATGGGCACATCAGTTCAGACAAACTCAGCCATCTGTGCTGCCCTCGGGTTCCAAATGTGAAAAGGGACAGTCCTTCACTAGCGCGTCCAGGAACAGGGAGCTAGGGAGGGATTGAAATGGCTCTGCTGCCTTGGCTTTGCTCTCATTTGTTCTGCAGCTGGCACAGGCATCCCCTGTGCCGTGGTAAAAGCTGGCAAGGTAATGAAACTATCAGGAAGTTGCTTGTGGGAGTGTTAAATGGTTCAGCGTGTGTGCGCCTGTGGTGAGGTGCAGAGGAGTCTCAGGAGGTTCCAGGATTTGGGGCTAAAATCTTTAAAACCAATTCCTGCCAGGCTGCCTATGGTGCAGTCACATGACTTGTTTGCTTTAAAACAACTCCTAAACTTCTGTGTTCCTCTTCCTCTAACGCCCCCGCCCCCTCTCCGCCCTTGATTGCCATCTCCTTAGGGCAGGGACCGAGCTCTCCAACATCCTATCACCCGCCGTGGGCAACAAATAAAGAATAAGTAAGATTTCAGATACTTGGACCCCTCTCTGCCTCCTTCCGCCCCAAGCCTGAGCTGCCTCTGAAGATGGTGCAGGCTAAAGGCCCTATTCTGCTAATCTGTGCGTGGCTTCCCCTAGCATTTATCATGGTCATTGTTTTTCCTCCTCCGTGATAGAATGTCTTAAAGCCCTGAGGAAGTGTGAAAACAATTATTCATTTCGACATAGCAGTTCTGGGCCATTGGCTCTCCCAATCTTATGAAGCGAATCTCTTTAAGACTGACATCTTTCACAGCAAACAGTATTGAGGGAGGTAACTGGGTTCTAAACTGCATTGCTCTCAAAAAATGGCATGTGTGTCTTGTTCCTCCAGGAGTATGTGCGCCCTCCCAGTTCCTCTAGGAAAGACCCAGGGCTAAACCCTCATCCTTCTCTGATTACGGTGGTTGCTCCTCTGTTCTCCTTTCATAACATCTTAACGAGGGGCCCTTCTTGGTGTCAGCACCTGGGAATCCCAGGGCTCTGAGTTGTGCTCCTGTCCAGTGGAGGGTGTGTCACACCAGTGAGGTGGTAGGCTTGAAGTGAAATTTGCATTTTAATAAAGAAAGTTGTTTCTGTCATTTGCATTTAAATAAGCTGAATTGCGCAATGGTGCATTTCCTTTAAGTAGAAGCTTTTAGCTCCACCTGGCCCTGTGGAAAGCTTGAAGGGAACTTTTTCCCTTCCCTCTGTAAACCGTGAAGTGATCGTGTTTCACTCCTTTATGTGTGTACACACACGCATGTGCACGTGCAGCTCTGCCACCGCCACCACACTATTTGTGTTTAAACTCCTATATGAAGCCTTCTGTTTGCTACTATTCTGACTTGGCAGCAAAGAGTTTAAGCCCAGAAAGGCACATGCTCTCATCTAGTCTGACTTACTGTATGTCACAGGCCACCCACACTACCCGGACCCTAAACCCAACAACTGAAATTAGACCAAGGTATTACAGCCTCACTGAGCCTAGCCTCTGTGCCACAGGCAGAGAATAGGAGAGCCCCACACCAATGCCTGAGGCCCCTGCAATGACAGGGAAATTAAGTGTGAGAGACACCCAGATAGTCCCGGTAAGTGACCCAAAGCCACACTCTGCTTTGAAGGTGAAAACCTCCAAGATCACTGCTAATCAGACCTGTGGGGAAAATTGCTTCCCAACCCCACATAGGGTGATCACTTAGACCCTGAACATGTGAGCAAGAACCAGCCAGCCCAGCACCTGAGACAGAGAATGCCCTGTGCCAGCTTATAGCCCTAGTCCTCCCTGTCCAGTGACCCATCACCAGCCATGGCCATCCCTAGTGCTTCAGAGGAAGGAGATAAATAATAACAATTCCAGAGGACATTGGAGTGGGGAGGGGAAATGCCTCAGGGCTGCTGAATCCTGACCCCCACCATCACAAACGACCCTTCCTATGATCACACTCACACATTTGTCCAGCTCTGTCTCAAAATGAATTAAGTTGTTTGCCCTTCCCCCTGCCCACCCCTGCCAGCTCCTAGCGGGAGCCTGTCCCAGAACCTTACCCATCTGATGGTTCAAAACCTTCTCCTAATTCCCAGCCTCAGTTTGTCCACGGCCAGTTTGTCCATTTGTTCTTGTGCAACATTGTCCTTTAGTTTAAATTGCTCTGCACCCTCCCTGGTACTTGTAGTGAGCAATCCTAGCCCCATCAGTCTTCTTATTGCTACATTAAACAGGCCAAGCTCTTCCAGTCTCCTCTCATAAAGTAGGCCCTCCATTCCCCTGATCATCCTAGTAGCTCTTCTCTGCACCAGTTTGAATTAATCTTTCTTGCACACTGGTGACCTGAATTGTACACAGTATTCCAGACAAGGTCTTACCATGTCTTGTACAATGGCATTAATACTTTTGTTCATATAACCAATTTCTTGCAGGTGCAGGGATTACTGAATCGATTGTGTGTGTGGTGGGAGGGAGGGAGTCTGGATGGCACCAAGCAAATGTCTGGGTCCTGAGTGGATAAGTAATAACATTGTTACCACTGTGTTTCTCAGCTGTGCTTATGTAGAGGTAGCTTTGTAGTGCAGATGTGGCTGTACACGTTCTCCGAAACACGCTCTCAAAAACCAGTCCGAGTAAGTGACCTTCAGAGTTGGGCATATTTTAAAAAAATAATTGCAATGACAGAAGCTGCACAAAACCCACACGCTGAGACAACGTGAAGACCAGAAATTCAGAACCAGCACCCAGGTTGAGCAGAAGAACGTTGGGCACCCCCTTGTAGACAGGACAGCCTTGTGGATAGAGGGCTGGATGGGCCCTCAAAGAAGATGACTTCAAGTCCCTCCTGTGGCACAGACTCCCTATGTGACCGTAGGACAGTCACTTCTGTAAAATGAGGGTAATAGCATCCGACCTCCCAGACTATTGGGAGATGCTATGGTACCGAAGGCCAGGTACACACCTAATTAAACTTGTGTCCTTCATCTGCATCTTCCAGCACTAGTCCTGACTCTTTAGAGCCAACTGGAAGCAAATTCTTTGAAACCTGGGCTGTAGGTAGCTGACTTGTTGTGCAAAATGCTTCAGCAGGGTGTCTGAATAATCCCATCTCGATGCTTGACAAGGGGGAAGGCTGGTTGAGTGGATGAAGGAGAGGCCTTGAGAGTTTCTATTCCCAGCTTTGCCTCTGAAGTACCGTGTAACCTTTGGCTGTGCCTTTCTGGTTAGCTTCCCCACTGATAAATGGAGACATTGCCTCTGCAAGGCTGAATTCTTCACCATCTCTAAAGTGCTGTGGGAGCCTCAGAGGGAAGGTTCTGTAGAAGGTCAGATGATTATCAATTGGTACTTCTGTCTGTTGCTGTCTTTTAATGACTGCTGCTGACACACAGATGGATCTCCTAGGATGGGGCTCAAGGCATACCGCAGAAAACCTCTTTGCGTGGGGTCCCCCCAAAGAGAGGGACTTGTGCCACCATGCACATGGCACACAGGCCCGTCCTGCCATGCTGGCCATCTGCAGTAGCCATTTGAGGTTTATGCCACTTGCTGAGGGTGTCCTACTCACCCAGCCTTAGTGCTCAGGCTCTGCTCTCAGGCATCTTTTGCTCCTTCAAAGCAGAGATGGGCACGATGTGAAGCAAAGGTGAAAGGTAGGAAATGGCCGCTTCTTACGGGTTTGTCATTAAAGGGAATGGAGTCCCTCGTTTCCTGTTAATTTACGCGGTCCTCTTTGCAACTGGGTTCCCTTCTGTGGGGAGCCTGTGCCCTGCCCCTTCCCTGCTGTGGCTGGTTTTCCTGGCTCTGCTCCTTGCCTGCTTCAGGGGAGGGAGAGAGAGAGAATAGATTTTAGAAACTGAGTGACTCTGCCAGGAAAGGTTTCAGAGTAGCAGCCGTATTAATCTGTATCCTCTTCAAACAAACAAACAAACAAAAAAAAAAAAAACCAGGAGTACTTGTGGCACCTTAGAGACTAACAAATTTATTAGAGCATGAGCTTTCGAGGGCTACTTAACTAATTAGCCTCTCACAGTTTGTGTGGTAACTTCCAACTTATCTGTGTGTGTGTGTGTGTATATTACTATATGTTCCATTCTATGCATCCAGTGAAGTGGGCTGTAGCCCACGAAAGCTTATGCTCTAATAAATTTGTTAGTCTCGAAGGTGCCATAAGTACTCCTGTTCTTTCTGCCAGGAAAGGATGTGGCTGCCTGTTCTGTTCTCCGCACCACAGCAAAGGCCAGTCCTGGCTAATCTGCACTCAGGGCCATTCTGCAGAGAGCAGTCAATGGAGGGAAATCTATAAACACACAGAGGCCTCTGGCTCTCCAGGGTGCTGTGTGGCAGCAGGCCCTATCAGGAATGTCTCCCTGGCTTTCTTTCAGCCCTTCTGCACAGCTGGTATATTCTGGGAAGAGGGGAGAGGCCCAGCAACCTCATCTGCCTGTTGAGCCCACTGTGCCCCCAGCTAATTTGTCACCCTTCACCCCGACCCTACACTTCACAGCCTCCTTATGACTAGACTTTGGGGGGAGAAATTGTGGGTGGAATTTGTTATGGGGGTATTAGCTCTAGGTTCTTTGTTCTCCACACCTCCCTCTGCCCCCACCAAAATGTCTGAGGGTTGGGGCTATTTCTACTTGTAATAATGCCCCTGCTAAGTGCCAGGATTCCTCTCATCCCCTTCTCCTAGCAGATCCCCTAAGACTATCCCTCCACATATTTCCCCCTCCCTCACCCAGGAAAAAGGGATCCTTAAAGCCCTTCCTCTGAATTCTCTTCTGTCCCTTGCCATAGAATCATAGAATATCAGGGTTGGAAGGGACCTCAGGAGGTCATCTAGTCCAACCCCCTGCTCAAAAGCAGGACCCATCCCCAATTAAATCATCCCAGCCAGGGCTTTGTCAAGCCTGACCTTAAAAGCCATGTAACAGGACACTGGAACTCTAGGCATGTGCATGAATGCCAGTGTGCTTGTTACCACACTTGGGACCCTTTAGAACTGGGAGTTGTCGTTCTCAGGCCATGAGAGTAGGGCTGGTTGAAACTCAGAAGTCCCACTGCAGGGAAAATTCTAACACTTAAAGAGTCATTTTTGTTCCATTTTGGAGCAAAACCAAAACTTGCTAAAAACTGGCCCCTCTCAATGAAATGTTTAAAAAAAAAAAAAGTTTCAGATCAATTGAAATCTCATTCCAGTTCCACCTTTTACATTTGTATATTGCAATATCATTTAGATTTTTAAATGAAAAATTGGAATGTTCTGACCTTATCAAAATGCTTTTAAATGTTTTTCATGAAATGTCAAAATCCTACTGAGTTTTGATTTCAAGAAAATGGCATTTTCCGGATCTGAAGTGATTAAAAAACTGGACTGTTCCTCGTAGAAAAGAGGGGACTAAGAGGATACGATGGAAGTCTATAAAATCATGAATGGTGTGGCACGGAAGTGGTGTTTACCTCTTCACATAACAGAAGAATTAGGGGTCACCCAGTGAAATTAATGGGCAGCAGGTTTAAAGCAAACCCAACACACAGTCAACCTGTGGAACTTGTTGCCATGGGATGTTGTGAAGGCCAAAAATATAAATGGGTTCAAAAAAGAATTAACTAAGTTCATGAAGGGCAGATCCATCAATGGCTATTGGCCAAGATGTCAGGAATGCAACCCCATGCTCCTGGTGTCCCCACACCTCTAACTGCCAGAAGCATTGGGCAGTGGCCACTGTCAGATGACAGGATTCTGAGCTAGACAGACCATTGGTTTGTCCCAATATGACTGTTCTTATGTTCCTGCCCCTTGGGCAGAGGCGGCAGACAGGAGAGACTCAAGGGTCAGGGAATAGCCACGAAGGGCTACCTACCAAGGATGGGTGTCTTCTTGCCATGGGAAAAGATCTTTGTTGCTGTCGAGCTTTTTCCATCTTCTGTTGTTAAATTCAAGCCCGCCCTGAAGTCAGGGACATAGGACTTGATATGAGCCATTGGACTGTGTTTTGACTGCTGATGAATCTGCCCACTGGCTTTTTGCCCTGAGTAGCTTTCTCTCCTTCCTCTGAGGCTTCCCTGCCCCTTGAGTCCTGCGATTCCTTTTCCTCCCTCAACTCTGCATCTGGCATGGCAGGGTCTGCCAGAGGCTTTCCTGCCTCCTGAGCCTGGCATCAAAGACATTGGGGAGGGTAACATATCACTGACTGCAGAGTGCTAGCAACTGCTCTGTAGTTAAGGCTGCAATCTGAGAAGATTGATCTAAACAATTTGGGGGTAGTTTGGATTCTCACCCCGCTGCTCCCCGACTCTCAGCTATTACAGGACCAGTGTCTGCAGCTCAGCACCACTGTCCCAGCATTGCCTCCCTTTGCCCTGCGCAGAGCTGCCCGCCCCGAGCTCTGTGGCGATGCGCTTGCAAACCCAGTGATTCGTGGTTTTCAAGAAGGCAAGTGGCCAGGTGCTGTTTGCAGAGGCCCTGTGCCACTGCCTGTTTGTGGACCGTGATTCTCCATCCAAACAGTGGTTGGTGCCAGGGAGGGCGTTCTGATAACAGCTGCCTCCTAACCACCTCCGACTAGCAAACCAGGAGCCTTTCATACCTTCGCTTTCATCTCCATAACAGTGCGCCCCCCTCACATTTTTAGGTAGGAAGGGGATTTGAGGCTGCAGGAGAGGGAAGATCTAGTGATGCTGACTAAGGCCAGACACACGAAGTAGAAGCTTCCCTCAGTCCTGTCCTATAGCCCACTCCTCTGCTAGGCCATTCCTTGGCTCCCCATGCAACTCTGCCATGGCAACTTCAGATTCCCAGGTCAGTGAGCATGCAGGATTTGAACCCAGATCTGGCTTGTAAATTGGGGCTCTAAACTGCCGTCAGTTGTACGCTGAGGGGCCAGAAGAAGGCCTAAATTACCCCATCTCTGACTTCTTTACACCACTTTGCCCATTACTGCTGCATCGGGCCCTAGGGATGAAAAATTTTGCTCTGCTTGAAAAGTGCAACAGCCACAGACTTCGATAGCAGAATCTGGCCTTAAGTGTATCTAAACAGCTCAGCCTTGAGAAGGGACACAGCAACCTTCCAGCGCTGTCTGTGGTGCTGATTTACAGCCCAGCCTCTGTGCTTTCAAGCAACAGCCTGTACCACAGTTGTTAACGCTTCCCAGAGGCAGCCATGGTCCTGTTGACAATATGAAGGCTGGGCTGCATTTAATGAGACCGGTGGTGGGTGGGTAAGTGTCATAAAAGCAGGGACTGGGCAGCATGTGGGGGGTTTACAAGCTGGCAGTTAGTGGGACTGGGGAGGGGGCAGCTGGCCCAGGGGCCAGTTCTGCAGCTGATGCGTGGCAGGAAGGAAAGCCCAAGGTTCCTTGTGCATGTGATGAAGCTGGTGGATATTTAAGTGCCCCCTAAGCATGGTGTCATTTTTATAAAGAGCTGAGAAAGGGAAGTTGAATAACTGTGTCATAATTCAGGTTGATTTCTTCCAGGACTCCTCATTCCCTGTGCTTGTCACCAGCAGCATTGTATATGGGGGTGTTTCATAGCCACTTGCTGTAACTCCAGGCCATAAATAAAGAAAATAAATTCTCTGGCTGTTCATCAGTTACTGCTCACCCAAACGAGTTTCCGATACATTTTCCTGTTGGATAATTACTTGTCACCTACTGCTAGTTTGTAACTTTTCAGTCTGTGATTCTGTTAGGCAGCTTTTTTCCCCTTCTTTCTGACAGGATTAATCTGGGGTTTTTCGGTGGTGTCATAAATATAAGGGGAAGGGTAAACCCCTTTGAAATTCCTCCTGGCCAGGGGAAAGCTCCTCTCACCTGTAAAGGGTTAAGAAGCTAAAGGTAACCTCGCTGGCACCTGACCAAAATGACCAATGAGGAGACAAGATACTTTCAAAAGCTGGGAGGAGGGAGAGAAACAAAGGGTCTGGGTCTGTCTGTGTGCTGCTTTTGCCAGGGACAGAACAGGAATGGAGTCTTAGAACTTTTAGTAAGTAATCTAGCTAGGTATGTGTTAGGTTATGATTTCTTTAAATGGCTGAGAAAAGAATTGTGCTGAATAGAATAACTATTTCTGTCTGTGTATCTTTTTTGTAACTTAAGGTTTTGCCTAGAGGGGTTCTCTATGTTTTCTAATCTAATTACCCTGTAAGATATCTACCATCCTGATTTTACAGGGGGGATTTCTTCATTTCTATTTACTTCTATTTTCTATTAAAAGTCTTCTTGTAAAAGACTGAATGCTTTTTCATTGTTCTCAGATCCAAGGGTTTGGGTCTGTGGTCACCTATGCAAATTGGTGAGGCTTTTTATCCAACATTTCCCAGGAAAGGGGGGGTGCAAGTGTTGGGAGGATTGTTCATTGTTCTTAAGATCCAAGGGTCTGGGTCTGTAGTCACCTAGGCAAATTGGTGAGGCTTTTTACCAAACCTTGTCCAGGAAGTGGGGTGCAGGGTTTTGGGAAGTATTTTGGGGGGAAAGACGCGTCCAAACAGCTCTTCCCCAGTAACCAGTATTAGTTTGGTGGTGGTAGCGGCCATTCCAAGGACCACGGGTGGAATACTTTGTACCTTGGGGAAGTTTTGACTTAAGCTGGTAAAGATAAGCTTAGGAGGTTTTTCATGCAGGTCCCCACATCTGTACCCTAGAGTTCAGAGTGGGGGAGGAACCTTGACATGGTGGCAGCGGTGGGATTAACCTGAAATCATTTTGAGATCCAGTTGAGATTTTTTGAACTAGAAATACAGATTTTAAAAAGAAATTATTTTTTCCTTTGGAAAGGAAGTCCAGAAAGCAGTTGAAACTGAAAGCAGATTGTTTTGTCTGCTTTGTGGCCAAGCAGAGACAAAAGGGGATTATCTTGTGAATTGCAGGTTTTCTTTGCCTGGAGGCAGGGTACTTAACTCCTGCAGGGAAATTCACAGTCTTCCAACCCAGAGGTTTTTTTTTTCTTTTCTTCCTAAAAGTAAATAGGGGGTGTGTGTTCTACCCATTTGCTTTCTCTTTGGGCTGGGTAAGCAGGTTTCCAAGTAGTTTGGAGGTTTTTTGCTTTAAGTTGGGCCCAGAACAGAGACAAGGGAATTGTCTTTTTCTGTAGGCTGACAATCACTATCAGAGAATAGGTATTCTATTCCAGCACAGCAAAATTTTACAGCCAAGTTTTGTTTGTTTATTTCTAAACCTCGGGTGTAAAGTTAGTTAAAAACAGAGAGGTTAGAATGACCAAATCCTCAGCTCGACTACAGCTGGAATTAGCCAAATTTCAGGCTGAGGAAAGACAAAGGGAACATGAAAGACAGATAGAACTCATGCGGCTGAAGAAGGAACAAGAAAGGGAGGCAGAACAACACCAAGCGGCTGCTCACAGGAGAGCTATGGAAGCGAGGGACAAAGAACTGGAGGAGAAGGAAAAAGAGAGGAAGTATGTGGAGGAGATGGAGAAGATAAAGGCTCAGCAGAATATCCCAACAAACCCTAGTAATCCTTCTCCAAGTACCACTTCCCATCCCAGAAAGTTCCCCACCTACAAGGCAGGCGATGATACTGAGGCCTTCCTAGAAAACTTCGAAAGGGCCTGCCTTGGATACAACCTCTCTACTGACCAGTACATGGTAGAGCTGAGGCCGCAGCTCAGTGGACCCTTAGCTGAGGTGGCAGCTGAAATGCCTAAAGAACACATGAACAAGTATGAACTGTTTAAATCCAAGGCGAGAGTCAGAATGGGGATAACACCCGAGCAGTCTCGTCGGAGGTTCAGAGCCCTAAGGTGGAAACCAGACATGTCATTTACCCGACATGCCTACCACATTGTGAAACATTGGGATGCCTGGATATCAGGAGCAAGTGTTGAATCTCCAGTAAATTTGCCCTTCCTAATGCAAATGGAACAGTTCTTAGAGGGTGTTCCTGAGGAAATAGAAAGATACATCCTAGATGGGAAACCCAAAACTGTAATCGAGGCAGGAGAGATTGGAGCCAGATGGGTGGAGGTGGCAGAGAAGAAGAAAACTGGTCGCAGTTGGAGCGGAGACCAGAAGGGACCACCCCAGACCACACCCTATTACCGGGGGCCGCCCAAGGCCCCACCTACCTCCCAAAGAACCCTCCAGACCCCTTATCGTCCTGCCACCCCGTTCTCCAGCAACCCTCCTCGCCCCAGTGACCCGTCAGCTGGACGATGTTTTAAATGTAACGAGCTGGGGCATGTAAAGGCCAACTGCCCCAAGAACCCCAACAGATTACAGTTCATTGCACCGGAATCACACCAGAGGTCCACAGGCCCAGATACTTCCCAGATACCCTTAGAGCGGAGGGAAACTGTGAGTGTGGGCGGGAAGAAGGTCACCGCGTGGAGGGACACCGGAGCACAAGTGTCAGCTATCCATGCTTCCTTAGTGGACCCCAATTTAATCAACCCAGAGATCCAAGTGACGATTCAACCCTTCAAGTCCAACTCTTTCAATTTGCCTACAGCCAAGTTGCCTGTCCAGTACAAGGGCTGGTCAGGAATGTGGACTTTTGCAGTCTATGATGATTATCCCATCCCCATGCTGTTGGGGGAAGACTTGGCCAATCATGTGAAGCAGGCCAAGAGGGTGGGAACGGTCACCCGCAGCCAGGCTAAACAAGCCGTGAGGCCTAGCTCTGTTCCGGAAACTGCTATCAGGACCCAGTCAGAGGTGATGGACCTGGACCTTAGGCCAATGTCTGCAACAGCAGTAGTGGATCCAGTCCCAGAGACCCAGACGGAACCAGTCCCAGAACCGGAACCAGCCGAACAACCAACACCAGACCCTGTGTCAGCACTGAATCCAGTACTTGCAACCTCAACACCAGAGGGCCCCACTGAACCTGAACTGGCAGCAGCCGATAACCCTACACAAGAGGCTCAGCCGGAGCCTGAATCCCAAAATAGTGCACCAGCGGAGAGCGGTTCACAGTCAACAGAAACAGCTCCATCCCCTATATTGCTTCCAGAGGGACCAAGCCTAGGTCCACAATCCAATGAGGGACTGATGTCTCCAGCATCAAGGGAACAGTTCCAGACCGAACAGGAAGCAGATGAAAGCCTCCAGAGAGCTTGGACGGCGGCACGGAGCAACCCACCGCCTCTCAGCTCTTCTAATCGATCCAGGTTTGTTGTAGAAAGAGGACTTTTATACAAGGAAACTCTTTCTGGTGGACACCAGGAAGACTGGCATCCTCAGAGACAGTTGGTAGTTCCAACTAAATACCGGGCCAAGCTCTTGAGCTTAGCCCACGATCACCCTAGTGGCCATGCTGGGGTGAACAGGACCAAAGACCGTTTGGGGGGGTCATTCCACTGGGAGGGAATGGGCAAGGATGTTTCTACCTATGTCCAGTCTTGTGAGGTGTGCCAAAGAGTGGGAAAAGCCCAAGACCAGGTCAAAGCCCCTCTCCAGCCACTCCCCATCATTGAAGTTCCATTTCAGCGAGTAGCTGTGGATATTCTGGGTCCTTTTCCGAAAAAGACACCCAGAGGAAAGCAGTACATACTGACTTTCATGGATTTTGCCACCCGATGGCCGGAAGCAGTAGCTCTAAGCAACACCAGGGCTAAAAGTGTGTGCCAGGCACTAGCAGACATTTTTGCCAGGGTAGGTTGGCCCTCCGACATCCTCACAGATGCAGGGACTAATTTCCTGGCAGGAACTATGAAAAACCTTTGGGAAGCTCATGGAGTAAATCACTTGGTTGCCACTCCTTACCACCATCAAACAAATGGCATGGTGGAGAAGTTTAATGGAACTTTGGGGGCCATGATACGTAAATTCGTAAATGAGCACTCCAATGATTGGGACCTAGTGTTGCAGCAGTTGCTCTTTGCCTACAGAGCTGTACCACATCCCAGTTTAGGGTTTTCCCCATTTGAACTTGTATATGGCCGTGAGGTTAAGGGGCCATTGCAGTTGGTGAAGCAGCAATGGGAGGGATTTACACCTTCTCCAGGAACTAACATTCTGGACTTTGTAACCAACCTACAAAACACCCTCCGAACCTCTTTAGCCCTTGCTAAAGAAAACTTACAGGATGCTCAAAAAGAGCAAAAAGCCTGGTATGATAAACATGCCAGAGAGCGTTCCTTCAAAGTAGGAGACCAGGTCATGGTCTTAAGGGCGCTCCAGGCCCATAAAATGGAAGCATCGTGGGAAGGGCCATTCACGGTCCAGGAGCGCCTGGGAGCTGTTAATTATCTCATAGCATTCCCCACCTCCAACCGAAAGCCTAAGGTGTACCATATTAATTCTCTAAAGCCCTTTTATTCCAGAGAATTAAAGGTTTGTCAGTTTACAGCCCAGGGAGAAGATGATGCTGAGTGGCCTGAAGGTGTCTACTACGAAGGGAAATGTGCTGGTGGTGTGGAAGAGGTGAACCTCTCCATGACCCTTGGGCGTATGCAGCGACAGCAGATCCAGGAGCTGTGCACTAGCTACGCGCCAACGTTCTCAGCCACCCCAGGACTGACTGAACGGGCATACCACTCCATTGACACAGGTAATGCTCACCCAATTAGGGTCCAACCTTACCGGGTGTCTCCTCAAGCTAAAACTGCTATAGAACGGGAGATCCAGGATATGTTACAGATGGGTGTAATCCGCCCCTCTGAAAGTGCATGGGCATCTCCAGTGGTTCTAGTTCCCAAACCAGATGGGGAAATACGTTTTTGCGTGGACTACCGTAAGCTGAATGCTGTAACTCGCCCAGACAACTATCCAATGCCACGCACAGATGAACTGTTAGAGAAACTGGGACGGGCCCAGTTCATCTCTACCTTGGACTTAACAAAGGGGTACTGGCAGGTACCGCTAGATGAATCTGCCAAGGAAAGGTCAGCCTTCATCACACATCTCGGGCTGTATGAATTTAATGTACTCCCTTTCGGGCTGCGAAATGCACCCGCCACTTTCCAAAGACTTGTAGATGGTCTCCTAGCGGGATTAGGAGAATATGCAGTCGCCTACCTTGATGATGTGGCCATATTTTCGGATTCCTGGGCAGACCACCTGGAACATCTACAAAAAGTCCTTGAGCGCATAAGGGAGGCAGGACTAACTGTTAAGGCTAAGAAGTGTCAAATAGGCCTAAACAGAGTGACTTACCTTGGACACCAGGTGGGTCAAGGAACTATCAGCCCCCTACAGGCCAAAGTGGATGCTATCCAAAAGTGGCCTGTCCCAAAGTCAAAGAAACAGGTTCAATCCTTCTTAGGCTTGGCTGGTTATTACAGACGATTTGTACCGCACTACAGCCAAATCGCTGCCCCACTGACAGACCTAACCAAAAAGAAACAGCCAAATGCTGTTCAGTGGACCGGAAAGTGTCAGAAGGCCTTTAACAAGCTTAAAGCGACACTCATGTCTGACCCTGTACTAAGGGCCCCAGACTTTGACAAACCGTTCCTAGTAACCACAGATGCATCCGAGCGTGGTGTGGGAGCAGTTTTAATGCAGAAAGGACCTGATCAAGAATTCCACCCTGTAGTGTTTCTCAGCAAAAAACTGTCTGAGAGGGAAAGCAACTGGTCAGTCACTGAAAAAGAATGTTATGCCATTGTCTACGCTCTGGAAAAGCTACGCCCATATGTTTGGGGACGGCGTTTCCACCTGCAAACCGACCATGCTGCACTGAAGTGGCTTCACACCGTCAAAGAAACTAACAAAAAACTTCTTCGGTGGAGTTTAGCTCTCCAAGATTTTGATTTCGACATCCAACACATCTCAGGAGCTTCTAACAAAGTGGCTGATGCACTCTCCCGTGAAAGTTTCCCAGAATCAACTGGTTAAAATCGTCCTTAAGATGTGGAAAATATTGTTAGTCTTTATGTACTTGGTAGTATATTTAGAGATGCATGTGTCTTATTAACTCTGTTTTTCCTAGAGCTCCAGGAAGAAATCCCAGCCAGTGTTTCACCCTAGCTGAGATTTGGGGGGCGTGTCATAAATATAAGGGGAAGGGTAAACCCCTTTGAAATTCCTCCTGGCCAGGGGAAAGCTCCTCTCACCTGTAAAGGGTTAAGAAGCTAAAGGTAACCTCGCTGGCACCTGACCAAAATGACCAATGAGGAGACAAGATACTTTCAAAAGCTGGGAGGAGGGAGAGAAACAAAGGGTCTGGGTCTGTCTGTGTGCTGCTTTTGCCAGGGACAGAACAGGAATGGAGTCTTAGAACTTTTAGTAAGTAATCTAGCTAGGTATGTGTTAGGTTATGATTTCTTTAAATGGCTGAGAAAAGAATTGTGCTGAATAGAATAACTATTTCTGTCTGTGTATCTTTTTTGTAACTTAAGGTTTTGCCTAGAGGGGTTCTCTATGTTTTCTAATCTAATTACCCTGTAAGATATCTACCATCCTGATTTTACAGGGGGGATTTCTTCATTTCTATTTACTTCTATTTTCTATTAAAAGTCTTCTTGTAAAAGACTGAATGCTTTTTCATTGTTCTCAGATCCAAGGGTTTGGGTCTGTGGTCACCTATGCAAATTGGTGAGGCTTTTTATCCAACATTTCCCAGGAAAGGGGGGGTGCAAGTGTTGGGAGGATTGTTCATTGTTCTTAAGATCCAAGGGTCTGGGTCTGTAGTCACCTAGGCAAATTGGTGAGGCTTTTTACCAAACCTTGTCCAGGAAGTGGGGTGCAGGGTTTTGGGAAGTATTTTGGGGGGAAAGACGCGTCCAAACAGCTCTTCCCCAGTAACCAGTATTAGTTTGGTGGTGGTAGCGGCCATTCCAAGGACCACGGGTGGAATACTTTGTACCTTGGGGAAGTTTTGACTTAAGCTGGTAAAGATAAGCTTAGGAGGTTTTTCATGCAGGTCCCCACATCTGTACCCTAGAGTTCAGAGTGGGGGAGGAACCTTGACAGGTGGGTTAGGGGGAGATGTTAAAAACCTATTGATTTATAGTGGAGGGTTCTCTCGGGCTAACAACTGAGGGGAAAACACTCTCCAGTCAGAAATGTCTCTTTGAACTCCCACACCTTGTCCTTTCTACAAAGTCTGAGACACTGCTTGCAGTATATAGTGCCTGCCATCTGAGGGTCTCAAAGCACTTTACAAACATTCATTGACTAAGCGTCATGATATTTCTGGGAGGTGGGTATGGGGTTATGAAAGCATGTACGAGCTGTTGAATTTTTTCCTATCCACCTAATGCCCCAGGAAGCAGACCTAGCTGCAGCATGCCGCTTTCTGTTCTTTTCATTATTGCCCCAGCACTGCTGTTTGCAAAGTGGAGGGCATCTCCTGGATTTCCCCTGCCACTTCCCACACCCTTGTATAACAAGAGATACTCCGGGCAGTGGGTCTGTATTGGTAGTCCCATTTTAGAGGTGGGGAAAGGCACGGAGCAGGTCAGTGTCCCACGAGTGATCACACAGCAAGTCAGTGGCAAGGTGGGAACAGAATCCAGGAGTCCTGACTCCCAATCTTGTGTTTTCTCCCTGGAACAGGAGAGTGGGGAGAAGATCACCTAAAGAATTGTCCGTTATAGTAAAGTCCTCTTTAAGATTATAAATGTCTATTAACCCCTTAGAGACTGTGGATCACATTAATTGATGCGTCTAAGATGGCATAATTACACCTGCAAGCCCCGTAATGATGTGAACAATGATAATTTAGTCTCCTTTCAACTTGCACCCATTTATTGTAATTTACACACTAACGGGGCTTCAGCGTAGACTTGATTCTGAGCCTCTCCTGGCTACTGGTATTAAACATGACAGTTGTTTGTAGCTGCTCAGGGGAGTGGAATATCAGAAGGTGGGGAGAGATGGTTTGATGGGCAGAACGCAGGGAAGATAGACAGATTTGCCATGAACCTTTGTCCATCACATGGCTATCACTACCACACAGGTAATATGTTTGCAGTTTATATATATATTGGACTCTTCCTTTACGTTCCTTTGGTTGGCAGGCTGTGCTTTTAAGTACAGACAGACTGTTGTGGAAGGAGGGATAAAAAACTACATTTCCAAATGCAGCAGATGATGAGATACTCCTAGAAAACTTGGCCTGCTGCATGGGAGGAATAATAGATCTATTAGATGAGTACATTTTCTGTGTACCCAGCCAAAACGTTTCATTAAAACAATGGCACTCCTTCCTCGCCTCCTCATAAATTAATCGCTGCGGAAGGGATGGATCTGCTGAGAGGATTAATTTACTGCACAACAACTAGAGGTGGATCTGCTCCAACATCTGGATCTTTTTCCAGCTATGAAGTTTAGGTCTGGATCAGGATCTAAACTTTTCCCACAGTTCCTGTGTACTGGGATCCAGACTTGTGGTTGAAGCTTATCTCTAACTTTGCTTTATTTAATTTCAGTGGGTCTTCTACTCCACGCGTGTTCCATTTTAATTCCTACCTTTGCACGCGAGGGCCAGTTTTGCAGTTCTTATTTTTCATAGTGCTATTAGATGATAGCACTACTTTGTAACGCATCACTGCTGCTGCTCCTCAATCAGCTGAGTGAAGCAGAAGGACAGTCCTTTATCTGTCCAGCCGCTGAATGGACTGTTGTGCTACAGGCATTATGGTTTTGGAGTCTAGTTAACAGTTCCTTCCATGACTGCTGAGTCTAGGCCAGGATTTAGGGACACCATGTGTGGTAAATCAAGGGAGCACAGGCTGGGAGCTAGATAGTCAGAGAACTGCAGGATCTATCAGTGTCTAGCAGCCTCAGTAAAGAATGCCCCTGTAAATTCAGTATAAGTGAGTCCTCTTATTTCCCTACAGCCCACTGGGAGGCATGTGATTGTTTTAACAACATCCTCTCCTTCCTATGCTCGTTTTCAAGCTTGCTCTCCTTCTCGACATGCAGCATGAATATTTGGTAAAGTCACAAACGTGCCAAAGGGATATTCTTTACTAGCTAGCAAAATTGCTTAGGGTTTAATTTTTGTAGGGACTCAGTGCCTACAACTCCCTCAGAAGCCAATGGAAGTTTAGGAGCTCAGCGCCTCTGAAAGTCAGGCCCTTGGAGCTCAGGTCAGTGCAAGAATTGTGTGTGTCAGTGGGGATATGCAATCAGTAGCACTCATAAAAACTAGAACATATGCGCATGCTCCAGGGCATAAGCCAACCTCTAACTAATAGGGGTCAGGAAGAAACTGTCCTTGGGGGGGCATGTTATCCAAAACCTGCCTTCTGCTTGCCTCCTTGCACTTTTCTCAGCAGTTGGTACTGTTGGAGAGAGGATACTGGATTAGACTGATTACTGGTCTGTCAGTTCCTATGTTTCTAATGAAGTTCCCCACAACTGTGTGGGCTGTGTTTCATCATTGACTGTGCAAAAGGATCTATCTCCCAGGAGGTTAATAAAAAACCCCAAAACCCTCAGACAAGAATGCAGTTTTTAAATGAACACTTCCGCTAAAGAGAATGCCTTGCTAGAGTTTTCAGTCTGAGCACTCCTCCCTGTGGAATGGCTGATGGGGCTGCAGTGTACGTGTTGAGGGGGGAGGGGACAGAGATGAGGGGAGTTCTTAGCTTCTCTTTCAAAAGGAGGGTGAGTAATTGGCAATCAGTAAATAAATAGGTTAAGCCTTGTTACAACCAACCTTCAGGCTGGCTACAGAAAGGAATCTCTTGGTCTGATACAGCCTTG
This sequence comes from Eretmochelys imbricata, assembly GCF_965152235.1. NCBI lineage: Eukaryota > Metazoa > Chordata > Testudines > Cheloniidae > Eretmochelys > Eretmochelys imbricata. Next base: position 10,185,827 of record NC_135592.1, on the reverse strand, counting down.
CATTTCCCCCACCAAATTATGTATCTGTATAAATAATTATATACATTACTATAATAGATGCAAATGATATAACAGTAATACATGCTTTGAGTGATTTGCAATTTCAAGTGCTATATAAATGCCAAGTATTAGTAGTACTCATTTATTAATTGCTGGCTCTCAAGTCTCCATGGTAAATAATTTTCCATCTTTTCAGTTGATATTTATTTTAATTTCTGTGGCACTTGTGAGAGGAAGGATGGCCTTGTCATTAAGGTGCTGGACTGGGACTCGGAAGATCTGGGTTTAATTCCTGGCTCATTTGCAAGCTACCTGTGTGGCCTTGGGTGAGTCACCTCATTGCTCTGTCTCTCACAACCCCAGCTGTGAAAGAGGGATGATAATTCCTTTGTTTAAATGGTCAGATCTTGGGTGCAGTGACTCTTACTGGGGATGGTGTTGCTACCATGGCCCAAACGGGTTGCCAATATTTTGGGTCTTGCTGGACTGTTTCCCTTAAGAGGAGAAATTGGTGATAAAGTTAGGTGTATTCTTGATGTACATAATTTGTAAATAAGATTACTCAGAGTACTGTTCCCTTGAACACAGTACAAACAGCAGCAGGTGGTTTTCGTGCTTGGAAATCCCCGCATCTGCCATTCTGGGAGGCTCTGTGCCCAAGAATTCCCGTCTCTGCTTCCTCTCTGGGTCACACTCGTAACTGCTTCCCTGGGCTCTCTGCCTCTGACACATGCAGGTTGCAAAACCATTAATCTAGCCCTTGAGTTTGCAGTCAGAGGACTGCATGGCTTAGCTCTGACCTGCCATGTGCCTTGGATGGTCCCTTGTTTGTAGCTGTCTCTGCTACAGATGGGCTTCATTGTTCCTTCCATTTGAGTCTGAAAGAGTTCTTGGCCACCCTGGTAACTTTAACATGGTTTGTGACTGGCTTCTGGGATCAAAGACTGGCCTGATGGTGGGCATTAACCCCTTACAATTTAACAGTCAGTGCAACACCTAGCACTATACTAGATGGCCCTGATGCCAGCTGGGGTTTCGCGATGCTTGTTCATTAGTTCATGGCAACTCCATTTTTTTCTCCATCTTTCAGATTGGCTTTCTGGGCATTTCTGTGGCCTTCATCGCTGTGGTATCCGATTTTACCTTGAACAAAATTATCCTTCCCCACCCTCCCCTCGTAAAGTAAAGAGCCAGTTGGAGCAAATTGAATTCTGTGCTTCTGTTCACAAAAATGGTAGTGAATCAGTTTTGATTTTCTCATTTCACCCTCTCTGCTTAACGCAGTGCGCCATGCTATGGGGATAATACCTCAGTGTCTGTACAGCTGGAAAGTTACTGGGCCAGTTACTCTTCTAGTGTGAAATTAGGCTCCATAGAATTCAGTGGAAGCATGCCACTTTTACACCAGCTGAGGACCAAACACGTTCTCTGTGGGTGCTGATGACCAGGCAGGTGTATTCTGGCTCGTGCTGCTCCAAATCATGGGGATCTCGAACAAGCCCAGTGGCATGCTGAGAACCAGGCATCAAAGCCTCATGTATTCTAACAAGCATGCCACCTGAGGTGGACTGCAGGGAGCAATGCTGTTTCCAGCTCTCCCATCTCTGGTATTAAATTGCTTCATATACTATGCATGTCCTTTGGCTTTGATGCCTGGTTCTCACAGTTCTTCAGAGTTTGTTGGAAGTTTGGTCACATTCGGATCCATGTGATGCACTCTGGATAGCCTGAAATGGGCCAGTTTGGCAATTGACGACTGGGAGCTGGGGAGAGAGAGAGCCTTATAACAGTGAGGGGCAAGAGCTATGGCTGCGGACATTTGGCTTACCATTCAGTTCTAGACGACAATGGGATGATCCAGCGAAATGTGAAATTCAAAGATAGCGGCTATGTGAATTCAACAACTGCTGCATCAGTCCAACATCTAATTTGCCTGGCTCTAAATGAGTCTCACGGGGGAGTCGAGGGACTCTGACAATTTTTGCAGTTTTCTTCCCCTGCGTTTTTTTTCCAGTTTGTTCTAGTTGCTGCTATTGCCAGTTACCATGGGACAAGCTTCTGCCAATGATGCAAGAATTCTCTCTTCGCTTTAGGCTGCAGTGTTGTATAGTTGTCATTAGGCCTCAGCACACTGCATCATCCCCTTTCAACACATCATTACAGTATCACGATCTAGGGTTGATACCCTGCCCTCGGTGTGACGTGACTTGTGGGTCTAAGTCTTTTTCTGCATCTGACTACCACAGGCCTATGAATTTCCCAGCAGGTCAGAAGAAGAAATGTTAACCTTTCGTGTGACAGAGATTGAATCAGGAAAGGATTGTGATCTGGGAGTTGGGTGCTTGGGTTCTGTTAATGGCCATGTCGCTGAATTGCTGCCAGACCTTTCAAGTCATTTAACAGCTGTGTGTCTGATTGTCTCACTATAAAATGGGGATAACAATATGTAGCTACAGGGCTGTTGTAGGGCTGAATTAATGGATGTGCAAGAAGTGCTGATGTGGAGATCTTACAGAAAAGGTGAGGTAGAGAGCCTGGGGCAGGGTTGTGGGAACCAGGCATCAAATAGGATTGAGGCCCAAAAGTTGGATGCACATGCAAATTCCCCCGAAATTTGATGGTATTTAGGTCCAAGGTTTTGGAGGTGGGCCCATCTCTGCTTATTGAAATATGTTGGGGACAAATTCATGCCCGGTAACTCTGCTGACTTGTACTAAGAGAGAACCTCAGTGGAGCTACACTAAGGCCCCTTATTCTATGCCTGCCCTACTCCCGGTTGTTATCATAAGGGCAACTGCATTTGTAGATGGAAGGCAGCTATCTCTTCCTGTGAAAGCTGGGACTCTCCCTGGGCATGCTCCCGGGGGGAAGCACAGCACTGCTGTGAGGATTGCCAGCTTCCAAGGTGGTGTCTGTTCAGAAAGACATGTTGGATGCCCCCCACCCCCCAGAGCTGGGAACTCATCTGCCAGTCCATCTGGCAAGGGAGCTGCTGGTTGGAGGGCATCAGCCTTAATGCACACATGCATGGCGCACTAGAAATAGAAACTGAATTTTAAAAAGGGCGGGGGGAAGTTACCCATGTGAAGCGGGGAGGGGTCTGGCATGCGCTGAAGCAAGAGTATTGAAATGGCAATGACAGACCTCTGTCCTGGTGCTAGGATTAACAGACTGGATTCTGATGTCTGCTATTCAGGTGTGAAATTGGAGTGACTCCATCCAAGTTGATGTAGAGTGGGACTCTCCAGTCATTTCTAGGACTTGGGCTGACTCCTTAGCACAGGGCTGAATGTCACCCTAAAGACCAAAACCTGCTCCCGTTGAAATCAATGCCAAAAACGGCCCATTGAAACCCTGTGGGATGAGGATTAGGCCCAGAGAGTCAGACCCTGAGCTCTCTACTTGCTCCCTACACGGACATCAAAAGGAGCTCAAGCAAGTGATCGCTATATTGGGGGTTGGGAAGGAATGTCCCCTGGGTCTGCTTGGCACCCTTTTTCGCCCTCCTCTTCAGAGTAGGGCTCAGGTCCCTTTAAGGTTTAAACTAGAGTAACTTCTTGTCTTTAAACTATGCTTTGGGGACGTCAGTACCTCATCCAGAGGTGAGGGGTCTATTGCAGGAGTGGGTGGGTGAGGTTCTGTGGCCTGCAATGTGCCGGAGGGCAGACTAGATGATCATGATGGTCTATTCTGGCTTTACAGTCTGAGTCCAAGTGAGGGCTGAGCAGGAACTTCCTAAGGACCTCCTGGTCTGGCCATCAGTCATCATGTCTGGCTCCTTCCCATGCCCTGAACTTTGGGAAATCTGCTGCACCCAACTGAGAATGCAGTAGGGATGTTAAAGGGTGATGGGGTCTGGGATAAACCCTTGGGGACCAACCATGGCCTTTTAAAATGAAATGCCTAAGGCTGGAGTTCAAAGTGAGCTTCTCTCATTTATAGCACAAGGTGAGCCATGCATTGTCTGGTCTACACTTAAAAGCTATACAGATAAAGCTGTGTTGGTTAGGGGTATGATTTTACTGACACAGCTCGAGCGGAATGAGCCCTAGAGTGGACACAGTCATACCGGTATAGCTTACGCCGGTTCCCCAAACCGGAGCCTGCTAGACCCCTATAAACATAGTTACACCAGTATAACTGCGTGCACACTAGAAGAGTTTTGCTGGTTTAACTGGTCTATCAGTAAAACCCTTCTAGTATAGACAAGGCCATAGAGAAATATAGCATGGTGGGGAGACGTTTCCTTATATCTTTCCAGAATGAAACACACAACACACATAATGACGCTCACCCCAGTGAGTGAGCTCAAAGAGGTGAAAATCGCGCTGTGAAATTCCAGCTCGTACATCCCTGCTCCCTCAGCTTCTTCCAGCATGTCCCCGGAGATCCAAAGCCCCAGCACTTCAGGGTGCCTGTGTCAAATTACCGTAATGGTGTGTGACAAGGGCGTCCGTTGCTAAGGCTCTGTCTCTGAGCCACGCTGGCAGAACATGGCAGGCAGCAGCCCTGTCAAAGCTCTGGGGATTAAAACCTGTCAGACCTGGGCTTTTTGACATTTTTATTTCAGACCAGCATCTTATTCCCCTGTCTTCCTGTGAGCTGATGGACCTGCTTGTCTGAAACAAGGCCTGATGGAAGTCCAGGAATTGCTTTGCAATCCCTTCTCTTGCACCCAGAACCAGTCATGCAAGCATTGACAAAGGGGTTAGAGATCCAAAGAAAACAACTTGATCCTATAGGCTCCCTGCCCCACAGCTAATAAACCACCAGAAGAAGCTTTCCTGGGGGGCCAGATGCCACCTGGGGAGTTATGTCCAACAGTAGCCCTAAGAGAGTTTTGCTTCAGTGGGACAGTAGGGTTGCCTCTGAGGGCTAGTTCTGTCTCATTCCAAGCTCCAAAGTCTTGCCCATAGGAAGTCCTTGAATTTTGTCCTGTGTAGTGTTGGCACACCCCATCCCTTTTGCTAGATGACAGCTGAACCTTTGGCCATTCACTCTATATAGCACTATATATAAACCAAGAAGAGTTGAATATTTCACCCCACCTGAACCGGCTAATTCACTTCCAATGCTGGGCTTGGGACGTTGCCCCTTAATTCTAGGAATGCTAAGAGACGCTTGTTTTCTTTTCTTTAACCTATATCAGCACCCCTATGTCAGTCACTGAGCATTCACACTTCTGATCCTTTTGAGGAGAGACCAGACCAACCCATAAAGTTCAGATTCCTCCATCCAAACTTTCCCAGATTTAAGAGGGAGTTCAGATACAGGCCTCCACTGCTCAAAACACCAACAATTCAGAGGCCATCTACTCAACCTTTCGCAGTACAATAAAGAAGTTTATTCTCCTGGAAGCTCTGAACCCACTGAATCAGGGATATTGGAAATGTCACCATATGTCCACCCCAAGAGATCTAGAGAAAAATCTATTTCAAACTAACCTCCAATGTTTCACCCAGCTACTTTCTGCACCCTTGTGTGAATTCTACCAGGCTTCTGCTATGTGGCTTTCCCCCTAACAGTGGGAAATTTTGTGGTTAAATCCATCTTGTTCCTCATTCAGAGCAACCCGCTGAAGTCAGATGCCCTCACCTCTAATGGGCCTTCACTGCTCGGGCATGTGTCAAACAGCCCCCTTACTTCTAGGGCATTATCCTTCTTAATAAGCAGGAGTTGGGGGACACACAAAAACAGAATGGCCCATTTCTCTTTGTCGCCCTGCTCAGCTCAGAACAAATCCATTTCGCAATGGCTTTAATAAATGGATTCAATTTGGCAAACAAAAAAAGAGTAAAGTAAGGGAAGGGGGAATAACATGCAGCACTTCCATCCACCCCAATAGGTGGAAGGTAAATCTCTTCTTTATTATTTCTGTCCCAGAATCTGAAGCTTAAATAGTTAAGCAGAATAAACAGTGGATGAACGTTGCTTTCAAGTTTGATTCTCAAAGGACAGATGTGGGTGCATACACGCATGCAGATGGAGACCCATGCATACCATGGACCACATTCTCAGCTGGTGTCAATTGGCATAGCGCTATGGACTTCAATACCATTTGGTTTCCAATCACATTGAGTTCAATGGAGCTATGCTGATTTACACAGGCTGGGAATCTGGTCCAATAATGTTGGAAAGAAAATATGAAATGCTACATAGATTTGTATATTTATTTTGCTGTCTTCAGAGTAAAGGAAAAAGCAATTATTTTTCCCAATCTAAAAGAAATCAAGGCATTTTTTGTAATTTAAATACATTTCTTGACCATGTTGTTCACAATAACAATCCTTTAAAAGCTTAAAACTGGAAAAAATCTGGGAGACGTGCTCATATGGGTTTACTGCAGAGTGCTTGGAGCAGCGGTTATGTTTGTGTAGGGTTGAGGGAGCTAGGTTTGTTGTGAGGTGGCTCAGCTGACATGCTGAGGAAGGGGATGACATACTAAGCGTGCTTTGGAGACTGTCCAGCCCACAACCTCCATTCCAGCTCCTGATCCCTAAAACGATGGGTCAGCTCGAGAGCTACTAAACCCTTGGAGGTTGCTATGAATAGAGGTGGGATCTTGAGCCACATTTTGCTTCAGAACTTCCCTCAAGAGGTTGGATTCAGGGTGTCATGCCAATGGGTGGGATTGGTAAAGACTGGGTCAGGATGTGCCTTTCCTTTATGATCAGAAGATGCAGAATTCCTGTTTGACCCCAAGTCATCTTGTGAACCACCAAAATTCCACTGGGGACTCTGTCTTTTCAGCACCATTGTGTTTAATAATGCCTTGTTAAATCACCTGACGCCCTCTTCCTTTCCAATACCATTTCACAGGTACTGGTCCAAGATGCACTTCCACAAGCCCATAATCCTTTGCAGAGTCATACTAAGTAGCATCCATCTCTTTCTCTTAAATATTCATTCTCCCCACCCAGCTCTCCCTCAGGGTCTGATCTGCGCGGACCTCCATGTGCGCCTCTCATTGGCATGATTGGGAGTGCCATGAGGAGAGAGCTTGCACGGTCCCTCATTGTATTGTTTAATTCCTTTAAATCATCCTTGTAATGAGTTGCTCTAATGGATGCATATCTCGGAGGTGGGGGGTGTTCCCTTTTGTTAATTTCAGATAAAATATTAGGTCTTTGCTGCTCTTCCAAACAGAATGCATGAGTGTATCATGTGGATGTAATGGAAAAACCTGTCTAATTCCAAAAAGAGGAACTCTCCTTCATGTGGAGGGGTGGGTATTTTGACAGAGACAAGGATGCAGAGAGGTTGCTGCTGCCACCTTGAGAGCAACAGATGCAGAGAAATGAAAGCATGAAACCTGATATGAACAGTGGGGCCAATTAAGAGGCGCAAGCTTTAGGGAAATCCGACATCTGTATGTAAATAAACATAAAGGGAAAGCAATGTTACTTGAGACTTCTGATACCCAGGGAGTGACACGCAAATAAAACATCCCCCTGAGCAGATAAATATGTGGATCGCTTCATTATCTATCCCTGTGTGTTGAAATCAATTAGAGCTATACTGTCCATGCAGCTGTGGTTAATGTTGACAGGCACTGATGGTAGAAACACTGTCAGTTTTCAGGAGTTCCTAAGTCAACTGTACCAATTTACTCCTGGCTAACTCTTATTGTGCAAGGTGTTAGCTTGAAATGGCATTTTAAAAAAAGGAATCCCCTCACCCCAACCCCTAGATATTAGAGTCCTGAGCTGAAAATTTCACTTTGAACACACCCAGAGTGAAGGACCTGCCGCCGAAGAGCCGCTGCTGCTTCTTCCGCTCAGGGTCTTCGGTGGCGAGAGGTCCTTCCGCTCCATGTCTTTGGCAAAGTGCCGCTGAAGACCCCAGGCCCCCTGAATCCTCTGGGCGGCCCTGCAACTACCAGCAAAGACCCACAGCTGGGCAAGCCTAGCCCTGACAGGCCACAAGAGGCAGGCCTGGAGGCAAACATGGTCACAGGATAATATTTACCTGCCTTTTGTAAAGCACTTTAATATCCTTCAATGCACAGCGATGTGGGCCTGATCCATTGACTACTGACATTGATGGAGTAACTCCTAGGGACTTCAGATACAAGCCCCACCTTGCTCTGGGGGAGAAGTTACTTCACCCCTTTACTTCCCTGCGCACCTGGACAGCCAATCTGACCAGTGAGCAGTGGAGGCATCGAGGCCAGGGGCTCCTTCCATTCTTCAGCCTCCTTTGCCCACTTCCTTGAAATGAAGAGTAGCCCAGTTATCCACACCCCAGCCGGTCGCACTCTGAACAGGGGGAACAAGGGCTATGACTGTCCAGAGCAAGGTGCTACTCGCTCACTGTGAGTTTGGGAGGCAGAACTAGGCCCTTGGAAGACCTGCAGGGAACAAGCTTTATGAGCAAGTACTGGAGGAATGTGCGAGAAGAGACATTAATTGGATTTAATGAGGACGCAATGAAAATTCACAGACCTGGATACAGAACAGGGAAGTGGTGACCGGACAGAAGCCATGAAGAGAGAACTGGGCATGGCACCTACAGAAGAATTAAAGGTGATCATTTGATTGTGATGCAGTAGCTAAAAAGCAAACACAATCTTGGGGTGTATAAGTAAGGGCACAGAGTGGAAGCAATCCTTTCCTTGACACTGTGCTAGTTAAACCCCAGCTGGAGTAGTGCAGCTGGCTTTGGGCACTGTATTACAGAAAGGATGGAGAGAAACAGCGAAGAGGGTAGGTCGCAGCCGCTGGCATGATGAAGAGTTTAGAGGGAATGGCTGAGAAAAGAAATGATGGAAAATTAAACATGTACAGGCTGGAAAAAGAGCCTTTGCAGGAGCAGGGGGAGGATTAGGGAATGGGGAATAGATGGCCAGCCCTCTGTGGAGAAAGAGGTGGTTAGGGACTATTTAGAAAAGCTGGACGTGCACAAGTCCATGGGGCCGGACGAGTTACATCCGAGAGTGCTAAAGGAGTTGGCGGCTGTGATTGCAGAGCCATGGGCCATTATCTTTGAAAACTCGTGGCGAACGGGGGAAGTCCCGGATGACTGGAAAAAGGCTAATGTAGTGCCAATCTTTAAAAAAGGGAAGGAGGATGATCCTAGGAACTACAGGCCAGTCAGCCTCACCTCAGTCCCTGGAAAAATCATGGAGCAGGTCCTCAAAGAATCAGTCCTGAAGCACTTACATGAGAGGAAAGTGATCAGGAACAATCAGCATGGATTCACCAAGGGAAGGTCATGCCTGACTAATCTAATCGCCTTCTATGACGAGATAACTGGTTCTGTGGATGAAGGAAAAGCAGTTAGATGTATTGTTCCTTGACTTTAGCAAAGCTTTTGACACTGTCTCCCACAGTATTCTTGTCAGCAAGTTAAAGAAGTATGGGCTGGATGAATGCACTATAAGGTGGGTAGACAGTTGGCTAGATTGTCGGGCTCAACGGGTAGTGATCAATGGCTCCATGTCTAGTTGGCAGCCGGTGTCAAGTGGAGTGCCCCAGGGGTCGGTTCTGGGACCGGTTTTGTTCAATATCTTCATAAATGATCTGGAGGATGGTGTGGATTGCACTCTCAGTAAACTTGCGGATGATACTAAACTGGGAGGAGTGGTAGATACAGTGGCAGGTAGGGATAGGATCCAGAGGGACCTAGACAAATTGGAGGATTGGGCCAAAAGAAATCTGATGAGGTTCAGTAAGGATAAGTGCAGGGTCCTGCACTTAGGACAGAAGAACCCAATGCACAGCTAAAGACTAGGGACCGAATGGCTAGGCAGCAGTTCTGCGGAAAAGGACCTAGAGGTGACAGTGGACGAGAAGCTGGATATGAGTCAGCAGTGTGTCCTTGTTGCCAAGAAGGCCAATGGCATTTTGGGATGTATAAGTAGGGGCATAGCGAGCAGATCGAGGTACATGATCGTCCCCCTCTATTTGACATTGGTGAGGCCTCATCTGGAGTACTGTGTCCAGTTTTGGGCCCCACGCTACAAGAAGGATGTGGATAAATTGGAAAGAGTCCAGCGAAGGGCAACGAAAATGATTAGGGGTCTGGAAGACATGACTTATGAGGAGAGGCTGAGGGAACTGGGATTGTTTAGTCTGCAGAAGAGAAGAATGAGGGGGGATTTGATAGCTGCTTTCAACTACCTGAGAGGTGGTTCCAGAGAGGATGGTTCTAGACTATTCTCAGTGGTAGAAGAGGACAGGACAAGGAGTAATGGTCTCAAGTTGCAGTGGGGGAGGTTTAGGTTGGATATTAGGAAAAACTTTTTCACTAGGAGGGTGGTGAAACACTGGAATGCGTTACCTAGGGAGGTGGTAGAATCTCCTTCCTTAGAAGTTTTTAAGGTCAGGCTGGACAAAGCCCTGGCTGGGATGATTTAATTGGGGATCGGTCTTGCTTTTGAGCAGGGGTTTGGACTAGATGACCTCCTGAGGTCCCTTCCAACCCTGATATTCTATGATTCTATGATTATGAATCTGGCCTGCAAATAGAGACATGCTGCAAAGAGGGGGAGAATTATTCTCATTAGTTAACAATGAGGAGCCAAGGAATAAGGGAGTTAAAATGGAACAAGGCTATATATTGGCTTAAAGGGCTGGCAGGTTTTTTAGCAGTAAGATGAACTCCGGGTTGGAACCATGGCATGCAGGGAACAGCAGGGCCACAGTCCCTCCATGTCCCGGGCTGGTGCACCCCTCCTGGAGATGGTCTAGGGGAGGGAGTGGGTCTAATGACTAGACCCCAGGGCTAGGAATTTAGGGGTCCTAGCTCAGCCACTGACGCCATGTGACTGTCACTCCTCTGAGCCTCCATTCTCCCAGTTTTAAAGCAAAGTTAATGGACCCTTGCAGGGTTGGTTGTGCAGCTTATTTAACTAGTGTTTGTAAAGGCTGGGATTTCCAAAGGTGCAGAATGCCAGCTTCCCTGAAGGGTAGAAGGGTGCCTAACCCTCTTAGGCTCCTTTGGGAAATGTCATCCAAAGGTCTTTGGGGGCCTCTGCTGATAGGTTTCAGAGCCCTAGGCCTGACAGAGCATCTACTGTCACTTCAGCTGAGTATCTGCCCATCCTTGTTTTTCCCCCTCTGCCACCACTTTTCCTTCTATTATTAGGGAGCCATACAAAACTCATTCAGTGGGAACTGATTACCTGGGGGAGGGGGCGAGAACAGGAAGGGTTGAGGGAGGGCTGCTTCTGATGACTAAATGATTGAGTTGCCTTTTAACTGCAGCCAGTTCGTTCATCAGCTGGCATGGGCTAAAGATCCTCCTCATGAATGAGAAGTGTTTAATGAGCGCTGTGTGCCTCTGGGGCATGGCAGGAGACAGCTTGATGGAGGAGCCTGGCCACCCAAGCAGGGGGAACATATGCGGTGGGGCTGTAAATCAGGTTAGATTGGGCCTGCCACCCCACTGTGAGGTGCCCTGCAGGCCTGATCCACTGCCCAGGGGAGCTCTTGGTAAGGCTCCTTGATTTCAGTGGGCACTGGCTCAGCCTGAGCAGGTGTGCAGCACAACTGGCCCCTAGCCAGGCAAAAAAGCCAAAGGAGATGGGAATGAAGGCTGATTGGAGTGGGGGGGTGTAGATCTGCGCTGGGGAATAGTCTTGGTGGGGGTTCGGGAGCAGGATCTAGGATGTACTAAGAGGTTGCATGTACATTGAGGATGCTGCTTGTAGTGTTGCCTCCTAGCTTGTGATCCCTCCAGCCTACCTCTGCCCAGGAGTTGGGGGAGGTATAAGCTATCGCTTGGCACCCATAAGATGGGGATGCTGTGACCTCTTCAGAGGGCTGGGAGGGAATATTTAGGGGCTATGGGATGAGATTAAGACTGGAGATATGCTTAGTGCCAAGTCTGTGCTCCCAAGCTTCCAGCATCGCGTTTTCCCAGCAACAGATATTGGGGGGCTGGAAGGGCTCCCCCATCATCTCAAAGATGATCTGGAAGCCCCATCACTTAGAAAACCTGAATAATGCACTGTAGGAACAATCCTCCGCTGGTCCCCACCAGGAACAGGACTAAATCAGCTGTCAGTAGGTCTCTTCCTCCTTTTGATTTGTCAACATGTGATTAAAGGACCGCAGCAATGGCATACTGAACCTTGTCCGCTAATGACCAATGCGTCAGAAGGGATAAGCCTTTCACGAGGGCCAGAAGCTTTTCTTTTGAGTGAGCAACCGCAAGCCTGGCTAGGCATCTAAACCCTGCAAGCTCCCTGGGTCTGGCAGTTGTGCGAGAGATGGACTTGTTATGCTGTAGCATTCTGACACTTCAGCTGGACCCTGGCGGAGGTGCATGTGCAGGAGGAAAAACTGAACTGAATACAGACCTGCTATTTCAAACATCACAGAACATTAGGGTTGAGTTGGGAAGGGTCCTAATTTCATCCACACTGGTGCACCCATGTCTATTAACATTTCCTCCCTGTTGCCTTGATCCTGGGCGGGGCTTGTGTCCCACTGATCTCTAGCTTTGAGTACTCCATGTTCTAAGGCCCAGCTCTTATTTCCAGAGAAGCCAGGCAGTCTCAGCCCTCACTGACTTTGCTGGGAGTTGTGAGTGCTTAGAGCATGTCAGGATCTGAGCTGAGCAAACAACAGATTTTTCTGTTTGCTGACAATTCCAGAAAAAAAAAAATCATTTTGGGATGACCAGAAACTGAAATTTTGAAAAGTTTCATTTGCTATCGTGCAAAAAGTTTTGTTTCAATTTCCAGCATTTCTTAAACTATTTATATACTCTTGTGGAAAATTTAGAAAGTCCTTCTGAATAAAATAAAAAAAGTCGGAACTAAATCTTCTGACATTTTTTTGGAAGTTGGGGTAGGGTCACTTTCCGTGCAACCAATTCAGTGAACCTGACATGAATTTGTGAAATGTTCTGGTGTGGCCGAATCTGCGTTCTTTGCCTAAGAAAAGGTTCGTTGGAAATTTTTTTCCCAGCTCCGTGGTGGTGCCCTGATCTATCAGCTGCTGCCTCTTGCTGGTTGTAGGTGCAGTTGGCTGTGCCTCTCTAGCACCCCCTAGGGAGAAAGTGGGCACTGTTCTTGTCCCACACATCTGCCCCCTTCTGAGGGGAGTCAAAGCAGTCCAATCAAAACAATCAATAGGCTTCCTCAGCCCACGATAAGCAGAGCCCCAGGACTTTAGGAAGCCAAAGATGGGTGGGAGGCGGGGAAGGGAAAGAAGAAAATACATGCCTTTCTCCTGTCTGACGGGGCTTGGGCAGTCAAGGCTGTCAAGCCATTTCCCAAGGCAGCAGCCCCTTCCTCCAGGGGCTGGGGAGTTCATAAGGGTGGATGCTCTCCTTTAAGGACCTGTCCATTGCCAGTCCTGACAGGCCTTGCAGGTGCACCAGGTTGGGGCTGATTGTGCCACTGTGGAGGGTAAAATGTATAACTGGGTGAAAAAAATTAGATAAATTGGTGGAGGATAGGTCCATCAGTGGCTATTAGCCAGCATGATCAGGGATTTAATTGCATCCCGTCGTTGTCCCTAAATCTGTGACTGCCAGAAGTATCTTGCACTGGCCGCTGTCAGATGACAGGATACTGGGCTAGATGGACCAGTGATCTGACCCAGTCTGGGCATTCTTATGTTCTTATGATTTCAATGTGGTCATTTATCTGGAAAAGATCCTACTCGGGGAGGGAGTGTTGTATCTTGTTTTGACCTCCCTTCCCCACCCCCACCCCCCACCTTCTGCTTCACCAAAAAAAGAAAGAAATAGGAAAGAATTAAATTCCATCAGCAACTTTTTAAAAACCAACTAAAAACAGACTTTATTAAATTATGGCCTGATTGATTTAGCAGCCATCTGAAAGGGGATTGATTGAGAACTTAAACAGATGCATGGTTGGGCCAGAGGTTCAATTAATGCGCATAAATAGGCAACAGAAAAGCAATTTTCGGAGCAAGTCAAGCACAAGATAATCCCATTTTGTCATCCAGGCCGAAATGGCTCATGTATTATTTGTTCCTTTGCAAAAGGAGCAGTGTTGACAGTAATCTACTCTGCTAATGGCAGGTTTCAGAGTAGCAGTCGTGTTAGTCTGTATTCGCAAAAAGAAAAGGAGTACTTGTGGCACCTTAGAGACTAACAAATTTATTTTCCACTGAATGCATCCGATGAAGTGAGCTGTAGCTCACAAAAGCTTATGCTCAAATAAATTTGTTAGTCTCTAAGGTGCCACAAGTACTCCTTTTCTTTTTACTCTGTTAATGAAACCGATGGCAGACCGAGTCTGCTCCTCAGGGCCCCAGGAGGTGGAATGTGGGCAGTACGTATGGGGAACTTGCTTCCCTTGGAGCAGTTGGTACTAGCCACTGTAATAGATGGGGCACTGGGCTAGATAGACACCGAGGGTGAGGAGAGGATTCTTGAGTGGTGTAAATTGTCATAGCTTCACTGAACTTCCATGGAGAGACGACAGTTTATTTCAGCGGAGGATCTGCCTTCAGGTCTGAGGATTTGTGTTCCAATGAACTTTTTTCTGTCCTGAAATACGGCTCTGAATGGAGTCAAGTTCACATGCATTTGGATTCTGGGGTCTGGTACATTCCGGTACAGGAGAGATCCCAGCTGAGATCAGGGTACCATTGTACTGGACACTGCACATCTATATAGAGACACGCCTGCTCCTATATCTAGATAGACAAGGTGGACAAAACATAGGAGAAGGGAGTATTTGCTCCATTTATGGGTGGGGAATTGAGGCACAGAGAGAGTGTCTTACACGAGGTCTGTGGCAGACCCAAGAACAGCACCCAGTTCTGAGTTCCAGTCTAGCATCTTGTGTGCAAGAATCCTTTTCTCCCAAATGCATGGAAGCTGGGCGATGAAAGAGGGCCATGAATAGTGGTTACAGTGAGGGCCTCCCACCCTTCTCTCCCCACCTCCCGTCCGCCTCTGCCCACAAAGTATCTCACCCTATAATCGTGCTGCCAGCACAAAATGAGAAAAGCAGAGAGGAGATAGATAGTTACGAATATCTCTTCCCCCCTTCTCATCTTTATTGTGTAATAATTTTAAAAGAAGATAAATTATTAAATGGCTGAAATATTCTTCAAACTCTAATAAGAAAAGCATCTTTAATTGAAATGGTAAAAAAAAAAAAAATTTAAATGTGGGACCCAACCACTGATTATTTTTTTTTTTAACACTCATGTTTCTTTTTTACTTGGGAATGGCCATGCATTAATATATCCATGTCCCTAGCCATTGGCAAGAATGATTTCAGCAGAGGAAATTCATAGATTCCAAGGCCAGAAGGGAGCATTGTGATCATCTAGTCTGATCTCCTGTATAGTACAGGTCAGAGAACTTTCCCACAATAATTCCTAGAACAAATCATTTAGAAAACCATCCAATCTTGATTGAAAAATTGTCAGTGATGGAGAACCCACCATGACCCTTGGTAAATTGTTTCAATGACTAATTACTCTGACCATTAAAAATTTGTGCCTTATTTCCAGTCTGAATTTATCTAGCTTCAACTTCCAGCCATGGATCATGTTAGACCTTTCTCTGCAAACTGAAGAGCCCATTATTAAATATTTGTTCCCCATGCAAGGTACTTGTAGACTGTAATCTACTCACCCTTTAACCTTTTTATTAAGATAAATAGATTGAGCTCCTTGCGTCCATTACTATAAGGCATGCTTTCTAATACTTTACTCCTTCTCATGGCTCTTCTCTGAACCCTCTCCAATTTTTCAACATCCTTCTTGAATTGTGGACACAAGAACTGGATGCACTGTTCCAGAAGTCATCACACCAGTTCCAAATAGAGGTAAAATAACCTCTCTAACCTATTTGAGAACCCTCTGTTTATGCAGCCAAGGATTATATTTGCTCTTTTGGACACAGAATTGCACTGAGAACTCGTATTCATCTGATTATTCACCATGACCACCAAATCTTTTTCAGAGTCACTGCTTCCCAAAATAGTCCCCAATCCTGTAAGTATGGCCTACATTGTTTGTTCCTAGATGTACACATTTACATTTAGCTGTGTTAAAATGCATATTGTTTTCTTGTGCCCAGTTTACCAAGTGATCTAGATTGCTCTGTATTAACGATCTGTCCTCTTCATTATTTATCGCAAATGAATGGTCCTGTTTTAAACTGAGAGCTGGTCAGTAGTGAAGAATTTTTAATAAGTCCTTTCATCAGAAAAGAGATTATCAAGTTTGCAAAATCTTCTCCAGGCTTTGGAGCCAGTATTCTATAGCAGTGGGTTATTTTGCCCCTGGTAATACAATCTGTAATTTGATGCAATTCTGTGCTAATAAAGTAATACATTTTTTAAAAATCAAATAGGCACAGTGGGTAATGAAAGGGCTGTTATTACACGGAGCTCTCTGGATGTGTAATGTGGGGATTTCAGACCCTGGATTACTGGAGGGTTTTCTGCCTGGTAATACTGGCAAATTGTGTAAGCAGTTGTGTAAACTGTATTGTGGCCTAATGAATAAAGCATAGGTCTGGGTTCCAGGAGACCTTGTTTCTGTTCCTGACTTTGCCTGGTTGGTGACCTTTGGCTAGTCACTTATCATCTCTGTCCCAGATCCTCAAAGGTATTTAAGCTCCTAATGTCCATGCCTCAGTTTCCCATCTGTAAAATGGGGACAGTAGCACTTTCTTACCTCACAGTGGTATTTAAAGATTGTGAACTGCTTTGAGATCTACCAATGATAAGTGATATATTATTTGAGCAGTTTTAGAGTAGCATCCGTGTTAGTCTGTATTCGCAAAAAGAAAAGGAGTACTTGTGGCACCTTAGAGACTAACCAATTTATTTGAGCATAAGCTTTGGTGAAGTGAGCTGTAGCTCACAAAAACTTATGCTCAAATAAATTGGTTAGACTCTAAAGTGCCACAAGTCCTCCTTTTATTATTTAAGCACTAAGCATTATTGTTACTTCACCACACTGTGCCTCAGTTTTCCCATCTGTAAAATGGGAATAATGCTACTGACCTCCTTTATAAAGTGCTTTGAGTTCTATGGTTGGAGAACCAGCAGGGAGAGGAAGATCCATTTAATTTTTCAATGGAGGATTTGGGAGGTGAATTTGCTACGCAGGGAAAACAATGGCATGGTCCTCTGCCAGTGCACCTCAGTCATGTCCTGCCACAACTCACCTATGTCTCTGCAACTCTGCTACTCCACTCCTATACTTGCCCACGATTTTTTGCCAGTGCACCTCAGTCCTGCACTGCTATTCCAATCCTGGGAGGTCCCTGCCAATGCACCTCTGTCCAGGCCTGTAGCACCCTGCGGGTTTTCAGCGCTATTTCCCCCTATGCAGCACTGCCAAGGCATCTCAGTCATGATCTGCCACAGTTCCTTCTTTTTCCATCCTGGGTCGCGGCATGTCTATGCCAGGACATCTCAGTCCTGATCTGCTGAGCTCTTGCTGGGTCCCCACACTGCTTTGTCAATGCCCCTCCATCATGATCTACACCAGCCCTGCATTTTCAAACTCATGTTCCCTAGATCATTGTACCCCAGTTCTGACCTGGGATGGCCCTGGTGCTAGCTGTATCAGTGCATCTTATCCCTGACATGCCGCATACCTCTTCTCCAGCACCAGTCCGAAACTACCTCCCAGATTGGCCAATACTCCTTAGTCCTGACCTGCACTAGCCCCTGCTATTCCATTATGGGCTCCTGACTCCCTTAGCTCTGCCAGAGCCTCTCAACCCTTACCTGACACCCTTCCCATTGCAGTCCTGAGCCTTCCCTCAGATATTGACCCACGTCAGATGTTGTGGCATGTCTATATGGAGGTCTAATAGGAACCAGAGTGAAATGAGTGAGACTCATTTCACTTGAGCCCAGGCCTTTTGCTTTGAGAGATTAGTGTCTTTCTGCACCAGCCATGAGCTCTGTGGAAAGCCTCCCCTGGACAAGGGGAAGGAGACTGGTCCTGAGGCACAGCTGCTCCATGCATCCGTAAATGGGAACAGCCACCAGAGCCACTGAGCGTGAGATTAACTTTCCTGTTGTGGCTTGTAGAACGGGTGCAAATACCAATATTGTTTGGCTTTGCAATGATGGATGCCACTCAGGACATGCTGCTGGCTTCCTGGAGATAATGACCGGAGCCCTGCTTGCACACACACTGTCAGCAGATGAGGCTGAAGGACCCACTGTATAACAGTGCGTGGAATCCTGACCCCTTCCAGTCCCTGGCCCCCAGTGGAGCAATCTCCAGCACCGGCTGAAATCAGTCCCTCTCACTCCCCCTACTGCTTTATGAAATGCCAGGTCCCTCCAAAATTCCTTCCTACCAACCGCAACATGTGAAGTCTTGGCTTGCTCCCATCACCATGCGGAACGAAGCCCTGCGTCCTGCTGATTAAGTCTGGGGCTTGTATCATGTTTACAAGCTGCTTTTTTTTAAAGCTATGAGGGCTAGAAACTTAGGCTCGTCTATGAGAACAATTAGACAGCGGGAAGCTGGGGTGTGAATCTACCCCACACTAGCCTACCGCAGACTGTCTGGGTGTGCCCTGCCAATGCGTGGTAACACTTTCTTCCAGAGCTTTGAGCTAGTACCATTTCAAAGAGGACTAGCTCAAAGTGCTCAAATGAACTATTAACACGTGTCAGCTGCATTCCCATGGATAGTAAGTCTGCAGCAGGTGCGTGCAGGGAAGATACGCGCCCTAGCTTGCCGTAGTCTAATTGTTCTTATAGACAAGCCCTTAGTTTAAAAAAAAGAAAGCTTAGATCCTCATCTCATCCCATGTCTCCAGAAGCTGAGACTTTAAGAACAGGAGATATCATGAGAGTTGGCAACATTGTCTGTTTTCCTGGTCCAATGGGCTCTGAACCAGCACACCCCTATGATTAACCCTTTGCGTTCTTAACACAAGAATGTCTTCTGCAACAGAATAAGTGGGCAGTGGGGCGGGCCCTGCTGCTGCTGAGTTTCTGTGGTCAAGTTAGGCTCAGAAGTTGAGAACGCTGGTGCTGCTGGCTTTAAAAACTGCCATTATTCCTCACACACTACTGCACGAGGTAGCAGGCCTGCCATTCAACGCCTGTGCCCTAGAGAAGCAGTGGCATGTAGAGGAAAGGCTATTCAGGAGTTGGCTATCGGACTGGTGAATGAAGGCCCCAAGCAGGAGGTGGGGCGTAAGAGAGAATCCGCTTTGAGGGTGGACTCTCCCTTGGCGTGCAGTCTTCTGTGGGCATTCAGGTGATCTCAGATGATTCTTAAATGACAGAGAATCAGACCCACTTCCTTTCCGATGGGAAAATCCACAGAAGTTCATCTGGAGAATCATCATGGGCCTTGTAGGATTGTAAATTTCAGGGGGAAAAGAGAGATTTATAGGTATAAGTGGGTTTTTATTTGCATTTGAAATCACACTTTTCTGCTAAGCTAATGGACCCCCTATTTCTAGATGACTCCAACATAAAGTGACTGCTAATTACTACAATTAATATAGTGTTCAAGGCTTGCCAGCCAACTCCATTGCAACTTGTATCGCCTACTCATTTTCAATTAAGGCACATTGACAAGTAAAATACGCAGTTATTAAGAGCAGAGCTCTGTTGTGTAATTACATTTTGCTAAGGTCATTAATCTACTGCAATATAAAGCTTTCTGCACCAAATTCAGTGTGTGTGTGGGGGGGAATATTTTTGGGCAACAACCACATAGAATGAGGACTTCAGTATTTACCATGCCAGGGGCAAAAGGGTGGTGTCCAGGTGGGATATTTCCATCAGTTTTACATCATGCCATAAAGCAGTGTTCTCTTCTTTTGGACACTTTCTGGAACCATCCCTCCATTTCACCTGAGTTCAATGATCCCATGATCCATGGCTGAAAATGATGAGGAGCTTGGTAATGTATATTCCATATGTGCAGTGATTGCCTAGACCAGTGGCGTTCAACCTTTCCAGACTTGCGTACCCCTTTCAGGAGTCTGATTTGTCTTGCGTCCCTTCAAGTTGCAGCTTACATAAAAACTACTTGCTTACAAAATCGGACATAAACATACAAAAGTGTCATAGGACACTGGTGCTGAAAAATTGCTTATTTCTCGTTTTTGCCATATAAACATAAAACAAATCAATTGGAATATAACTAAAGTATTTACATTTCAGTGTATAGTATACAGAGCAGTATAAACAAGTCATGAAATTTTAGTTTGGACTGACTTCACTAGTGCGTTTTACGTAGCCTGTTGTAAAACTAGACAAATATCTGGATGAGCTGATGTATCCCCTGGAAGAGCTCTGCGTATCCCCAGTGGTACGCGTACCCCTGGTTGAGAACCACTGGCCTAGACTGCCCCACAGAGATGGTAAGGAAGTTATTCTACTAGCTGAAGAAGTTTCTTTTTAGCTCAGCTTGTAAGGATTTATCTTTTTTCAGTGGTAGGACCCAGGGTGCAAATCCTGCCTCCCTACGTATGTGTGGGGTTGTTTGTTGCCTGCAGAGCATGTTTCTTCACAGCACTGCGTTAGTCTCCAGGCTGTATGGATATGAGCAGTTTTGTCCCAACTTTTGTTTCTTTAACTGAAAAGCTGTGCCTACTCTATCATGATGACTTTGACTAGCTTTCACTGGTGCTAGAGGTTTGGTGGCTGGAGTGATCCACTCCTATATCTAACCTTGTGGCAGGCGTTGTAAGGCTTGATACATTTATTTAAGGAGGTAATGTGGCCTAGTGGGTAGTGAACTGACTGGCCCTTGGGAGACCTGGTTTCTGTTCTTGACTCTGTCATTGGTCTGCTGGGTGAGCTTGGGTAAGTCATTTCTGCACTCTGTGCCTCAGTTTCTCCATCTGTAAAATGATGATAATGTTACTGTATTATTCTGTAAACAGCTTTGAGATCCTTGGATAGGAGATGCAATATAGGCACTAAATATTCTTATTGCATGGGATTTTTCAAGGAGTCTTGAGGCTTCCGATGTGAGTTGGGCACCTAACTCCTTTTGACTGCTTTGAAAATCCCACTGTTATCTACAGAGCTCTGTGGAGGCATCTAGCAGGACAGTGTATGGAGTAAAGCAGCAATTAAGTGATCAACATAAAACTGTCATTGTCTGCACAGTGATGCTGTGAAACTGACCTTGGATGGGATTCCACATTTGTCACCTGTCAGTAATTTCTACATCAAATGTGCACAGGCTACAAGAGTGAAGATAATTTTTCTACCCACTGGCCCTTCAGATTCAACCTGAGATCTGAGCGCTAAGGTGGGCTCTTTCTTTCTCTGGCATTATCTCCAATAATGGAAGTTTGACAGGTGAAATTAACGCCGTCGCCGTCATCGGCACCAACACCTGTGCAAGCCTGTTGTGGTCGGTGAGTCCGAATGGGCGTAACTAATTGGAACTCGTTGAACAGTTCTGTGGCAGGGACCCAGTGTGGGGTCCCAACTCTCAGGCTCCAGCCCGAATGTCTACACCACAATTTTACAGTCCTATGAGCTCGAGTCAGCTGACACAGGCCAGCCACAGAGGTTTCATTTACAGTTTAGACATGGCCTGAATGCACACCAGGAGCTGATCTGATGTGTAAAAGGGATGCTGTTAGTCACCTCTCTGAGCATAGCTAAGCTTTAATGTGAAATCTGAGTGTATTAATTGAAGCTTTCCACTGGCCTGGGCCACAGCCTTCTTGCCTCTTTACTTGGATGCACATGAATGTGGACCTGATACCTTTGCACTCTTGCATGTGTGTTTTGCTGGCGTCAGCTACCCATCTACTAAAGACACCCACAGCTCAGACCGAAACTATATGACTAGGGTAGACGCAACTATCAGAAAAGTTGGGGGCGAATAAATAAAGAGGAGAAGCTAGTTTGAAAGGTGGCTTAGAAACAAACCTCCATCCATCCAAAGTAGAGATGGAGCAGTGACTCCCAAGTGCCTGGAGCAGCAGTTGGTGAAATCAGATGCGAAATATGACAGCATTAGGGCACAAGTGGTGACAAGATGCAGTGATGTGATTCTAATAAAGATAGACATAGGTCTTTAACACGGCCAAGCTGATGCTTTGACTGTTTGCAGCGCAGCACTGGGGATGTGGCTGGAGCCTGCTGATTGCCAGAGTCTGACTGATCCGGGGTCAGACTCTAAAAATCACTCTGTCCTCTAGCTGCTGGATGTCTAACTTTGCAGAACCATAGAAGCAATCTGCACAATGCACAAGGCCCAGAAAGTAACCCTTCTGCCTGTACAGTGCCCACTCCTGTTCAGCTCCAGAGGGGTCTGATTTAAAAACTTTCTTTCACAAAATAGGTATGGTTGCGGCTTTCTAGTGTCCATTTCTGAACCTACTGAAATAAAGTCCTTGATTTACCAAGTTCAGCATTAAGGAAAGGTGGGTAGAGCTCACTGGCTCAAGGGGGTTAGTAATGATGATGATAAGCTCTAGCTTTTTTTCTAGGTGGTGTTTTTCATCCATTGATCTCAAAGCACATCACAAAGCAGATCAGTATCATTATCCCCATTTTACAGATGGGGAAAGTGAGGCACAGAGCGGTGAAGTGGGTTCCCTAAGGTCACCTAGGAAACCAGGGGAAAAGCCAAGTATAGAGTCCAGGTCCACTGCGCTATCCACGAGGTCACCCTGCCTCCCTGAGAGGAGAAACAAAGAGGTCACTGGCTGCTACAGGTCGACCGCCAGTTATTACAGATGGAATCTAACCTGGGGCCTTGTAGTGAAGGCCATTGACTCATGTGAGTTCTGTGAGGGGAGATAAATGACAGTTGATGAGGGGCTTGGGCACTGCAATAAGAGCCGTTGAAATACCTCAGCAGTGAGGCACCCCAAATCAATGGTCTCTCAAAAGGTCAGACCTAGCAGAGCAAGCACTCAGGTCAGCTGGTTTCTGTCCCCAACTCTACCATTCACATAATATGGGCCTGACTTTCAGAGGCACCTGCTGACGGCCTTGGCTTCAGTTGAGTTGAGTGTTCAGCACTTCTGAAAACCAATCCCTGTGCTATCTTGGGCAGATCGTTTAAGCTTCCTGGGTCTTGGCTCCCCTAATGAGGAATGGGTATAATAATCCTGAAGCCCCTTTGACAAAGGCTTTGTGCTCTATGGGTCAAGGAGGGGGTTGGATTAGGACAAAGTATTCTTAGGGCAAGGACAGAGCTTATCTTTCTTGCTTAGCTTTACCCAGGCAAATCTCCCACTGAAGCCAGTCAGACTAAGTCCTAGCTCTTTACCACAGTCATTGCACATTATCTCTTCAATCCTTACTCAGACAGAACTCCCATTAGCCCCAGGAGAAACCAAGTAAGGCCCTCAGGATTTGAATCATCATTATCAGTAAGGCTGCCCAAGAAGGCTGAGAATCGCCTGAACACAAGGTCCTGGCTAACAAGCCCTAAATATCATGTCTCTGCTCCTGAAATAAAAGATCAAACTCGTATCCTCAGATGGTAGTTCCTTGAGACTTGCAGCACCCCTTTCAGGAGAGGATTGTCCCTGCTTTGTATGGGGAAACGGGGGTACATAGAGGTTCAGTGTCTTGCCCCAGGTCACCCAGCAATTGTCTGAAAGAGCTGGGAATAGACTCCAGAAGCCCTGGCTCCAAGCACTGTGTGCTTACCTGACAGCCCTTTATTCTTCAGTAGGAAGCAGAGGAGAAATTGTGCCAGGCATGTGAAAATGAAGTTGCAATGAAACCCTTCCCTTCCCCGAGTCCCATACGGTGGGGTATGACGCCCAAGCTGAGAAATCATGTTCTCTTCTGCTGTAATATCCTTTAACCATCAGCAGATGAATTTTACTGTTTAAACCTTCGTTTAAATATTAAGCAGAAAAGCTTTTCTGTCTCCTGGTGGTTAAAGCAGGATGGTAGCCCCCCTGTGAACTCCCGTCCTGGGCCTGGGGCTCTTCCCATTGTCCTGTAGAACAAATAAGTTGCTCCATGCTGGAGAGGTTAGTGGTGCGTGATCCTCCCAGTCAGAGAATAGGTGCCCTTGCTTTCCCCTCTTTGGCTTCCCCCATGAACCTTCACCATTTAGCTTGGTGGTTCTTCAGTGTATCACTTGGTTCTGGCTCCATCTCCTGTGACAGCTCATTGGCTTCAAGTATTAACTGGAGAGAGTACGCTCTGTCATCTTAACCCCCTGGGTGGTGGAGGAGGATGCATGGAAATTCTCCAGCTTCTCTGCAATGTCCTTATCTTCCATAATTGCCCTTTCGCCTCCATACTTTCTCTCCCCCGCTCCAGAAGATGCACTGATTGTTTTGCCTAGTTCCTGCCTCTGATATAGGAAATAGTATTTGTTTTTCTTGTCTTAATTCCCTATCAAACTCCCTCTTACCTCTCCTAACTTCCAGCTGATGTCTGACCTGCTGTTAGTAGTGTATGCTCCCTGCTTCATTCATTTTCTGTGCATTGAAGGATTCCTGTCTGGATCAGGCAATCTCTTGTACCTGGCCATTTAATCAGACTATTTTTCCTTTTGTGTTTATGGGGGTATGCAGCCTTCTGGGACTCTGCTATAGGGTGTTTAATCAGCCTCCTTGCTGACTGTAAGGCATTAATTTCCCTCCTTGCCACTACTAGCTTTCCCTTGTTTCCTTCCTCTCCCCCCCCCCCCACCACTGTTCCTCAGACATTCTTGTTAAACCCTGGATTTGTGCTGGAAATGGCCCTCCTTGATTATCATACACATTGTAAGGAGAGTGATCACTTTAGATAAGCTATTACCAGCAGGAGAGTGGGGTGGGGGGAGAGAAAACCTTTTGTAGTGATAAACACCCATTTTTTCATGGTCTGTGTGTATAAATACATCTTCTGTATTTTCCACAGTATGCATCCGATGAAGCGAGCTGTAGCTCACGAAAGCTTATGCTCAAATTGGTTAGTCTCTAAGGTGCCACAAGTACTCCTTTTCTTTTTGCGAATACAGACTAACACGGCTGTTACTCTGAAAGCTTTCACACTGTTTTCAAGTCCCTCCCCTTCTGAAAGTTAGTGTCATGGTGCTAGAGGTTCCTTGCGTTGGAATGTTTGAATTTGAGTGTATAGTGGTCATGATGACTTACTGGCTCAGCTGTAGTTACTTCTTGAATCAACTCTTTGGCATTACTTAGTCTAAGTGGCAAATATCCACTTCTGTGCTCTACAACCAGCCCAAGAAACAATTGTTTGAAGCATCTGGGAATTCTTTCTTTCTCTAAGCCTTGTGCCGTTTGAGATGCTTGACCAGTTTATATGTGGAGCGCTAAGTCCCATATTATTACCCTGCCATTAGACTTAGGGCTTGTCGATGCATGAAAGCTATTCTGGAATAAGATGGGGTCTGAAGTTAGAGAGTAACAGCAGTTTTGGAATAAGAGTGTCCGTACTTGGAGCTGTTCCAGGAGAACTCCATGTGTAGGCAAGCCCTTAGCTGCTGCTTCGAGCTGTCTCACTTCTGCATGCTGAGTCTCCTTTTCCTGATTTGCACATGGCTCTGGATTTGTATCCATACACTGTGTGGTCCTCTCTGCGCAGAAACTGTGTCTTATTAGATTCCATGGAATCTTGCTGGTACTTTTCACTACCTCTGTGTCCTGTCCTGTCCTTCCGGTATTGCTTATATCCAGGTGTAACAGTATCTCATTGCTTTTTTTATCATTCTACCATAAGTAAGGTTAAGCACCAGATGTAGCATGCTGCACTGAGTAGTAGTAAGTCTCCAGTTCTTTGCATGACTGACTGAGTGCAGCAGGGGAGAGACGGGGGCATGACCAAAGAATAGCCATGGCTGAGGAGCTATACTTGTAAGAATGACCCTCTGCGCTTAGTAGCAGGAGTAACCTGTTAGTATCTTATTAATGCAGGATTGGGAGCTCACCTGTAAACCTCTCTTACTATGTGTGGGTCCTTGTCTCCCTTTAGCAGCTGGCCACAGAAGAGGTGTATGGGTCTTTATATGCCTATAATGTCCTTTAGCTCAAGGGGCAGCAGCTCATGCTTTTGGGATCAAACCCCCCTTTTGGACCAAGCAGGGTTATGTGCATATTCCCCATCCTGCTCAATGCAGTTCAGCTCATACTTACATGCCTAGCACCCTGCACTGGCAGGGTGCAGGGTCAAACCCCAAAGAGGGAAGGCTAGAATAAAATGGCTCAACTGGAGATTAGGGGAGAGCCTTCTAGTTAGTGAGCTCTTTGGCACATGGGCTGTCTCTTCTATATGTTTGTACAGCACCTGGCTCACAGGTGCCTTCAGGGCTACTATAATACAAGTAACAGAATATTAGGGGGAGTGCATGAGAGGTAGGAGGGACTCAGACATGTGCCTTAGCAGGATTGTACCTATACTGTAAGCACTTTGGGGCAGGGACCCTCTCTTTGTTATGTGTACAGCACCTAGCACAATAGAGCCTTGATCCTTGGGTTCATGACTCCAGGTGCTACTCTCTAAGACCCAGGATGGAATTTTCAATAAAAGCCTGAGGTCGTTGGGCACTCGAAACTCATTGAAATCCAGTCGGAGTTGGGCACTAAACTCACTCGCACACCTTTTGAAAATCCCACCCATCATCAAAATTGCTCCCCAGCCTTCCTAATGCTGTCATGCCCCTTTATCTTATTGTGGTAGCAAGTCTGCAGCTCCTGACATGTCCCCTATGGTGGAGGGGTGGGAAGCTGGAGAGTCTGGACACAGAAAGGCTGTCCCCACCTAGAGTGCATTCTAATTGCGTGCATTGGCTACTAGAGGTGGCCATGAATTATGGATTAGCCAAGGAGTGGAGGGAAGCAGGTCTGGGATTGATTTCCTTGGCATTCTTCCTCCTGCAGTAATCCCTTAACTCCCTGCTGTTTTTTTTACACACCACACAGAGAGAGAGATGTACAGGCTGCAGCAGCCACAGCTCTAGAGTGAACCTGCTGCACAAACCCAGTTTTTAATTAGGCAAAGGGGAGGGAGGGATCCAGAGACAAGCCATAGGGAAAGAGAAATTTGTTAGCTCTGGTTCTCTCCATTATGAAACAATTTGATTCAGAGTCTGGAGAAGAGGGGTGGTCGAATGGGGGAAATAATCCAGCACTAATCTATGAACCCACCCTTCCCAATGGTGAAATAAATCAAACCACAGAGCCAAACACCCAGCCACAAAACAGACTGGCAAGGAAGGGGTGAAGCTCAGGGCAGTGCTGGTACTGAGGGTCATCTGGATTCCCCATTCACAACAGGTGATGCTGTAAATTGGCTACTCTAAAGTGGTGCTTTGTCCTAATTTGGTTTAATTAAGTTAATACTAAGATTTTTAAAAATGATTTTGGGTACCCAAGGTGAGAGGTCTGATTTTTCTTTTCAGAAGGCAGGTGCTCAGTGTGGCCTGAAAACCAGATTGCCACACGTCTCCCCCACATGCCTCAAGTTGGGCACCCAAAATGTGAAGGACCCAAAATCAGACAATGCCGATTAGATGAGATCAGAACATTTTGTGGGAATATGTCAATTTCATTGCATCTTCTGTTGGAAACCCAACTGGTTTCCTGCCAGCTCACCTGCCTTGTGGGCTGCCGAAGAGCCAAGATCCTGGGAGCCCAGCTGGAGTCAGGGCTCTTGGGTTTCTAGGCTCTCCGCTCCATGTGAAGGAGTCTGGCAGCTGTGAAAGCCTCCCACGCAGCTGAGGTCTAGAGCAGTGGCTCTCAACCTTTCCAGACTGCTGTACCCCTCTCAGCAGTCTGATTTGTCTAGTGTACCTCCAAGTTCCACCCACCTCACTTTAAAATGATTAGGGGACTGGAACACATGAGTTATGAGGAGAGGCTGAGGGAACTGGGGATGTTTAGTCTACGGAAGAGAAGAATGAGGGGGGATTTGATAGCTGCTTTCAACTACCTGAAAGGAGGTTCCAAAGAGGATGGATCTAGACTGTTCTCAGTGGTAGCAGATGACAGAACAAGGAGTAATGGTCTCAAGTTTCAGTGGGGGAGATTTAGGTTGGATATTAAGAAAATCTTTTTCACTAGGAGGGTGGTGAAGCACTGGAATGCGTTACCTAGGGAGGTGGTGGAATCTCCTTCCTTAGAAGTTTTTAAGGCCAGGCTTGACAAAGCCCTGGCTGGGATGATTTAATTGGGGATTGGTCCTGCTTTGAGCAGGAGGTTGGACTAGATGACCTCCTGAGGTCCCTTCCAACCCTGATATTCTATGATTCTGTGATGAAAACTACTTCCTTACAAAATCGGACCTAAAAATACAAAAGTATCACGGCACGCTAGCACTGAAATATTGCTGACTCTCTCATTTTTATCATATAATTATAAAATAAATCAATTGCAATATAAATATTGTAATTACATTTCAGTGTATAATATCCAGAGCGGTGTAAACAAGTCATTGTATGAAATTTTAGTTCATAGGGACTTTGCTTGTGCTTTTTCTGTAGTCTGTTGTAAAACTAGGCCAATATCTAGATGAGTTGATGTACCCTCTGGAAGACCTCTGCGAACCCCCAGAGATATGCTGACGTTTGGTTGAGAAACAGTGGTCTAGTGGCTAGAGCCAAGGGCTGAAAGTCTGGAGACCTGGTTTTATTCCTGGCGGGGTCATCAACTCGTGGCGTGCCCTGGGGCAAGACACGTTAAGTCAACAAGTTCAAACCTGGCAACCTAGAGTCAGTACCGGGTTTATAGTGGCGCCATGGAGCCAGGCCCATGCTCAGAAGGGAGGGCTTGGCAACTGGTATCAGGCCTACAAAAGGTTAATCGGGCCCTGCCTAGAGTTAAACACCTCAATCCATGTTCAGACGGCTTGATTCTTCGAGGGGCTGAAAGGCCACTAAATGGAGATTTAGAGACCCAAGTTTGAAAGTGTTGGCCCACATCTCTCTGAAAATACTTTGCCATGAGAGAGCACTTTTCATCCATAGATCCTGAACCACTTTGCAAAGAGAAAAGGTCTCTCTCCCTCTCCCTCCCTGCTTTGCTTTGGGGAAACAGGCACAGAGTGGATGTGATGTGCCCAAAGTCGCACAAAATCCGTGACTAAGCTGGGATCAGAACCCAGGGCTCTAACCCATAATAGGCCAATGCCCTACCCATTGTATCATACTACTTGAGTTCCTCTGAGTCAGGCTCATTCTGTACTGTGCTGGCTGGCTCCTCACGGTGCTCGAGCCCTGCTGCTGACTGTCACTGACTGTTTCGTAACGTTTGTCTTCAGGTAAAATCATGGGGCCACATCTTCAGCTGATGCAGATGGGTGTAGCAGTGACTTGAATGGAGCTATGTTGATTTACACTGGCTGAAACTCCAATCTAGAGACAGGACCCATCCTCCCACCTTCTCCAGTGAACCTCTGCTCATCCAGGATTATTTTCTACACAGCATTCCAGGGAACACTGTGTAGCTTGATCTTGAAGAATCTCAGAGATTCCACTTCAGCAGTAGCTGTGTGGGGAAGGGGGACAGGACAGGAGGTCTCCTCCTGACCCTAAGTCAGCAATCAGTTTATGCCCTGAATCGTGAGGGTGGAAACCCCATTGTCTGCCCCGGTAATGTCGCTGCAAATGCTATCCAGAAATATTGCTCACTCTTGGAATTGTAGTTCTTCCCCCCTTTACTCACAGCGACACCAATGGGGTTGCCTGAGAGAGGAACCGCTCGCCAATGCAAGCGAGGGAGTGATCTGGCCCTAGGTGAGCAAGTGTCCAGCCTTCCTGCAGTCTGTTTTCATTTTCCTCCTCCCCTCAACAATCAGGATGCTGTTACTTCATTTCTGCTGCACCCCCCTACTCCATCGGGAGCAATGAGATGATCCAGGGGTGTGCGCCTTTGGGAAGATTAATGTCCTGTTTCATGGGCGTTTGGGGGCTGGAGGAATCCACAGTGTTGGTGAGTGTGGTGCAGGCCAGTCTCTTCCCTAAACTGCCCCTGCAGGCTCACTCTCCTGGATGGCTTCGTTTTTTTATTTTATTTATTTGTTTGTTTGGTTTGTAGCAGTTGAGAATAAGATTTACAGTGCTTTCCTGGGAGGTTTCTAGGGAGAGATGCCTTTTGCCCACTAAATTACAAATCTCTCTCTCTCTCTCCCCGGGGCTCAGCTTCATGGCTTGATTGACACTAAAGCTTTCTGGGTTCTGAGACACTGAAGGGGATGAAATACCAATTTGCCAGGAAATTATACTCTTCCCCCTTCCCCCCCCCACACCAGTCACTTAAATGGGTAAATGAAGTGTGTGTTTAATTGTAGTGCTTATAAAGCAAACTCTCTCCTTCCACTCTGTCCAATCTCCCTTCTCCCCTCCTCCATCCACATTTTTCTCCTTCCCCCCCCACACCCTCCTTGCTTTTTCTAATATCTCTTCGAAATGGTGACAAGCTAAGAGCTGAAGTGACATTTCATTTCTTAAACCAGAGTCTCAGTTCACAAGTCCTTAAAGACTTTGGTGGTTCCCAGGAGGTGATAAATCTAGGATGAGGATATATGGGCTCAACCTGGTGGCAAACGCAGCAAAACATCCATTGCCAGATGTACACTGTGTTTGGCAGTTTGATAATAGAACTCATGATGTGGGCCATAGTTTTGAAGGGACCTCCATTCTGACCTTTAGTTTTGTAACTAGAATTGTGTCCGTGTTCAGTTGGGGATTGAAATGGCAATGGGACCTACGCTGGCCCAGTGTGTGTATTGTGTCTTTCTATGGTGACTGGTCCTCAGAGGCTAAGAGAATTACTGCTATCAGCTATATACAATCGTAGAAATGTACAGCTGAGAGGGACCTTGAGGTCATTAAGTCCATCCCCCCATGCTCAGGTAGAATGAAGTACACCTACATGAGTTCTCTGTTCGCTCAAGTGGTGTGGATGCCCATGCTAGAAGTACTGGGTGCAAGCCATGCGAACTGGGGAAAAAAGGCTTTTCCACCAAAACAAAAATTGTCATTTGAGTTGAAATTGCCCCCTTTTTTTGATAAACTGAAAAGTTTGTTTTTTCTGAAAACTTTTCAGTTTGCAGTAAAAAATAAATAAAAATAAAAATCTGGTTTTGAAAACTGACTTGTTTGGTTTCAGTTTTCCATTGAAAAACCAAGATATTTTTTCAGGAAATTGGGGGTGGAGTGGGGGAATCTCTCAAAAAATAGGCATTTTCAACCAGCTGTACTGTAGACATTCACCCTGTTGTGCCTGCAAATTAGATAGTTAGATGGCTACGTTTATATTTGCAATTCATGGAGCTGCCGTTGACTACAGGCACAAAACTAGAGTCCATCACAAATGTAACCCTAAATCTATTCTCACCGTTGATGTGGCTCAGATGGTAGCATGTCGTCCTCTTGACTAGAAGGCTGTATGTTCAACCTCCCGTTGGGATTTGGGCTCCTATCTGCTACTGCGTAGTTCTGGGGGGAAGGAATGTTGTCCTTAATTCTCCTCTTCCTTTCTCTGGCTTCTGTAAAGGCACACAAGCAAGGTTCCATGGTAGCTTTTCACGTGGAGTTGCGATATAACCACAGGCAACCGGCTAAGCTGCTCCTGATCAATAGTACAGGTTCTAATGACTCTGGCACCCTGAGCTATTATTGAGTGCATCGTGCCTGCTGTGTTAACAGTCATTGTACCGCCAGTTTCCATCTGAGGCATTGCTTTGTAAAGTGCTCCGGGAGCTGCTTAGGAAGGGAAAGACACCATATAAAACTGAATTGTGGGTGGTGTCTCTACAGTGATCTCTTTCAGCAGTGCTATACAGTGCTTAGCGCACAGGTCCTCGACCAGAGGAAGGCGAGGAAGTTGCAAATAGGTTTCAGGCGGTGGCAAACACCCTGCCCTCCCCATAACACTTGAGTGGGACCTAAACGGTGGAGAGGCCTGGGTGGGACTGTGAGTGGCACAGTAGTGGTACATAGTGGGGCTGGCCTCTCTGCACATGGTTGGATTTCACTCTGTGCTCTCGCTGAGTTGCACCACATTACTCCTAGGTGGACTAGTGAAAACCGCTGACTGGCTGGGCCCTTGTAACCCCTCGGGGAGCTAATCTCGGTTAGCAATTCCCCCCACTCCCTCTCCAGCCATGTTCCAAGATGTGTTATTTAGGCGTGAGCCCCTGTAGCCTGCGTCCAGGGTTCGTTTCCTCTCTCTAATGGGGCTCTCTTGTGGGTAGCAGCCGCTACAGAAGGGGCTTTGTGTTATCAGCATTTCTCGCCCATCTCGCTGTCTTTGCCCACGTTGTTTTCTTTCGCTCTTTCTCTGCACAGGGGCAAATGCCGCACCAAGATGAAAGCTAGTCAGGAACCAGGCCCAGCACCTTTTGCATTTGTCCCTGTAAGCCTAAGGGAGTCTAAACTAAGAGATTCCTTAGATTGTCAGCTCTTGGGGCAGGGATCGGCTTCTTGTTCTGCGTCCATACAGTGCCAAGCACAAAGGGGTCCTGGTTGTAGGCTACGTCTACATAGCCCGCAGCAGCAAGCCTCTGGACACAGCTCGACAGACTTGGGTTTGCAAGGCTCATGCCACTGTGCTCAAAATAGCTCTGGAGACAGTGCTTTTAAGTAGCAGCTTGGGCTGGAGCTCGCTATGAAACCCACCCCGTTCCCCAGGCTCCGAGGCAGAGTTCCAGCCTAAGCCACAAGGTCTACACCACCATTTTAAATGCAGTAGCGGTAGCGTGCACCCGAGTTTGTCGCCCCGGGCTCGGAGGCCCGCTGATGTGGGTTGTGTAGATGTACCCTTATCTGCTTCCACTGTACAAATCATCCCCTTGAGAGGACTCGAAGAAAGTGTATGTTATGCCATTTTAAGGTTCTTCGAGCCTTTTAGTTTCTCTTCTGAACTTGGTAGAGGATGTTTTCTGGGCCAGATCCTCAGCTGGTGGAAATCAGCATAGTTCTGTTGATTTAAACGGAGCTGAGGATCTGGCATAGTGGGTTTAAGTGGGCCTGGACTGGCACCTCCGATACCATCCCTTAGTCACAGCAATGTCATGCCTCTCCTCAGTGCTTTGCCACTGCCCATGGAGCATGTGCGACCCACCTCTTTTTCAGACAGATTTTGCAGAGTGAAGTCTCGCAGCTTGTCAGTGTGGCCCCGCCAGCTAGCTAGCACTTGCTGGCAGCGGTGATTATTTCTGGCCAGATTCCCACTGGTGTAAATCAGCACAGTTCTGTTGATGATCATTGACAGGGTGTCAGTGCCCATGGAGAGTGGTACCCTTGTGGCAATTTGCAAGAAGGCTGCAGAAGAGTCAGTGAGTGATCCCAGGAGGAGATGGGAGGCTCTCAGATGTTCTCCACATACTGGCCAGAACTGAAAGATTCCTTTGGACGCCTCCCCCTCCCATTCGCGGGGGGCCTGGTCCCACTCTTCCTCCCCCACCATCATTGCCCAGCCCCTGTCTTCCTTCTGCCATTGCTCACCCCCCTGCTTCCCCTTCTTTTCCACCATCACCCATGGGCACCTGGTCTCCCAGCCCCTCCCTGATCAAGTAACCTCCCCATGACAGCTGCATGGAAAAGTTACAGTGCTTTTTGTAGCCGTCTTTAACGTGATGTAGCAAATTGGGAAATAAGGAGGCTGAGATCAGCCAGTGCTCTGCACCAGCTGTGAGGGCCCACAGATCACTGGTGGTCCCCGGGCCACAGCTCGAGATCCTCTGTAATACACCCATCCCCAGAATGAACGAAAGATCATTTAAAATGGCAACTGAAATCCAAATTTTCTTTGCAGTAAATACATAACCCAGTTAAAATAAATTGATTAGCAACGGATATCCTCTTAACACTCTTTAAACACTAACATCTGTGCGTAATAAATAATGTACACTGTAGATATTAATTAGAAGGCTTGGAGTGCTGTGGGAGGACAGGCTCCTCAGAAATTCCACCGAGGACCTGCTCTGCCAAGAAATTAGAGGTGAAGGATCATATGCCGATGCAGGCATATGAACATGGCCACACAAATGCACCCCCTCCATGCGCACAGTCATACACACACCCAGAGACACGCGTGCACACAGTCTCATGTAGGCACATAATTGCATGTACAGTCATTTGCTGCATGTATGATCACACATGTGCATAATCATGACCCATGTACAATCCTGACATGTATGATCACACATGCAAGTATATACATGCATAATTATGACATGTAGAATTATAGACTGTCAAGGTTCCTCCCCCACTCTGAACTCTAGGGTACAGATGTGGGGACCTGCATGAAAACCTCCTAAGCTTACTTTTACTAGCTTAACTTAACTTTACTAGGTTAAAACTTCCCCAAGGGTACAAATTAATTTTATCCTTTGCCCTTGGAATATCCACTGCCACCACCAAACTGTAACTGGGCTTACTGGGAAATATAGTTTGGACACGTCTTTCCCCCCAAAATCCTCCCAACCCTTGCACCCCACTTCCTGGGAAAGGTTTGGTAAAAATCCTCACCAATTTGCATAGGTGACCACAGACCCAAACCCTTGGATCTGAGAACAATCTCTCTCAACCCCTGGATCAGCCTGGATGCTGCTCATTATTTGAAAATCCAGCTACAGATACCCTGAACCGGCTGAGAGTTGCACACTGCATACTAAAGTAAAGAGCAAACGCCCTGGTTTAATTAGCCACCACGTGAGGGGATGTGATGCTCTCCCAGCTGTGGATCTAGGGTCCCTTTTGCCAGGTGGCTGGGTTCATTAGGACAGTAGCAGGGAGGAAGCACCAGCTGGCATTCCAAGCCCTTTCCCAGCATGCAGCAGGGCTGCATGTGTTGAATGTTTTGCTGGCTTTTTTTTCTTCTAATTTTATCTCCCCTCCCCTTCCCCCCCCCCCAAACAGCCAGAATAGTAGCAGTAGCTGGGCTTTCAGTCTGGAATGCATGGTGGGGCCACCAAAACCAGAAACATCTCCCTGATCACTCGGGACACCAGCTGGAGCCAAGTCAGGAGCTAAACGCCGTGATGGACCACAGGGAGGTGTGAGTGACTCTGCTGTTTCAGATGGGGGGGAAGGAAAGTGGGTGATCATAGACCCATCTGCCTGATGGTCTCCTTGCCTCATTCTTACTGTCCAATCTCTCCCACAGGGTCAAACCCAACCATGGTGTGAGCAGGTGCCATCCTGAGGTCAGTAGCACCAACTTACACCCAGCCTGACTGCAGTTTGCACCAGAGCTGAATTCAGCTCTGATGTCATTTAAGCACAGTCCATAAATCCTTGCCCCTTCCCATATTCCACCGTGCCCCAGGATGTGAAGAAAACCAGGGAGATGAGTTTCAAGCCACAATCCAGTGTTAGAGGAGCAGTCCTCAGGCATGGGCTGTGTGGTATGGAGAACGGTGCTTTCAGTGAGGTTAGCTCTCGGTGACAGCCTGGCACTGGGTCGTGATTCTGAGGAAACTGGCCCTTGGTCAGAGGGCCTCCTTTTGTGCATGCGTGGCCTCCCTCATGTATGCACAATCTTCCTTGCAGGCTGCCTTTCCCGGGTCCCCAGCAGCAGGTGGGATATTTTATTGTTCCTGTGAAATAGCAGCCAATGATGGCAGTGTTAGCCAGGCACTTTGTGGCCCTCTGTCAAGCCGTACAAATGAAACACTTTGCCTCCTGTATTCTTGCTACTCTTGCAGCTGCACCACTTTGTCTATAGGACCTGGGGCTGCCAACTTTTAGAATGAGGTTGACTCAGCCAGTCGCACCTGGAAGGGGTGGATCAGAGAACAGGGCTTTCCTGTCTTGAGGAGCCAAAACGGGGGCAAACGTTCTGCTATTTGGCTGGCTCGGCCCTGGGTGCTGGTGTTCTCCTCCAGGAAGTGATGGTGGCTGTACCCATTTGCTGACAGAGCCCTAGACCCAGCATGATGCTGCAGCCATCCGTTGTGCCAACTGACTGTCCAGTACACGCCTTCCCAGCCCTACTTCTGTAAGGGGAAGATCTGCGTCCCGTCTGTCAGTGCTGCTTGGGAAAGGAGCCAAAGCCATGGCATTCAAGGCCCTTGCAGCACCCAGAGGCGCTCCATGGGTACATGGATGCTGTTGAGATCTGATGCCTGCCTGGGGGAGGTTGTCAGTATAGAAGGCCCGCAAATCTGGAGGACTTTGTGCCGTGGAATGTTGTGACACCGACCGGAAATGGACTGTTCCGAACTGGCACCTCCAGCAGGCAGCGTTTACATCGCTGGGAAACAAATTCCCAGCAATACAAGGAGAGCATTGACGATGAAGGGATCACCAAGGAAGGGAAGAGGACAGGGGACAAGTAGGCCTGCTCCAAATTCTGAGTACGTGCAAAGGGCTGGGTGAGCACCTACAAGTCTAGTTGTGAAGCACACCAACCTCTGGGGTCTGCAGAACTGGCCTTGATATCTCAGAAGCTCATGGTCGTTCATGGAATTCTACGTGCCTCCTACCTATGGGCTTGGGTGTACCATGAAGACAGCCTTTCCTGGAATGTTTTGGCTCTTCCACTTCTGAGTGCTAGGGGACTGGGGTACCTAGCAAAAACTGGGTTAAAGTGAAATGGACTCCCCCAATCTGGGGGGCAGTTCAGAGGCAGGGTGCAGGGACCTGCAGGTCAGTGTTTGTGATACTCCATCCCTAGTTACTACTTTATTTATTAATAATAAT
This sequence comes from Eretmochelys imbricata, assembly GCF_965152235.1. Taxonomy (NCBI): domain Eukaryota; kingdom Metazoa; phylum Chordata; order Testudines; family Cheloniidae; genus Eretmochelys; species Eretmochelys imbricata. Next base: position 10,149,300 of record NC_135592.1, on the reverse strand, counting down.
AACTGCAGCCTATTGCCTAGCCCCACTGCAGTTGGAGGTCAGGAGTCTGATTTCCATCCTCAGAACCAGTCCCCATGGCTTTGGTTCTGGGTCAGATCCCCCAAATGGGAGGGTCTATTTTCTGGTTCACATGTGGCTGTTATCATACTAAAGCAGCCACTGAAGAGAGATTTTTGCTCAAGGTGGTAGAAATCTCCCCATGTTTCTGCCACATGGGTCCAAAGCAACACAAGATTCCCCTCTGTTTGGGGCTGAAAGCATGAGAGCATCAGATCCAACCCCTATAACCCTGCTGCCCCCTCCAACCCACTCCCCAGTATATACTGGCCTAGTGGACCCCTCTGCCTGGGAGAGTGGTAATTCCACATGGCAAAAGGAAGGGAGCTTTCAGCTCCTAGGCCTGCCCAGAGGTTAACACATGGGAGAGCTACCACTGTGATCAGCCTCCCATGCCCCATCCTATTCATTAATCACCCACTCAGATCAGTGTCTGCAAAAGTAGGAAACCATTTTTCACTGCCACCCCTGCCCGCCCACCCCTTCTCCTGCAGGGCCTGCCCCTCCCAGCAGCCTAACTCCATGTAGTCCTCTGGTCCCCTGGCATTTGCAGGCCCCTCTGGAAGAAGATTTTGTGCTGCCTTCACCTTGCTGCCATTTTTTGCCTCCAGAGTCCCCTGGTAGAGGAAGACTTGTCTCTCACAGCGCCATATGGCACCATCCCAGCATATAATGGAAGGGGAGGCAGAAGCCAGAGAGAGGTGTGTGATGAGAACCGAGTTTTTCCTGCACGGAGCATGGAAACTGCTCTGGCATTTCTCTCTGCTGGAAGTCACAGCAAGGTGTATGCAGGCCCTTCTCCCACCCCAGGGTCCTGCTGCTCCATGAGGGAGAACTACAGAGCCCTCTTACCCAGGGAGCAGGCAGAGATGCCAGCATACTGCAGAAAGGAGACTCTTCCTGCTAACGTACGCCCTCAAAGGGGTACAGCGCAGTGAGGCCAGCTGCTCACCTCGGCTCTGGGGCAAGAGTCCTTCTCCAGCACTGCCCCTTGCCAATGGGCCATGCCCTGCAGCCACCTCTGTGAAAGGTGACAGCAGCTCTCTCTGTTCCATGCCTGCTACAGAGATTGCCAGCACGGGGAGCCAATTAGTGCCAACTGCCATAGGGAAACTTTCCCACTAGGAGCTGGGCTGAGGCGACCAGCTCCCTTCATGAACGCCACCAGCAGCTATTCCTGAGCTGCAGTCCCTACTGCCCACGGCTGGCCTCAACATAGCCATATAGCCACAATAAGCTCAGTAGCCTGTTCCCCCAGAGCCACCCAGTCCCCAGGCAAAGCCTCCCCCGGGATGTCGTGCCCTTCCCCCTAGTGACTCCACACTGTCTTGATGCATTCTGTGACATTGGCTGGGATGCAGCCATGGCCTGGCTTGCAGCACGGTCCATGGGAATGCTTTGTGGTAGGGGGAACGAGAGCTGCTCGTTAATTAGCCTTCCCTCGCTGGAGAGCATCCACTCAGGTGCTGCAACAACGCACAACTCCTGCCTTTTAATTTCCTGTGAGTAATCACTCAGTCACTATTAAAAAAGCAAACAACAAGCCCCTCACCCGGCTGTTCATGCTCCTGGCTCTTAACCTGCTCCTCTATTCTAATTTGTCACTAGCAGCAGTTCCATAGTGAGAAGAGAAGTGGGATTGTGTTTACGGCACTGGGCTGGCAGTCATTGGGTCAATTCCCTGCTTTGCCCAAGATGCCTTGTGTGACCCTGGGAAAAATACTTCCATCTCTCCGTGCAGCTGATCCCTGTCTGTAAAATGGGGAGTCTGGCCCTTCCTTTCTGTCTTGTCCGTTTAGACTATAAGCTCTTCGGGGCAGGGACTGTGTGTACACAGCACCTAGCACAATTGGGCCTTGATATCACTTGTAGTGTCTATGTGCTATTGGAGTGGCAGTCCATTAGAAACCTAATGAATTCAGTACGTACTTGTTTGCCCTGCGATAGTACCTAGAGGACCCAGTTGAGTGTGGGGCCCGTATGGGGATAGATGCTGGACAAACACCTATTGAAAAGACAGTCTCTGCCCCAATGAGCTTACAACAGAAGTCAAATCTTGTCCGAGAAATCGTTTGCAGTGTTGGCCCAGCTTCACTAGTCCCTACAAGTTGGGCATTTTCTTTTCTTGTCATTTGCAAATCTCCAGCATCTTTAAACATTCTCTCCTGATGGAGAGCCTAGTGCATGAGCCTTGGATAAACCCACTGAGACTATGGGGCTTAACCATATGCTGAATGAATGTAATGTCCTTAAATGATTTGAGGCTGCTATGGTCTTAGAAACTCTCCATCTTTCTCAGGGATAAAGATTCATTTCTCTCTGCCCTTCCCTGTGTGTTTATTAATGATTTTCCAGGCCAGCCAAGTTATAAGGGTCAAGGCTGTTATTTCTGAAAAGATAGCTGTCAATCATCACCCTAGGGGCTTCCACAATCCAGCCTGGTTTTCCTTCAGAAGGCCGAGAACTTGATCTTTTTGTGGTCTCCTGTAATGTCAATACTCAATGGGAATACCTTGCTGGTATAGGTCACAAGCGCCATGAGTTTGGAAGCTCTCTGCGAGGAGGCCCTAGATCATTAAACCACTGCGAAGTTTGGTAAAGTTGTCCGCCTCTTATTAAATATTATTATCTGTAGTATTGTCATCCCTAGGAGCCCCAGTCATGGGCCAGCCCCACACTGTGCTAGGCGCTGTACAAACACAGAACAAAAAGATAGTCCCTGCCCCAAACAGCTGACAATCTCTGAGATGCTGTAGGGCAGGAGGGAGGTGCATTGGCAGAGCTGGGAAGGGGGCTGTGGGCTAGGAGTGGAAGGATGGGCTAGTGCACGAGCCTTGGGCATGGGTGCAGTTCTCTGCTCTGCTAGAGCCGCCCTGTGAGACCATGGGTAAGCCCCTCTGCGCTCTATGTGTAAAATGGAGATAACACTACATACCTCGCAGGCATGTGGTAAGGCACTCAGATACGATTGTAATGGGGGTCATACAACTACCATAGGTAGGGTAAGGTGCATTGCCAGAGTTGTGCAGACTCAGCACAACAGGGGGTGCTGCAAATCCAGAGTCCATGGTTGACTCAGGAGGACAGCTGTGGTTCAGGGTTGAGGTGCATGAGGGGAGACAATGCCGCAGCAGGGAGTGCTGTAGACCAGAAGGGAGGTGCGTTGCCCAATCAGCATTTTGGGCTGTGACCTTTGGTCTGTGGCATTGAGGTGAAATAAGAATAAAACATCTGCAGGCTTGGGGGAGAGAGGGGCCAAGGAGGTTGAGGTGAGTGAGACCCAGCATTCAGGAGAGCTGGGGTTCGGCCATGAACTCACCTCTTCATCTGGACTTGCAAAACCAGAAACAATTTGCAAATGTTTTTAGGCTAAAGTTTGAAAAAAGACACAGTGGAAATCCCCCCCTCTCCTCGAGCTCAAACCCTTTCAGCCAAGATGTCTCTGTCGGCCAGGGAAGGAAGAAACGTGACCAACAAGCCAAGCTGTGGGTGACAGCTGCTGAACGTTCCACCTAGAAAAGCAGAGCATCCTCTTCCACACAGATATTCCAAACTACAATGCACAATGCTAGAACAATACCACACAGGGATCCTGGTCCATGGCCGAGGCTCCTAGGCACTTCAGGATTACAAATAAATAGTAGGTTTCAGAGTAACAGCCATGTTAGTCTGTATTCACAAAAAGAAAAGGAGTACTTGTGGCACCTTGGAGACTAACCAATTTATTTGAGCATAAGCTTTCGTGAGCTACAGCTCACTTCATCGGATTCGATGAAGTGAGCTGTAGCTCACGAAAGCTTATGCTCAAATAAATTGGTTAGTCTCTAAGGTGCCACAAGTACTCCTTTTCTTTTTGCAGATAAATAGTATGTATTATAATAGCTTTATTCAGCACACGGATGTGTAAAATGCTTGTAAAGTGTGTGCACCTCCCCTTCTGGTGCTTAAAGTCCATCGAGGAGCTGAGGGTACTTGGGTCACCAGCTCCTAGTGAGTGTAAAGAACAGGTCAGCCGTCCCCTACAGGGAACATGATGGTGCGGTGGAATTCACAGCAAAATGACAAATCTGCATTTTTATAGCATGGCCTTTCCGGCCACGGAGCTTCACAAGCCTTAGCCTGCAAGGAACATTTAGTATTGTTATCGCCCTTTTACAGATGAGGAAACTGATGCAGCAGGGAGGTGGAATGACAATACCAAGATCACACAGTAAACAAATGGCAGAGCCAGACGTGGAACCCAGGAGTCCTGACCCCTGCTCTTTCTTCTCTAATGGCTAGAGCATAGTGAGTGTATTGTATTGTATTATAGGTTTCTAGCAGAGCCTGGGGAAGGCACCTGGGGGAAGACTCTATTGCTGAGGTAGCCAGACAAAGGCTGGCACCAAAATTCTTCGCTCCCATGCAGCCAACGGCGGGCCATGCCAGCTGGATCTTGGAGTCCAAATCCTAAATGAAACAAAGGAAATTCCCTGCTTAGTCAGTTCCCTGCACCAAGCCAAAGAATGGCTGCTGTAGTGGTGCTGGTGGAAGGTGCTGGCTGGACAGCCCTGGAAACTGGAGGTTTCTCTTTATCCCTAGAACATGTACACCATGAACATTGGCAAGGCAAGGTTCTCCTGTGCCACCCTGCTAATGGGCATAAACTGCTGCAGGCCTGCTCTAGAAAGCCCTGTACTATGTAGTGCTGGGATGTTGCACACAGAAGCAGCTGCTTCTTTACTGACTTTTTGGCTTCTGCTAATTCTTGCTGCCAGTGGAAGATTCGCCCCCCCCCCCCCCCCCCGCCGCCCATAATGCCTTTCTCAAGCAGTCCTTTAAATTTGGCAGAGCCCAGGACCCCTTAAGAGGCCATTTTGCAAATGGCTGCTGCTTGCTGAGTTTTATGCTCTTCCTGCTGGTGTGTTTTCTTTGCAGCCATCTCGGTTCTCTTTCTTATCCTAGAGGAGATGCTGGCTTATCCTCACAGGCCTGTCCATCCCTGGTGCCTCTGTTAAGACTGACTGTGAGATGTCCATTTATGGAACAGGCTGGGTTTTGTGATGAGGACACCTGTCTACTAGGAATGGGGCTGAGACCCACCAACCTGCAGCCTCAAAGGGCCACCAAGCAGGAAGGAGGCAGAGGTGTGGAGAGAGGAGCCATTGAAGGGCTAGAGAGGAGAGATGGCTCCCGATGGCCAAAGGGGTAAGGCTGCTATAAGGCAAACAGTGATCATCTAGTCAAAGTTTAATGTATTGAACGTACAAGCATCATCCTTGGCCAGCAATGCTCTTGCATAGCCCAGTCATGATCCTTAGACTCTTGCTAGGGTGGAAAGGGAAAGGAGAGGCTGAGGAGCCCTGGAAAATGAGGAGGAAGAGAGGGATTTCTTTGTGATGAAGAGGAAAGAGAGCTTGAATTCCGATTGGAAGCTCTGTGGGGCACGGACTGTTTATTTGCTTTGTGTTTGTACAGCACTGGTACCATGGTGTCGTGGACCATGACTGGGGCTCCTAGGAGCTATTGCAATACATATAACAGGTGGGGGCTCACCCTGCAACATGCTAGCTGCTACTCCTCTTCCCCCCCAAAAAATCCTCAAGTGGTCCCTGCTGCACAGATTGAATCACATCGGGACTTTTCTGCTCGAGAAAGATTCAATGCCCCGCCCACCAAAGGAAAGAGGAGATGAAATAACAGCACCAAAGTTCTTGCCTGGGGCAGGGAGGGGAAGCGAAGAGTTGTTGAGATTCTGGCCCTGTTCTGATTGGTCCAGAACTGGCTCCTCCTCACCCTGCTGCAGTTTCATATACCAATTCCGCCGGTGCAGGCTCGGTGGCCAACGCACCATGTTGATGAAACTAGGCAAGGTCACTCCGTTGCAGGGATGGCTTTAGCGGGCGTTCCTGAGTTCACCTGCGCCACAGAAATCTGAACAGTGCAACCCGGTGCACAGGGGGGCAGTACCACTCAGATTTGTGCCGACGGCCCCTGATGGGGGGCTGCTGGGCCACACCTGAGTGGGGCTGTGACCCCATGCACCAAGTTGAAATGCCCAGAGCGGGGAGCTGGGCCCAGCCTTGTGGAACCCAGTTCTGCATGGTGAATGCAGGGTACATTTGCTTTCCGGCCCTGCCCTTCCTCCCCTCCCCTCGGCGCTGGACCAAGATCAGGGTTGCGATACCAGGGTGGAGGGCGACCCCTTCTCATGTCTGAGAAGAGCTTAGCAGAGTGCACCCATTGCATGGGGAGGCTCTGCACTCATTTACCTCCGAGGGGTCCTTGGCAGGCTCTTGTTCATTCCTCCGCTTGTTCACTACCCACCACCCTTCCGTGTTATTCCTTACCATGCAGATCAGTTATTGGCACGGGATGCAACCGGCGGTTCCCAGTTGATTCCAAACAGCATCATTAGTGTGATAACATCCTCCTCTTAAAAGCCTTGAGATGGACCTTGGGGAGGTGCCACGGATAAAATAGTACAGGCAGCCTCAAAATTTTGTTCCTCGCCCTCGGCCTGGGGGGAATTGTGAAGGCAACTAGCAAAGCTGTGACATTTTCCAGAGATGGAGATAGTTGCTGCCCTGCTTTTAAAAATCCCTTGGGAAGTTGGAGTTGAAAGAATCTCATCTCTGGTTTGCCACCATCATAACAACTGACAACCCTGGTCCCCAGCAATGAGATGCCGTTTGACAAAGAAAACAAGATCCCCAAAGACTCTGGATTTATTGTTTAAAATTTTTGACAAGTTTGTTAGTACGCCAGAGGCAGGAGCTTTACTGAGTTCGCAGCAGGGCACGGGAGGGTAGGGGGTGTTTACGCTGCAGCTGTAAGTGAGCCTCCTAGCCTGGGGCTGTGGACTGGCACTAGCATGCTGAACCTTCCTGTGTGGACGTTGATTTGATGTTGCAGCTGGGGCTCAGGCTCAGTCTCTCAAGGCTGGGTACAGAGGGAGAGAGACTGTCACTGCTTTGAAGAGCTTACAATCTAACTAGACAAGACTGAGAAAGATTGGGAGGAGAAGTGACAGGGCCAAGGTCACACGCAGCTCAGTGTCAGAAATAGGGATAGAAGCCAGCCTCAGGGTTGCTTTAATTACACAGCTGTAGCAATGTCCCCAGAGGGCAAGTACGCCAGCAAGGGATTAATGGAGAGCAGCAGCATTCTGGCCATGTCCCCTGCCTTAGGCCCACCTTGATCACTCTGCTCCATGCCAAGGGAAAATGAGAGGGGTCATGTGGAGCCTGGTTATAGCAGTTTTACAGCGCTTTGCCCTGCTGGAGCACAGAGTCTAGCCTCATAGACGGCAGGCTATGGGTATTTGGGCTCCCATTGCTACAGCTCCGTGACCAACTCCGAGATCGTGCCACCCCCAAAGATGGGTCGTGGCTAGGAGCCCAGCAGCTGGGCTGTGAGTGGCAGATGGGTGATGGATATTGGCACTATCCACACAGAACTACTGTTGTGTAAGCCATAGTAGCAGCTGAGTTAAGTCTATGAGAGCAGCATAGGGCTATGACCACTGGCACCACTGCGGTCACAGCCGGCCGCTGGTCTCTAAGCCCCAGCCTCAAGATTGCAACTATCCACTCCCTAGCCATCACTGCGTGTAGGTTACAGCTCTCTCAGCCCTCATCAATGTGGCACTGGGGACGGCGAAGGGTAGAGAGCCGTCGTAAAGAGAGAGGTCGGGCAGATGGCAATAGAGGGAGAGTTATAAAGAGATTTGTTCCTAAAACCCTAGGGGAGAATGAGAGCATTTATCACCTGAATCAACCAGGGACAGGCTATCAAACAAAACTAAAAAGAGATTCTAATTTATGGTGCACAGTAAAAGTATCCTGGGAACTGGTTATGAAGAAGAATTCATTCTCCCTCTGTCTCTGTGTATCTTTAAAGATGATAAACTACATTACGGCTCTTCCTTCTACCCACGAAGGCAGGGAAATACACTCCCTCTTAGAACTCTCTCCATCAGCTTCCTTTCCTGCCCCTACAAAGGCTGCTGAAAAACAGACCTTTGAGCTTTCGCTGAAGAGATCAAGGTCTCTGCTGCTGGGAACCAGGGACCTCCAGGCATGGGGTGGAGTTACCTTGTTGCCCAGGAGTTGTCTGGGTGTCGTACAATATGGCCCAGCGGAAAGCACATATATTCTGATGAACAGGTTAAATTAGTGCATCTTTGCAGGTGTTTCTGCCAACAAGCGGCCAGATTCTCTAGTCGGGCTTAGCCAAAGCAAGACTCTTCTCGGCAGTGGCTGCCGTTGCTGGCCTGAATTTTTAACAAGCAATTTTGGTGCCTAACTTGAAACACCTTAAAAGACACAGGCTTTTCAGAGGGCGGCTGCCCCTTTTGCCTCATGTCAGGCACCTAAGGTCACTTCTGAAGATTTAACTCTGTGTGATCAACTCATGCCTGCAGCTGAGACGCAATCTGGAAGTCTACCTCCGTGCTAGGTAATTAGCTGTGCTGTATTAACATAGCACCTCACCATCTTTAATACAGTTGCCCTGGTAACCCCACTGTGAGGAAGGGAAGCGCCTTTATCCCCACTTTACACACAGGATACAAAAAGACTTGCCCAACCTCTCCCGGGAAGTCTGTGATAAAGCAGGAACTTGAACCCAGGGGTCTCCCACACCAAAGACTAGCACCCTAGTCACTGGGCCATCCTGCAGCCTTGTGAGTTTAAAGGTGTCCGCTCTGCCAAGCTGAGCAGATCCCTTCAATAAAATTCTGCTGCACTGTCCTGCTAGGAACCCTGCTACACCTTACTCGGCTGCATGCTGCTGCATTTTGTATAGACAGGGATTGGTTGCTGGTAGGAGGTGGAATCCAAGAGTCTTTAAGGAGCACAAAACCTAAATTCTATTTAAAAGTGCGAAGGCAGCCTTGGACTCACCCTCTCTCGTCCTCCCCCTTAGCCACAAAGCTACTCTGCCAAGGGTTTGGGCTTTGATGGGCCTCAAAGCACAGAATAAAAGGCCTAATTACATGCTGACAGGTGAGGGCAGCTATGCTGACAGCTGCAAGGTGCCTTCTGCCCAGCTCTTCGGAAGGAAAAGCTTCCCACAGAAGGAGCCGTTTCTGTTTCATGTGCACAGTCGGTGGCTCCTGCAAAGGCTTCTTTCAAGTGTGTGTACAGGGGCCCATGTGCAGCGGACCTCTTCACCTCCAGATATTTATAGTGCAGGGAGGTTTTCCCCTTGGCAGTGCACCTGCTCCTTTTCCCCTCTGCCACTTTATCTTTCTTTCTTCCTCCTTCCCTCTTGTTATTTCTAAAGGGGGTGAGCGAGAGAGGACAGACGGCTTGAGCAAGTTTATCATGCTGCCAGGCCTCTGCCAGCTATTTATGGCGTGGCTGGGCACTAGGCACAATCCTGCCCATCAAGCTGGAGTCGGGTATTGCCTGCATGTGGCACAGGGCTTGGGAGATTCTCCAGCCCAAAGAGATGAGGGAGTCTCCATATTCCACTCTGCTAGAGCGCACACCGTTTCAGTAGGGAAATCTCTCCATAAGGGAGGAGGGGGGCAGGCTGCAGGGAAGTATGGCCTTATGGTTAAGGCACTGGATTATGACTCAGAAGATCTAGGTTCTGGTTCTGTCAGATTCCCTGTGTGACCTTGTGCAAGTCACTTCCTTGCTCTGTGCCTCAGTTTCCCCATCTATAAAATGAGATAATAACCCTTTCTTTGGCTGTCTTGTCTATTTAGATTGCAAGCTTTTCAGTGCAGGGAGTGTCCCTTTGTGTGTGTGTGTGTGTGTGTTCACAGTGCCTAGCACAATGGGGCCCTGATCTTGATGATGCCTAGGGCCCCAAATGTAATGCAAATAATGACACAGAGTTAAAATGGTCCTGCATAACTGAAGTCAGTGGGAGTGTTGCCACTGACTCCCAGGGTGCAGGAGCCGTGAATTAACCTTTACCTCCCGAGAGCTGGGGTTCAACCCCTCATGTAGGGCTCAAGTGAAAAGGAGCTTGCCTGGTCCCTCCATGTACACATCACACAAACCCCTATGAGATTTGCCTGTGGCTGCGTGGGAGGCTCCCAAGCAGATGAGCAGGGTCAGGCCTGAGGGGCAGGAACACAGCTGTGCATGGGGATTCCAGGAGTGGAATACCATGGGAAGCAGCAGGGCAGGGCTGAGGGACATTGGCAAAGCTGTCCAGGAACTCAGGACGGGGATAGCTGGGGATGCTGTAATGCCAAGGTGAGCAGAGCTGTGTGAGGGATGCTGCATTGGGCCAGACTCGAGCCAGTGCTGGCCATCCCTCACTTTCAGAGCACCAGCGCAGGGTAATGAAAGAATGCTATTAGCTGGAAGCTCTCTGGGGTAGGGGCCATCTTTTTGTTCTGTCTTTGTACAGCACCTGTGGCATGGCTGGGCACTAGGCACAACCCAGCCCATCAGAGCTGGAGTCAGGTATTGGAGGTGACTGGGGTCCCTAGGTGCTACTGCAGTGCAGATCATAATAATTATGGTGACAGACAGATCACAAAAGCAGCCTTTTTTTTTCTGACAGCCCCTTCCCCCCCTCCAATGCAGAGTTGAATTTTTATAGAAACTTTTTTCCCAGCATGCCTAGCTCAGGCTGGCCCTTTAAATTTGGCAGAGCCAAGCAGCCGTAGCCTGAATAGGGTTGTTTTGCATCAGGCTGCACCTTTCTCTTCTCCAGGGGTAAACAGCTGCTGTATTTTCATTTCCTTGTGAGGTTTCCCTAGGATTGGGTTGGGGGTGCTGCTGGGCAAGGGCTCCTAACCTTGTAGACATTAAAACCTCTTGCAGCATGTGGTGCTAATGCCGGCTGGAATTTTCCAAAGGGCCTAGCCGGGACCAGGTTTTTGTAAGGGCTCAGTTCTCAGTCAGGCCCCTAAATAGGTGCCCAGATTTTTCCGAAGAGTCCGGCATGTCCAGGGTGCACGTCACTGTCACGGTGGAAGCTGCTGCGTGCTGAGTCCTCTGGGAGAGCTGGCTCCAGTTGTGGGGGCTTTGCTCTTTGGAAAATCTGGCCCCATTGTAGTGGAGGACAGGAGCTACCTCAAGCAAAGAAAGGATTTAAGCCAAGAGAGTTAGTAGGAAGAGAGCCGCACCTTTCAGCAGATGCTTGGGGGAGAACAGAGAGCCCTGGAGGAGAGGACATGGAGCAGCTTCAACTCTGGTTGAAGTCAGTGGGACGTAAGGAAACAGGAGGGGCTCCGCCCTGGGAGGGACAGTCTAGGAATGTGCAATTCTACTGGGGGAACAACATATAAGGCCCTGTCTCTGCACGACAGGTGAGATTTCAAGGCCCTTGGGTGTCCCATTTGAAAGTCTTCTCCAGCCCTGCACCTGGGATCCCCACCCCAAGCCTTCCCTCCCTGGCTCCAGGGAAATGGCGTGTCAGGCATCAACTTGTGCCTGGAAATTAAAACCTGATAAGAGGCTGGGGCCCTGCCAGCCACCTGGGGCGTCCAGTTTTTCACCAAGACTTCATATTAGAACTGAGATAATGAGAGCTCCAAAGTATTGCAAAAGTCACCAGCTGTCTGATGCCAAGCGGCTGAGCCGTACTTCTTGGATGTTCCCGGATTGACTTGCTGTAATGCCTTGTTTGTCAGGACATCTGGAAAATTCCCAGCCGTCTCCCAGCCTGTTGACAATGCAGCAGCCGCGATGGCTTGTGACAAGCCATATAAAGATCTCATCATCAGCCCTTCTTTTCTCTCCCTTTTCAGACTGCAATTAAAATCCTACTGCTTGCACATGAGTCCTCCTCCATGCCTACAACACCCCACCCTACTTTCTGGGTACCCTGCACCCACGCCCTACCTGCTGGCCCAGGGGCTTGTTCAAAGCGGATGATCACTCAGACTCAAATCCTGCCCCCCTCCCATCCCCACCACTGGGGGCTTCTTTTCATTGGAGCATTAACTGCTGGTTTCACTCAATTGTTCCTGCTCCGTTGTCCCCTGTCCACACACAAAACCCCCTCCCTCATGTGCAGTAGGGCTAGTGGCATGACTTGGCTGGCATGGCGGGAGATATAGGCTAAAGCCTCCATGGAACCCAGGGGTGAGTGTGTGTTACAGGTCCCCCTCTGCACTCATCTGCAGGGGACAGGTGCTGGTACAGCCCCCAGCTTTGGGGCCAGGGCACTTCAGCTCAAGCAGCAGCAGCTCATTCTTTTAGCTCTGCTGGGCCTCAGGTCAGTCCCCAGTGCGGCCGCTGAAAGGCTGGTTGTCCCACTAACTCAACCCATCTGTAGCATGTATGCAGGCTAGTACTGCAACACAGCACTTGAGAGCCGCCGGTCCTCCAGTGTCTTCCCACAATCCCTCCTGGGCCGTCCTGTCTTGCCATTCAAGGTCCAGAGGGCACTGGAACCAGTTGGGTTATGTGGGGTGTACAGGGGCAGGCCATGGCAAGTCCGTGAGTGTTAAAGCCAAAGTCGGTATGGGGAGGGGCACAGCCAGCTGATCCATACCTGTAGGCAACCACCTGCTCAGAGCTCAACCAGTGTGGGCTGGGGTGGAGGATTGACTCTGTCCCCACCCCAACCCTGGTAGAAGTCTCTTGTTGATACTGGGAAGAGGGGTTTGTTCTCTGTTGTGGTGCCAAGCACTTCTCTTGGAGAGAGCGCAGTGATTTGTATCAGGAGCCCAACTCGGCCAAGGCCTTGTCTCTCTAACATGGCCTTGTTGAGACTCATTGTCTCTTTCAAGTGACAGTATGTTACGCTGGGCAAGGCAGTTACGAGTTCCTGGCTAGCTGTAGCGTTCTCTGCAGTGATGGTGGGAATGGCATTTTGGACCATATTAGCCTGTTGGTGCTGCTGCTAAAAGAATCTTTTTCGGACTGGAGTTGTCACTGCTCTCACCCTTTCCCTTGGACGCTGTGTGGATTGGACAGTTAAAAATGCTGAATGCAACACAGACACGCATGCACTCACGCATGTATGGTCACACGCATGCAGCCGGGCACACATTCACAAGCATGCATTGCACCTACACGCACAGTCAGACCTGTCTGGTCATGCATGCGCTCACACACATTCGTTGCCCACGCGTTGCTCACCGTGTGTGCGCTCAGTCTCGACTTTCACATATAAAGAGAGACTCATTGACACGCATGCATTGCACACCACACATACATCAGTGTGCACACCTTTGTGCGGGCACACACTCACAGATTCACACATGTTGAACTGCACACTCTCACATTCGGTCGTGTACAACTGAACAACTTGAAGCAAACATTGACAGGAGTGAAGGAACTGTGGGGCAGGATTCCCTTCTGTCAGCATGCATACACCCACTTTGTAGGGGTGTAAAATGACCCCTCAAGATGCCAGGAAGAGGAGAATTGGGCCCCAATCTGTTTGTTTTTTTTATTTCTGATCTGAAGCGGCACATTATTAACACACCTCATCAAGGGTACATCTTCTGGAGCAGGAGCATTTTCTTGAGCGCTTTGGGGGCCCAAGGCTGTGAAGGAAAACTGAATCCTTGAAGCGCTAAGGTTAACAAACATAAGATTTTTGTTTTTCATGCAGTTACTGATCAAGGAATGTTGTTTTGTTTTTTAAATGGAAGGAGAGAACATTCCTGGTGGAGATTTTTGGAGCTGAACAACAGAGGATAAGCCAGCCAGCATGGGACCAACAGCATTGTAAGAGCAGCATGAGAAGATCTGTGCGGCAGATCAAACTGACTTGGAGCACAAAGGAGGTCGCGATGTAATGTAAGTACATAGGCACTGGTATCTCCACTCTGCTGCATTCTTACAGCGAGAAGCCTGCTATGCAGAGTGAGTCTGTCACCCTAAGGATACAAAATGTGACGCTCTTTATTAGACAGGAGATGCTGAAATGTGTCCAATTAATGAGACATTAACAAATGGTGCAGCAGAAATAGAAGCTACTGACACTGAAGATATTAACTTCATCTTCCCTTCAAGCACTTTGATTAGCTGTGGCCTAAATGATCAGCCAGGCGGGGTCTGGTTCCCCTTTGCGCAGGCGTCTGTAAAATGTGAGCTTACAAAATGAAACCGCAGGCGCTGATCAGTGTATTTACACCTCTGCCTCATTGGTTTGCACATGACATGGTGGGGAGGGGGACAGCTAAAGGCGCAAGGGCTTGGACCTGCACTTGCAATTCAAAGGAGGATGCATAATCAGAGGCATGGGTTTCATACCTGCTAAAACATGGCCCCCCCAAATTCATCCCTCTCTGTGCATTAGATTTTATTGTACATTTGCAGTGGTGCGTTTGGGAGTCGCTGGAACACGCCCTTGAAAAGCGTAAGTGATCCACAGACCACCTTGCTTTGCGAAAACGATCTCTTGTTTTAAAGCAATGAGGGCATTGTTTTCCCACTGTGTCCCTCCCAAAAGGTCTCAAACTCTAAAGGTACAGCCTTTATTTCTCTCCTCCTGTGTCTGTTTCAGAAGTTGGGGCATGTCTGATGCCTCCTGTAGCTGAAGATATCAAGCCATGTACATCCCGTGGTGTCATTCCACTGAATGTGGCCTGATATTGCTCACCACCATGTGGCACTGTGATCTGATTCTGTTACACAGGCTAAGCAGAATCGATGTAGGTCAGTATGTGGATGAGATCTCCAAGAAATATCTAGCTTGCTGCAGGAAATGGTATTGGCAATTGTCTTGAGTCAATTGTTAAAGGCAATGGGTTGATCTAGGTCAGTGGCTCTCAAACTTTGTTACTGGTGACCCCTTTCACATAGCAAGCCTCTGCATGCGACCCCCCTTATAAATTAAAAACACTTTTGTATACATTTAACATCATTATAAATGCTGGAGGCAAAGTGGGATTTGGGGTGGAGGTTGACCGCTCGCGACCTCCCATGTAATAACTTCATGACCCCCTGAGGGGTCCCGACCCCCAGTTTGAGAACCCCTGATCTAGGTGCTCCCACTGGACAAGACATAAAATCACAGCCCTGAATGTTGGCTGTTAAAGATCCCCTGGCCCTTTTGTCCGAGGAGGGGTGTTCTCTGACATCCCAGCCAAATTCTAATACATTCTTTGAGCTTCAATCCTCTGTGCAGTCTCAGCTGGATACTGTCTTCTTAGCTTCCTGTTCCAAACTGTTATGTAATGTTGCTGTATGCCGTTAAACAGCTGCCCTGTTCCACCCAAGAGGTGGCTTGTGATTCAGTGGTAGGTGAATTGACTCCTCTATGTCCCTCTTACTTAAGAGAGTTGGTTAATTGTTCCTAAACTTTGAGCAAATCAGATCAAAAATGTTACAAAGAAGCATTCCAGTTTGCATGAAATGAACCTTCACAGAAAATTCAGTCAGAATAAAGACAACCCTAGAATTTTCCCATGTTGCCAACAAAAGACCTGGCAGTTGTCAGACCAGATACAAAAGCCCCATACAGAGTAAACCCACCCCCAACCCTCTTGGAAAGCTGTTAAACACAGGAAAACCTTGTGTATTCCTGAAACGAGCCATTAAACAGATCCAGCTAACAGGTGTTCCTTTAAAAGGGCCTCCTAAGCTCTCAGAAACAAGGGGAGCGGGAGTGCTTGACTCTAATCATACACCGAAAGCATATTCATTTTCACAGTAGGATGACAGGCTGCCTTGTCCAAAAACCCAGCATACCACAGGAAGTGTGTGTTTTTGTAGGCGCTGTTACAAGCAGGACCAAATGAAAAGCCAAATCTCAGCCTTTCTCTTCTTGCAATTCCATAATCTAGTTTGGAATATTATATTACTCCCGACTCCCATCTGCTTTTGTTTAGTGCAGTGCTATTTATTCCCTCCTCCTTCCCCGTCTCCAATTAAATTAGTCACTAAAATCCAGTGCATTAGCTAGTAACGTGTCCACCTTCTGCTGTGTGATTTCCCTGGGTGCTGCCCCAGCGGTTTGTTGTTGCTTAAATCGGTGCATTGCAACGTGGCATGTTCCATTTTTGCAGTTGGGTCTAGTGGCTGGGGCAGCGGAAAGGCACTCGGGAGACCTGGGGTCTATTCCCAGCTCTGTCCTTTCCCCTGCCTGGGCTTCTATTTCCCCTTCACCCTTCGGCTGTCTTGTCTATTTAGACGGAGAATATCTCTTGCTGTGTGCATGTGCAGCGCTTAGCACAATGAAGCCTGGTCTGTGCCTGGGGGCTGGTGTGCGTTAGAGAAGCCATGGGGCTGCTTCATTGGTTGGGGAGACTGTAAGGAACCCCGCTCCGGTGGAAGAGCAGCAGAGATGGAGTAGAGCTCTGACACATGGCTGCCCCCCTCCCCGGTGCGTCCCTTTTCTCCCCGTCACACCCCCTGTGCCAGGGTAGGACTAGGGCAGCTGCCACAGGAGTTAGTTTTGACACCAGGGGAGTTCCCCTATGCTGCGGAACTCTCTGCTATCTGACAGCCAGAGTCTGTCCCCTTTGCAGTGTTTGTGAGGTACAGGTGACGCCAGAGCAGGTTGTCTCCCTTATACAGGTTTCAGAGCAGCAGCCGGGTTAGTCTGTATCCGCAAAAAGAAAAGGAGGACTTGGGGCACCTGAGAGACTAACCACTTTATTTAACAAATAAATTTGTTAGTTTCTCAGGTGCCACAAGTACTCCTTTCCCTTGTACATGGTTCCATTGCAAGAAATCGCCATTTACTGGAAACATCCCTCTCTTGGTGTGTCCCATGAAAAACATCCCCCCTCTGTGCGAGTCCTCCCAGCTAGCCGTGTGTCTTGCAGCATTTGCCTGTCAAGCTTTTATCCCCGTCGGTGCCACTAGTGCAGAAAGCAAATGACTCAGCTCTGATCAAAGATTGACTAGTCGATGGGAGGCTACAAAAGCTTTGCAATGTTTTTAACCAGGATTAAGCCCCAGTCCAATATGGCGGTCCCTATGTACAAATTTCCCAGGCCAGCGATGGACTCGTGGACCGGTAATCCCCACAAAAACACGCCGCACTCGAAGAAAGATGTAGAATCAGCAGGTGAGCCTCACAATGGACTTCTGCACTGTTCTCTCTGATGCCGACTGCCTAGGGGTTGCCACTTGGCTGATTTGGCCGCTTGGATTTGGCTGAAATTCGGCACCATGGTGCAAAGGAGAGGCACCACTTAAACCCTGTGTTAAGGACTCACATGGTGCACATGCTTTGTGCTGACTCCCGGACTACAGCACCTCATAAACATTTGCAAATACCCGGTTTCTAGTATTTAAAAACAGAACACAAAAAGCAGCTAAGCCCTACAGTAAAGGTGGGGCCCTAAGACCATGTCCAGACTAGGGATCTGCTCTGATTACAATTACATGTACAAGGGAAAGGAGTACTTGTGGCACCTGAGAAACTAAACCCCGGTTTCACACAGTGATTAGCTCCAGCTCTGCACCAGTGCAAGGTCTTGGGTATACGGCGACAGCTGCCCTATGCAGAGCTGGAGCTAATCACTGCGTGAAACCGGGGTGAGCAAATAACACTGGGGGGGTCTCTTGGTGCAGCTGCAACAAACAAGGGCTGTGTTTGAGGCAAATGCCCTGTGTGGTACAGGCCTAAAACTAGCAGGCAGGTGTATTCATAGCCATGAGCTTCACTAACAATCCAGCTGAACGCTGCGCTTAACGTATGCGTCAGGCATGCAGCCGTTCCGTCACCCCCCTCAACTCCCAACTGGGGCCACCAAAGCTGTTTAAATGCATTTCTTTCCCCTCCTCCCCCCTGCCTGTGGTTCTCCTTTTGTTTTTGCTCTCGCCCTTTGTGTATGTGTGTATTGATTTCCTGCTTGCCGCCAGCTGCAGTTCACTCCTGGTCCTGTTCCCTCTGCTTGGCTTTGAGTGCAGAGAGCAAGGCAGCCTCAGCCAGCTGTGACCTCCACCACAGATCAAGGCGGGCCATTCGATAGGCAGGTCTGGGTCTTCGGTTAGTCTTCATGACCTTGCAGAGCCAAAGGGGATTGAAAAGAGAGGGTGATGCCAGCAGGCGGGAATGTAATGGCCAGCTCTGGAGGGGAAGCGCCAGTCATAACTGCCTGCCCATCCTCTACAGCGCCCCTGGGGTCTGCCAGTCGTCATAACTTAAGGGGCAAATCCTCCAAAGGTGCAGAGGGCCCACGCGAAGCACAACTCATGTGGTACTGCTGCATGTGGAGGACAGGAACTGGAAGTCTGCCCCACAGAGCACAGCCTTGAATGCTGTCGTGGGGGAGGAACTGGGGCAGGTGGATCCACCACTGTGCAGATTCATCAGTCATTTTCTCTGGCCATGGAGGTGACTATACTATTGATTGGTGTTACAGTCACTGTCTGAGACCACAGCCCCGTTATTCTGGGTGCTGTGCAAACACATTGTAAGAGAAAGCCCCTGCCCCAAAGAGCTTACAGTTTCAATAGACGACACAGAACAGGGTGGAGGGGAAACAGCTTGGTCACGCAGCAGGTCAATGTCAGAGATGGGAACAGGACCTAGGTCTCCTAGCCCAGGTCACACTGCTTACAAACCATAGTAAGGGGTTTCCTTTCCCCACATGGTCCTGCCTGTAAACTCTTGGGGTCTGCATTGTGCATAAAGCACCACACGCAGCTGTGATGCCAAAGGGGTGTATGAACGCCCCGATGATGATGATAGCATGAAGCATCCTGAACGGTTGACTCCCAGAGCCAAGCACACGTTTACACACTAAGGGGGAAAATGCTTCCTTCCATCTCTTCCTCTCCCTGACCCCAAAAGCTGCAAGGCTGGTCCCTTTTTGCACAAAGGGAAAGAAGAAATCTCAGTGCGCAGCCAACCAGAGCCTGATTTTGCAGAGGCACTAAAACCAGCAAGCCCCATGTAGTCAAACAGGCTCTGCAGCATCTCTGTAAATCAGGCTTTAACCTTGGATATGCATGTAGGGCTCTCCCATCTCTGATCCTTCATAGCTTAACTCCTTCTCTAGTTCCTCTCATTGGTAGGGTCCCACCTCTGTCTATTTTCCCCTCTTCCTTTGCTGACAGGGTCTCCTTCCTTCCCCTCTCACATATTCAGGGCCGTGTTCTATATCAGCAACAGGCCTTGGGGAAAAGGGGGCGGGGGGTGATTTAATAGGGATAAGGCTGCATTTGCATAGATGTTATTAAGAAGTTGCCTGAGCCCATTCATCTTTGCAAACCTCAACCACCCACATCGTGTTTGTCAGCTGACGCTATCATAACTCTCGGAGCCCATTTCCAATCTCCGAACTGGCTTTCAGACACAACATTGAGAGCCAATAAAATCCAGCTTGTGAAGTTTAAAGAGTCAGAGCTATTACAGGAGCTGGGATGGTGGTGGAAATATATAGCAACAGCTGACGTGTGTGTATGTGTGTGGGGGGTTGTTTTTGCGATGCTCAGCGCAGATGCTGGGGATGCGGATGCCAATCTCACTGCATCATCTCTCTGCTTGCAGCGAAGACCAGGCTGGTGATGGGACAGAGGCACTGGGGTATTTTTAGCTACCTAGGCAAGTTCAGGGTGGGGATGCTCTCGCAGAAAATACTAATGTGTCCCTCTTGATTTTGTGAGGTGAGGTGAGAACAGAGCCAGCTGACTGCTGGAAAATGAAAATTAATTCTGATTCCAAACAGTCGGTTTCAGCACACTTGCACCCTGTTATCAACTGCCTGGCTCATCAGCAGAGTCTGAACTCCTCACTTCCAGTGCTAAAAAGCATGAATCTATCCCACTTGAACTAATTCACTCCTTTAGCCAGCAGCTATAGTAGACTCTTACCCTCTCATATGGACTGGGCATGAAATAGAGACAAGAGCAGGTTACATCTCTTATTCCTCAGTCATGAATATTAAAGTGGACAGGTCTGGAGTCTCATGAATATTTGGGGACTGGCTGTTCTTGATCCAAACACTGCTATCCTAAATGAATGAGGTTATTTAAATTCCCTTTTGCGGTAGTACATTCTATGCTATTAGAACTGGTCAGAAAGCAGAAAGGGGAGTTTTTGCAAAAATGTGAATGAAGTTTTACTTTCATTTTTCATTGATATTTCATTGCTGTGTAGATTTTCTGATCAGCTTGCTTTGCTGTCTGTTTTTTTTTTTTTAATTTTTAAAAAACTTCATTTATGCGGAGGAAGAGCTTTGAATGGATGGCAATGGGAACAGAAACTGGGGATTTAGGGGTGTGGGGGCAGGTGGCAATGAGGGTAAAGACTAGAACTTGTCAAAAAACCTGAATTTCAAAAAGCGGAGGGTGGCTGGAAAAATTGAGACAATTTTTAGTGAAATATTCCCTGTTTTTTGATCAACTATAGAGCTGGTAAATGTTTTTTGTTCTTTTGTTTGTTTGTTTTTGTAGAAATTTTGAAAAATGGGGAAAAAATAAAAAAAACCTGTAATTACATTTTTTTCCCTAGATATGGTCTTGTGGTTGGGCATTGGATTGGGACTCAGGTGGTCTGGCTTCAATTCTCAGCTCTCCAACTGACTCCCTGTGTGACCTTGGACAAGTCACTCTCTCTGTGCCTCAGTTTCCTCACCTGTAAAGATGGCCATAATAATCTTTCCTTCCTCCTACCCTCCCTCTGTGCTGCTCATTTAGACTGTAAACTCCTGGGGACAGAGACTCTCGCTCGCTATGTGTATGTACAGCACCTGGCACAGCAGGGCCCCAGTTTCTCTTAGGGCCTTGGCTGGGGGCTATCATAACACAAATATTAATAAGATGTAGGATGTGAATGATAAAAATGAAGTTGGCTTCCAAAATGTCATTGTAATTCCAGTGTGGGGGGGCATATGGCCAGATACCCTCTTCAAACAGATGACAAAATGTGGGGTAACTATTGTGCGTTTATTTTTTGGAATTGCTCATTTTAAAAAAACAGGATATTATATTAAGCATTTATGACCATGGAGAAGCACCCTCTACTGCCAGGTACTGACTTTTCAATGCCCCCTTGAACAGCGAACTTTGATAAATCAATTTAATGTTGTTATCAACTGCAAAACTGAATAAACAGGAGACACTGGGGGGAAAAAATGCATCTCCAACTAGAGCAAATCCTGAAATGAAGGGTGGGGGTTGGCTCCACCCATGGTGGTTAAAGAGAGAGGGTGAGTCTCTGGAAAGAGAAATAATATGTGGAAAATATGCTTCCACTGTGCGGAGAAACTTCATGGGAATGAAGGAGATTTAAAGGGACACTGATGAGAAAAATCATATATTCAGAGTCAAATCCTGAGCAATGTAATTAATAGTACCTGAGATTGTTAAACTGGAAAGGGTTTGAAAACATCCTATATGCGTCTCACTATTCATGCTGCTGATTTAATTTTTTCAGTTCTCTCAGACAGTAACACTCAGGGTGGATTGTCAGTGGGATTTGACCCATACCTTTCTGTCCAAAGAACAAATCTCACTTGAGCTAAACAAGCCACTCCTTTAGTTGATAGCATAAAAAGGTTGTTATGCTTTAGTGAATCCAACAGCAGAGGGGTTTACTCCTGGGGGTATTCTGTGCTAAAAAATTAAAAATTCTGTGCATAATATTTTAAAATTCTGCAAATTTCATTTGTCAAAATAAAACTACATAATCATGCCAGTTTCAATTATTTTGGTAATTTATTTCAAAACACCTGTCAGCAAGTATGTCTGTAACAATACAGACACACAAAAACTCCCCCAGGAGTAGAGTGTTGAAGAAACCCCTATGACAACCCAGTTCCTGTTTCTCTGCCCCGCCCCGCCAGAGCCCAGCCAAGGGGCCAGACACCCACAACCCCTCCCCCTCAGAGCCCAGCCACAAGGCCCCCCCAGCCAATACACCTGAACCCCTTTCCCCCCAAAGTCCAGCCGCGGGGCTCCTCTAGCCCAGATACCCAGACTCCCTCACCCGAGCAGTGTCTTCTATGTGTGAGCCGGGCTCTGCTGGGTTCAGTGGCCCGTAGTGACAGGTAGAAGCACTGCAGCCCATTTCTGTGGTGGGGAAAGGAAATTCTGCGCGCAAGTTAATTTCTGCAAATTTCTGCAGTGCGCGGTGGCACAGAATTCCCTCAGGAGTAGGGGTTGCAACACACACTGTGCTACTGTGAGTTTCACCAGTCTCTCATTTTCTTGACTGCATGTTCAGAAAACTACAGGGATATTATTTGTCTGTTCAAATCCTGTGACCATGTGGGATTGCTGTAACTCTGCGCACAAGTGCGGCAATTGCACGTACAAATGATCAGCTAGACCAGTGGTTCTCAATCAGGGGCACAGGTACCCCTGGGTATGCAGGTGTCTTCCAAGGGGTAAGCAACTCATCTAGATATTTGTCTAGTTCAGTCAGGACACCCCTCTCCCACATCCCCCCAGGGATTGCAGGACAGGTTTAAGGGGGGGTCGCAAGCGCATGGCCAGCATTAGGGGGTGGCAAACAGGGCAACTGCCTGGGGCTCCACACCACAGGGGGCCCTGCTAAGTAAGTTACATGCTTCAGCCCTGGGTGGCGGGGCTTCGACTTCGGGTACACTGAAATGTAAGCACAATATTGATATTCTAATTGATTTATTTTATAATTATACAGTAAAAATGAGAGAGTCAGCAATTTTTAAGTACTGGTGTGCTGTGACACTTGTATTTTCACTTCTGATTTTGTAAGCATGTTGTTTTAAAGTGAGGTGAAACTTGGGGTACGCAAGACAAATCAGACTCCTGAAAGGGGTACAGTAGGCTGGAAAGGTTGAGCACCACTGAGCTAGACCTCTAACTGGGCACTTGCAGGTTTAGCTACTGCATTTAAAGATAGAATTGGGATCAGTGTGGGTGTGCAGTTCTGAATATCTGCATCTGGCATTAGACTGGTTAATTTCATTCTCGTCCATCACACAGGCTGGGATGCTTTCCCTATCCTTAGCTTCCTCTGCTGTTGTTCCCCAGAGTTGTTGAGGGCTGGGATAGGAGCACTGGGCTTTCCCATGGCAAGTATCCATTTCTTAGGTTCTAAGGCCAGAAGGGACCAGCAAATGGTCTAGTCTGACTTCCTGTATAACAGAGGCCCACCGATTCCTGCAGCTAGCCCAATAACTTGTGGATGAGAGTGAACATAGCTTGACGTAAAGAGTCCAAGCGATGGCAAATTTACTACATCTCTTGGAAGTGGTTCCAGTGGTTAATTACCCTCCCTGCTAAAAATTTGAGTCTTCATTCCAGTTTGAACTTGACTGACTTCAACTTCCACTCATTGCATCTTGTTATGCTTTTGTCTGACAGATTAAAGAGCCCTCTGGAATCAGATACCTTCCCCCTGGGGAGGTAATTATAGACTGATCAAGTCACTTCTTAACCTTCTCTTTGATATACTAAAGGCTCTACCCGTCACCAGTTCCGTAGGGCCCCATCCAATCTCCATTTTAAAGTGGCACTTGCATTTGTTTTATTTGTTTTCCAGTGACAAGCTAATTTCAGGAAGGGCTGGCCAGAAAACAACTATTTTAGATTGTGAAAAATTTTGAGGTTTTGACATTTGTTTCATTCCAATGTGGAACAAAAATGAGAGCTTTCGAAAAATGTTAGTGAGAAAACGGAAGTGGAGATTTACCACCCCAGAATAACCAATGGCCTAGTGGTTAGGGCCCTCACCTGAGACGTGGGGTATTTGGGTTCAGCTCTCTGCTCTGAATCAGGGCTCCTACCGTCCAGGTGAATGCTCTAAGTATTGGTGAACTGGCTATTCTGGAGTGGCTGTCTCTCTTCAGTCAAAGCAGACATGTTTTGACGAACCATTTCCGTTTGGATGAAATGGCATTTTTTTGACTGCAGAAAGGCTTTGTTGACGTTTTTTATGACCTG
Organism: Eretmochelys imbricata; assembly: GCF_965152235.1. Lineage (NCBI taxonomy): Eukaryota > Metazoa > Chordata > Testudines > Cheloniidae > Eretmochelys > Eretmochelys imbricata. The sequence goes on along the minus strand of NC_135592.1, from coordinate 10,125,505 downwards.
CTCTAATTGCGGGGGCCTGTAACTCCAATGACCTGATTTGCACCTGCAGTCATATATAAGTGGAAGCAGATTTGCACTGGAACTGAATTTGCAGGCCCGAGCTTTGTGAATACAAATTGTGTTTGCAAATGGAAAAGCCTCACTTTGGAAATGCCCCCTATATGTGTCTGGCTTTAAAAGCAGGCATTTCCCAGCACGTTGCTTGCAACAAACTGAGCTCAGAATGAGATTTGGATGCCCAGATAGCTGAAATGGTGAGACTTTTTTCACATTCACAGCAATACCTAAGTTCCCATGGCAATGAAGAAACTCTCTCTCTCACACACACACCAGATTTAGGCCTAGAAAGCTGGGCTACATTCCAGGAGAATGGAACCCAAGCAGCTCATCAGGTTTTACTCAAAGAAGCAAGGGGTTTTAGCAAGAACTTCACAAACACAGCACATTTCTAGGTTTTACAAATGATAAAAAAATACCCCAACTCTTAATATCTTACTCTTTGTGTTTATGGCTGCTTAAGACACACAAAATAAAAGCAGCACCACAGTAAGCCAGTTATTTTTGCCACCTCTCATCCCGGGTCCCAACACTTAGCTATAAACTGTACCAAGGAGCAAAGGGAGGAGGTGGGAGTGGGCAGAGTCATCTCTGTGGAAGCTCCCGGGTTCGCTGTGTGGGACAAGTGGAGGGGCTTCATTTGATTGCCTAGAGGACGGGTGGCTACATCAGGAAAAAGGAATAAAAGAGCCATTGGCCTTAGCTCTAACTGGCTCCTTCGTTGGCAACTTCACCAGAGAGGCTGAGGAATGAATGGGTCCTGAACTCCATTCTCAGGACTTAGAGGTAGCTGACCTGCAGTCAAGTCAAAATTGAAACATGTAGACAGGGCGATGGCTGGGAAGTTTGCACTGGGTAGCGTGCTCTGTAGTGGATAGGGGAACATCCTGGTAGTCCGGAGACCTGGTTCTAATCCGAACCCTGCTAGTGACCTGTTGTGTGAGCTTGTGCAAGTCCTTTCCTCTCATCCTTTGTCTGTTTAGACTGTAAGCTCTTTGGAGCAGGGGCCGGCTCGTAATGTACGCATGTACAGCATCTAGAACAATGGGGCCCTGATTTTGGTTGGGGCCTTTCAGGTGCTACTGTGATGCACCCATTAATAGCAATGGAAAAATCAGAGTTCTTTAGGGGAAGACCTTCAGAAGAGCTCCACCTCTTTGAATGCTGAGCTCCTATGTTAGCGCCTGAATCGGAGCTGAGCTCCTTTGAAAATCTGACCCTGGTGCTGAGCCCTTGAAAATCTGGCCCTGAGCTCTTCGTAAAACGTAACTTTTAGGGCATGTCTACACTACCACGCTACATCGGTGCAGGAGCACTGATACGGCTGTGCTGCTGTAGCGCGTCTGATGAAGACGCTCTGAGCTGATGGGAGAGTGCTTTCCCGTCGGTGTCATTACTCCGCCTCTGTGAGAGGCGGAAGCTATGTTGCAGGAGAGCGTCTTCTGCTGGCACAGTGCAGTGCGGCCATCGCTTTAAGTTGATGTAACTTACGTCACTCATGGGGGTGTTTTTTTCACACCCCCGAGCGATGTAAGTTACAGTGACTTAAGCAGTAGTCTAGATCTGCGTTTGAGGTGTTTGTCAGTCTGGCCTGTTTGATGAGAACTAAATTTACTTTAGTGCGTGTGTGTGCATACCTACACACACACACACACACACACACACACCATCCCCCTACTGCTTCAGGGAATGGTTGCCTATAATTGTTACCAAACTTTTGAAAATGCAACAAAGATGTAAAAACCAAAGATAATTAGGTACATAATTGCACACACACAACTCCTTAATTAAGCTTTTCCTCTTTAAACCTGACAGACTCTACTTACAAGGTGATAGCATGAGGGGCGCCTGGCATATGGCAAACCATCTGTAGCATGAATGCTCCGTCTATGGGAAAAGAAAAAAACAACAACAACTTTCTAATCCACAAAACAATAACTTGCTTAGATGGATCAGCACGGTGATTTGTCTTCATTCTCTGAACAAAAATGATTTGTTGGAACATCAGCCAGATAAAAAGAATATCAGGAGGAGCAAAGCTGCACTGGATAATAATCTCGTTGACTCATCTTTGTCAATGTCTGAGTGGCATCCAAAACAGCAAGGCATTAAGTAATATGGTGACTCAGAGCTATAGGGAAATGTTTCCTATCTGTGCCGGTCAAGGTGGTGATCCTTAGACAGCAGATGCAGAGGGACAATCCCATAAAGGCAGATTAGCTCACAGTGGGGTTTCTCTGTCTGATGAAGCTCTGAACAGTGGCAGCCCAGTTCCCGCTGCAGCCATGTCCAGGTATCTTCTGATACTCCCGGCACACCTGCTGGCTGGGACAAAAGTCGGTTCCCTTTAACACTCTTTCTGTCCATCATGCTGAAGGGCTTGTGCAACATTGGGTCGAGGCCGTTATCACAGGCATGGTGCTGTTAACTGCATCTAACGCCCACTGGAGGATCTAATGTGTGTACATAATAATGTAGTAATGAGATTAGTGTGTGTATCTTGTACATATTTTATGAATGGATGAGATATCGATGCATTGGCTGGGATTTCCAAAGGAGCTTAAGGGAGTTATGTGCCACGCTCCCACTGAAATGTGTATGCCTCGCTTACTTAGGATGGGCTATTTAAAGGAGCCTATGGGGCATTTTACTACAGTGGGAGCAGAGTTAACCCACTGCTGAATACCTAAATATGCACACATAATAGGAAGCCTTAGAGATTTAATCACCTCATTGTTACCTTACTCACTGTTACCTTATCCTCCTTGCCATGCCTTTGTGCTGTATCCATAGCTCACTTTATACTTACACTCCTTTGGGCCAGGAATTGCCTTCTGGTTCTAGGTGGTTGCAGTGCCTCTCACAATGGGATGGGATCTGTGGGAGCTACTGCCATGTAAATAAAACAACAAGAGGGCTTAGATAGCAAGGTGATAGGCGTTCTTGAAATGAGAGGAGGAGCAGAGGAGTCTCTGGTTTATGAACAATGGAGGGAATGATAGAGACCCTATTTTTAAGATAAGGAAAAATGACCATTTCTGTAAATTCTCTCAGTTCCAGACTTTGGTGACTGAGGAAGTATACAACAGAAAGGAGAAGACTGAGAAGAGGAAGGTAGCCCTGTGGTTAGTGGATTTGGGAGACCCAAGTTCAATTCCCTGCTCTGCTGCAGACTCCCTGTGTGACCTTGGACCAGTCACTTAATCTCTTCGTGCCTCCATTCCCCTTCTGTAAAATGGGGATAGGAGCGTGACTACCTTCCCGGGTGTCATGAGAATAAATGCAGGAAAAGTTGGGAGTGCTCAGATAGGACTGTGATGGAAGCCATATGAGTACTTTAGATTGATAGGAATAAGTGCCTCATAGTCCACAGAGAGATCTGGAGTTAAAAAGGCCTTGCATGGAATGTTGGTCATAAAAGGTGCAGCCCGTCCTATAATAAATTTGCAGCCATTCTAAGATGTAATTAAGAAAACACACAAGAACGATATTGCGGAATAGCCTGTGCCTGGCGTTGCTAACCAATAGCAAGGAGTGTGAACCGGCACATCACTGAAGTAACACTCTAATGCCGTCTAGTTATACCCTCCAAAGCAAGTCACATCATCACAGCAGCATAGAGACCTTGGTGGAGCCGTTAGTTTTAGCGACATTAAATGCCATCTCTTTCTACAAGTCTTGCTTTCCAGGAGCCAGGCTGAGTGGGATGAGTAATCTCTGTGTAGAACTTCCTTAGTGCCTTAGCCCTGTATTGAGGCTTCCAGCATTTTCGGTTCTATTCTCCAATCCTTCTGCGCCATGCTGAGATCAGGCATATTTTTTCTCTCTTGAGATTCTGAAGCTTTCTTTGCAACACTGGCCAATGGAGGAAAACCAGAAGCTGCTTCTCTCATCCCCACCCCTGGGTAAGAGCAAAGCCTGGAGTCCTCAACTCAAGCAGCATGCCCATTCATTCCAAAGGGAGCTTGCACTGAGTTAAGGACTACTGCGTTTGGGGTGGTTGTACCAACTATCACCGTAACAGATGCTAATTGTCACCCTTGTTGGCAGTCTTGACAGGAGCCAAGCACAGAGTAGGTGATGGAGACCAAACTATATACCCAGCCTCTAAAAGAAGTCCCTCCAGGGTTGAGGCATGTCGGCAGGGGACAGGCTCTTCTATAGATAAAGCAGCCTCCAGGGCGGTAACTTTGACCAGCACTAATGTCTCTTTTAAATTAAAAAAATTAAATGATGTCACTAGATTCTAGGAAGCGATTAATGAGTTAAATAAGGAAGGTTGATCTGGTGGTTAAGGCATTGGACTAGGGTTCAGAAACTTTCAGTTCAATTCCCACCACTGCCACCAACTTCCTATGAGACCTTGGGCAAGTTACTTCGTTTCTCTGTGTTTCAGTCACCCACATTGTTAAAATGAGGATGATAATCCTTCCTTTCTCCTACCTTTTGTCTGTTTTATCTGTTTAGACTGTGAGCTCTTTGCGCAGGGATTCTCTCTCACTAAGTGTATGTACAGGACGTAGCACAATGGAGACCCAATCTCAGCTCGGGCCTCCAGGCTTTACCGTTCTAGATAAAAATACCATAATTCAATATATTATGGAAAAATGTATTACCATAATATATACGTATATATAATAATTGGTCACACTGTATTTACACCAGAGTAACAACGAGAGGAATTTGTCCTGATATTTTCCAAAGAAAATCATTTTTCACAAGAGGAAACGGCTCCTCTGTTGATGAGATTTGGGGCTTGCTTCTGTGAGATTCTGTTGTCTTTGGAGGATTTATACCAGTGTACGTGACAGCAGGCGGTAAATTCATATGTTTATGGTAATTTTCTGTACTCCACTGAAGCCATATGCTAGGGACGCTGACACTAATAAAAGTCTAATTATTATGTTTTCTCTTTACTGCTATCATTTTTTGCTATCAGTTTATAGGCTTATTTGCTTTATTGGCTATTGACTTGATCAGGTACTTTTCCTTCCTTCTTTAAACCTCAAGCCTTCAAATAGCTGCTCATCTGTAGTCTCGAGAGAGCCATCATCCCTTCTTCACAGATCCTTCCTCAGCTCAAGATGCAGCAGCTGGGGAGAGCTGTGCTGGTGTCAGGGTACTTAAGCCAGGAATCTCATTGTAGCCAGTTTCAGGTGTAAGGGGCAATTCCTTTCTTGAGTTTAATTAAATGCCAATCTCCTTTCAGTATGGCTTGGTGAATAGGATGCTAGATTGGGACTCAGAAGACCTGGATTCTATCCCAGGATTTGCTGCTGGGTGATCTTGGCTAAGTTGCTTCCCCTCCCTATTCCTGTTTTCCCACCCACCCATTGTGTATTCAAGCATTTTGGGGCCAAGAACTGGCTCTCGCTATGTGTATGTACAGCACCTAGCGCAATGGGGTCCTGGTGGCTGGCACCTCTGGGTGCTGCTGTCATACAAATAATAATAATAATAGCTATGCCAGCTGTCCTTCCTGTCTCACTTTATTCCCTACTCCCATTTTGTTCCTGCAGCCATCCCAGTGCCCAGGAGGAACTCGCTACTTGTGTAAATTAAGAGGAGGAATAAAGCCATTTATCTTCCTCCCTGGTTCCATGCCCAGTCTGACTGGTGTCAGGGCAGGCTGGGTGGTCAATTCACTGTATAATGGAACCTCTGGTCTTCCTGCCCTGCTCCCTCTCACCCCTTAAGTCTCTCCATTTCTCGCTATCTGCAGCTTTTTTCTGCCATTCCTTACTCCCAGGGCTTAAGTTCAGCTGGAGCTATCGGGAGAGGAGCTCCGGTAAATATTTTCAAACCCACGGGACACAAGCCCCAAGAACCAGAGCAGAAATACTCTGACAATTTAAGCCCTGCTTACTCCCCTCAGTTCCAGCCTGATCCCTTCCCCTCTTTCTTCTTCCCTCTCCCAGTTTCCCTCTCTCCTTTCCCTTCTCTCTCTCTCTCTCTCTCCCTCTCATCTCTCTCCCTTTGTTCTTTTTCTCCTCTGCCCCTTCTCTCCTTACTTCAGTCTCCTTCTTTCCCTTTGACACTCCTCCGCTCTCCCCACTTCCTCCGTCTCTTTTTCCCCAGCTCCTGCAGGACACAGCTGGCTTTATTGGTCAGGGATACTAAGACCGGAATAGATCTCTCTCACAGACACACACACACGCTAGCCTTGCTGCGATAGCTCCATCTCTCCAAATCAGTACAGTGCCTTTTATTCCAGGGTCATATTCCTTCATATAAAATGATGGCGGGGACAAGACCTAAATGAACATACAGTGACAATTAATAACCAAAAAAGAAAAAGGAGGAATCCCTGCCCCCATTTCTTTAATTAAAATGATGGGCATAATGTTGTTAGGAGTATGATTCAGAGTTTCTGAACACATTATTTCTATTGATTTATGCCCGGAGCCTTCAAGACTCCTTGAAAATAATAAGGGTTGACGTATCCAATGCTGGAGTTAAATGTTGATATTATATAATGAAAATTACATGCTTTGGATCTGCTGTGCTGTAGCAAAGGACTGAACCAAACACCAACATCTGCATACTGTGCCCTGTATGGCGTATTAATTAGATACTGCACCAATCAAGCCATATGTGATGTAGACAATTTGATCTGGGATCAGTGAGTGAGCCCCCCAGGGTCATAGTGACAGCCACTGCAGTGAGAAGCTGATGCAATGGAAAGTGACCCTCCTGGGGTGTCTGAAATGCCCCTGCCCTTGTAGCCACTGGCCCCGATAACTCCAGCTCTCTCCTTCCCACCTGCCAGGTCCATCCTGGCTTCATCTCCCATAGAGAAGATGCAGGGAAGGAGTTCCCGGGGCCTATGTTATGCAGTAGCAGGACGTGTGACTCTGCGCAGGCATGTGCTGTAAGGCTCCCTGGTCTCGGACCCCGGCACATACCAGGCTGTGTGAGTCCCCCCATCAAATCTTGTACAATTCTGGGGGAGTGCAGAGCATGGGCCCCTCAGTAATGGGGTTGCACTGCAGCCGCTCACTGCGAAATAATTCTGCGTTGTCCCTGTAAAGGCACGTGATTGGGTGAGACAGTTGGATCTCAGCTGGAAACTTGTGTCTCCCATGTAAGACCATCACTCCCTGCACATGGAAAACTCCATTTGCTTGGCTGATAGAACGTGATGGCTGACGTACCTGGGGGTGGTAGAGGGCAGTAGCACATACCCATCCATATTCATCCCAGGGCTGGACTTGATACAGGCACAGTTGTCATCAGCCAATGTTTCTGCTGAACTCTAATGGCTGTTATAAAGAAAGGCCTGCTACAAAAGAGTGACAACAGACCTACCAAAGATGGAGTTCAAGGGGAGGAGGCTAAGAAAGGGGAATGGGTTTATGAACCCTACCCCTGACTGTGGCGTGGAAAAACCTAATGAATTGATGCAGAATAAACCATTTTAATGCTTTGCATTGATATAAAGCACCTTTCAGCTGGGTTTCTCATAGGAACGTAGTGATTGCCAGACCAGCTCAGTCCGTGTAGTCTAGGATCCTGTCTCAAACAGTGGCCTCCAGAAGATGCTAGCGTAAGAAAGCCTGCAGTGGGCAGATGTGGAATAATCTGCCCCCTACATTAGGTCTTCTGCTCTAATAGAGAATGAGTTGAACCAGGCAGCACAAGATTTAATAGCCTTCCCAAAATTTGTCTTAGTTACCTATAATAGCTCTGGATATTCTTGTTATCCATATAAATGTCTGACCCCTCTTTGAATCTTGCTAAATCCTGTTCGTCTGTCATATCCTATGGCAATGAGTTCCACTGTCTAATTATGCTTTATGTGGAAACCATATCAGTTTAGAATGTCCCACCTTTTATTTTCATTATTCATTGTGTGTTAGGAGACAGGAAGAACACAAGGTCTCGATTTCCCTTCTCCTGACCACGCATTATTTTATATACTCTTATTGTGTTCCCTCTTACTCGTCTCCTTTCTAAGGCATCTCTCAAGACCCCCCACAAATGATTCAGGGCTGTCCTCTGCAGTGGCCCTTAGGTATGAATCATTTTCCCTGGCTGTAGGGCCTCTATCCATTCCTCCTGGAAATCCCTATTCAAGGCCCACCTCTGCTGTCATGCCTGCAAACCAACCAATGCCATTAATATTATGTGTATTATGGTAGCACATAGAGACCCTATTTGAGATCAGGCCCCCATTGTGCTGGGTGCTGCACAGACATAGAGTTGGTGTTGTTATCTTCATTTTACAGACGGGAAACTGAGGCACAGAGTGACTATGAGGCAGATTTACAAGTGAGGTCAGCTCCTGTTTAGGCACATAAATAAGTCGCCCAATTTTCAGAAGAGACCAGCCCATTGGGAGCTGGGATCTGTTGAAAATCTGATCCTAAGTATTGCAATGATAGTTGCTTCTGGGTGCTTTTGAAAATTTGGTCCTTATGCTGGGGCCTAAATGGGAACTGAGCTCTTCATAATAATATAACGAATCCTAGACTCCTAGTCCTCTGCTCTAATTATTAGACAAGACCCTCTTCAAGAGCTGCTAGTTGACCTTGGGGTTAAGACAGTAAACAGTGACCCAGGACTTCTGGGTTCAAGGCTTGGTTTTGCTATAGGTTCTCTGTGTGATCTTGGGCACAATACTTAGGGTAAAATTTTCAAAAAAGCTTAAGTCTGATCTTCAAAAGCGACTGAGGACCCTAAATCCTATTGACTTTCAGGGAAGCTTAGGGTTCCAAAGCCCAGATCCTCAAATCTTCATTGATTTCAATGGCAGTTAGATACTTAAATAGCTTGGAGGATATGGGCCTACGTGCCCAAGTCCTGTTTGAAAATGGGACTTAGACACTTCTAAAAATGTCAGCTTTAATCTCTCTGTGCTTCATTTCCCAATGTGTAAAATGAGGATAATGGCACTTTGTCTGTTTTAGCTATTTAGATTGTCAGCTCATCAGGGCAGGGACTGCCTCTCACTATGTGTCTGTACAATGCCTAGCACCATGCGGTCCTGATCTCAAATGGGGTTTCTCTGTGCCACCATAATACATGTAATTAGGCTTGGAAGGATTAGATTTTTATCGGTAAGCCTTGATTTCGTCTTACGCACATAAGCCGACGCAAAAATATTTCCACTGACGATAACAGAAAGTTAGAGATAGGCAAAGTAAGAAACATGCTGCTTGGGAACTTATTAGAGTTTGGTTTAAGCATGCTAACTTTGTATACGTTGCCCTGTGGTGTTGACAATTTGTGTTTTGACAGTTACAAAGCTTTAACTTTTTGAATTGCAATGTCTACTGTCATTAAATAATTACTGTCTGATCTCCCTCCATTGTCTGACACCCCCCCCAATTTCCCACACCAATGAAAATTTAAATTGATACAAATAAAAAAAGCTTAAAAATAAATATTATTTGTCAAAATTATAAAAAAATAGAATTCTGCCCTGTCTACATGTCATAGCAATATGAATAACCTTTCACTGTCCTATAGGGTGTTGGGAGAATCAATCTGTTATTGGGTATGAGGTGTTTAGAGACTACGGTGATGAGAATCATAAGAATAGCCAATACATAAATAAAAGAAAGGATTCTGATACCCAGCCCCCTGCTCCAACAGCGCTTCCTCCCACTGAAATGAGCCAAGATAATGGTGTTTCTAATTTCCCAGCTCTGTGTTAGCCTGCAGAGATTTGCAGCCCTCACCTTTAAACTAATACACCCTTCTCCCCTAATCCTCTATAAATCTCCAGCAAGCACAATAGTCTCTTATTTCCAATTTAATTGTTTTATTAAATTTTCCCTCATTATGTGGCTTAAAACAAGACAGGAAACATATATACAGAATGGAAAGGTATATTACATTACAGCCAGGAGCCAGGATATGCCATACTAGATCTCACTCCAGATTTATTGCATGCTCTCACCCTATTAGGGCAATATGTGCTTGAGCAAGTTTGGATGTTGCTCCTTGGGGATTTTTAATCACATATAGCTATGGAGAAAAAGCACATTGCATTACCTGTCTCACCTAATGTGAAGGATGCCCTCTGTAGAGCTGCGAAGTCACTCATTGATAAAACCCCATCTATTATGGTGGGTACACAAGCTGATTTCCATCCGGCTGATATTAATTTCTTGCCTATCATCGTTGCTCTCAGCAACCGTTTTTCATCACCACAACTCAACATGCCCATGGCTGATGCGTTTCCTAATGGAGATTGTACCGGAGCCTTGTTTGGTTGGCTGATCAGTGGGCCAGGTTGCGACCTGGTGGGGCAATGTGTAAGAGCCGTGGGCAGGGGGCAGGGGTCATCCCTGCTCTCCATGGCAGTGCTGGAGAGCAGGGATGACGTTAGACGACAGAGAAGTGCTAGGAAGTAGAGAACAGCATGAGCATACAATAGATATTGAATTCCCCTCTCCTCCATTCCAGCCTCCCCAAGCCAGGATCAGGGTCCTTTCGAGGTCCATTACAAGTTCTAGAGGACTGAGACAGGCAGGCTGAAATCAGGAGGTGGTTTCCTTGTGTCGGCTTAGGAGTGAAAGCCGTTGGTGAATCAAGTCTCAAAACCATTTCCAGACATTGTGCAACAAAATTAAATTGCAGCCACTTTGTGCTGGGAGTCCATCAGCAAGCACAAGCTGAGGAGGATTGGGTTAGGTCAGTATTTGGATGGATAGGGGTGACTAGATGTCCCAATTTTATAGGGACAGTCTCGATTTTTGGGTCTTTTTCTTATATTGGCTCTATTTCCCCACCCCCACCCCCGTCCCGATTTTTCACACTTGCTGTCTGGTCACCCTATGGATGGGTGACCACTAAAGTGGTGATTGAGTAAATGGCAATCTTCGGTCAGTTAATATTGGCCTAGCCTGGGGTTATGACACCATGCTGGTGGCAATGCCATCTTTTCAGATGACACCAATCTGAAGCCGTGACCACTTCTACTCATTATAGGTCATACTGTTGCTTTCTTTTCAGGAGTGGAATTTGCTCTCCAACTCAAATTCCAGCTCATTTTGCCACCCAAACTCTCCCTACAGCTTCAACTAGACTCAATATTTTCCTTCACATTTTGTGGGGAATGTTGCAGTGCGTTGTTGTGTGCTGTTAAACAGCTGTAGCAAGCCACCCCAGAGGTGGCTGCATTTCCGTAGGGGTGAAGTGATCCTGATGTAGTGTTTGTGTCTCCTTTTCAAGAAAAGGTGCTATATAAACTGTAAGATCACTGAGCTCCCTCACCCTAATGTATGTCAGCCCACAGAGATTGCTTGTAGTGCAGGGGCCTCTTACCAGACTTGTTGCAGTTCCCAAGGGCTGAATTCATACACTGAAGCACCAGCTTTGTTAATTTTGTTATGAGCAGAGAACATCCACACGCCCATCAAGGCCGGCAGAGGACAGTACCTAATACATTGAAAAATCCAGCACAGTCATTACAAGGATGATGCTAGAACTCATTAGGATCCAGGAAGCAATGGAATTAGGTTTCCAACTTTCTGAGTAAAAATGAGGCCGGCACTGTGTGAGTCTGGGACAAGCTTTTAAGAGCAAAACAATTCTTGACAGGAAAAGGACGAGGACTGGATCCTGGGAACGTGAGTCATTCGCAAGTGCAAACCCTAACAGCCAGGGCAAGCTAATCAGCCCCCCAAAGGAAGGGCAAATTCCAGTGTATGTGAAGGGGCCATCTGGTGCTGAGAAGTCCTCAAAATCATTAATTTGAGTTTGGATGGTGGGGTCACTGTTATTGTAACAGGCGGGCTGTCTATTTAAGGGCTCATGGAGGAGGGTATGGGTCCAGCCAGTCCTGTTCTGAGGCGGAACCTCTTTAAGAACCAGTGTTCAGAGCTAGTAAAATTGCAGAGAGAATGATCAGACCCCACTGGGGCTGGACCAGGAGATTGAGTGGTGTGACCACTTGCTGGGAAGTATAAAGGAGTGCTCCCAGCTCTGTCAGGGAGAGCCTGGACAGGGGAGAAACCTAGAGGGCAGCTTTCCTGGGACAGAGCCTAAGGGATGGAGAATTGTAGAGAGTAGACAGGCTCCTGCAGAAGTCCCCGGCTCAAAGGAAAGAACCCAGTTCATAGCCTGCGGAGTGTAACCCTGCAGGGAGACCTCTGCAGATGACCTGGTCTAGGGGAAAGGACATGACTGGTATGCTCAATTAATTATTGAGGAGAAATAAAACTGAAGCCCTTGTCGAAGTCAGATTGAGGACTCACATAATTTGTCAGACCACTCTGTTTATTAGCAAAGCGCTTTGCTAATGCACCCAGATGTGAGCCCCTCTCTGAGGCTCAAGATAACTTATTTATACAGCTAAGCCAAAGCCAATTTAACATAAGAGACAAAAGAAAGCAGAAACTGACAAATATACATACATATCTTATTTGCATACTAACGTTTACCAATCTCCTAGTTCAGTAGGAGCTCTAAGTTAATTAGTTTGAGGACCCATTGTCTCACACTCCTTAATGTTTCTCTTCCTGACAACTATATTTCAACAAACCCTTCAAGTAGCATTTCTTTAATGAATTATAATTTCAATATAATTCATTCTACTTTCACACCCTGAAGACATGGGCACTGGAATCCTGTGGCTGGAAAGTGCTCTTTGGTGCAGGGGCTAATGAGTTAGTCCACCAACCAGCTTATAGTTATTTATCTGGACGTGCTTTGTGATGGTGGAGGGTCTAATGGGTAAAAATCCCAAGATAGTTTTATGAGCACTTAGATCCCTCGGGGAAAAGAGCAGCAGGAAACTGAAAGGTTGGCGAGTTTAGAGAAGGCTTTTTTTTCATGTACGTGTTTACGTTCACAATCCAAAACCACAATTGTTGCTATACTTGCTTGTACCTAGATGGCCCAACTCCCAGCAAAGATCCGCCCTGCTAGGTGTGGGTCGCAGATGTAGTGAAAAGATGATCCTTAAGATGACCCTTACCAAAAGAGTTTGCAATGCAGTCTGAGCACATGATGGAACCACAGGAAGATGGGGTGGAAAGGGCAAGGAAACAATGAGACAAATGTGATCTGTGTTATAATCGGCAGTCACAGCACACTGATGGCTTAGCCAGTTTTTATATTGGTGCCTGAGGAAGATTTTTACAGGCAGAAAGGACATCTAGGCTCCTAGCTGTCATTGAAAGTCAGTGGGAATTGAGCACCAAACTTCTCATTTATGCCCTTGGAACTCTCTCCCTGAAAAATAAACCCAGTCATGAGCACAGCTTCCTTCCTCTTGTGAGGGGAGATGAGCTGGAAATTCCATGGGTGAAAGCCTGGCGCCCTAAAGTCAATGGTCAAACTGCCCTTGATTGCAACAGAGCCAGCATTTAGCCCCATAAAGTCCACTGGGGACACCTCTGCTCCATCTAATGAACCCAGGAAGTGCTCAGATCCTGTGGTGATGGGTGCCAGCACAAAACCCTGCACTGAATAGTGAACTGAGTAAAACCAGGGCTGTCGTTGCTCCTGCACAATCTGTCAGGTTTATTTCTAACAAAACCAAACTAAAAAAAATACCTATGGGGGGTTGGGTTGCATCTGGATTGTGATTTACCCAAACCCCTCACATCTCCCCTGCTAGGTTCAGGGTATTGGATTTTTGATCATCTCTAGGTGCTATTGCATTTAGCATCCCTCTACCACATAGCCAGCTCCTGCGAGGAACAACCTCCAGAGGTGCTGAGCGCCCACAACTTCAAATGAAGTCACTGGGTACAATGGCTGCTCAGCCCCTCTGTAAACCAGGCTCGTCTCCTTCCTGTACAGGAGTGGGGAATGGGTGAGCGTTTCTATTTTTAGAAACCCCTCAAAGTTTGCAAATGGATTTATTATGCTGCACCAGGCAGTGTAATTGCTATTGTTGTTTATTGTTTGGGATTAAAATAGGACCTAGAAACCCTGACCATGGATCTTGTGCTAGGCCTTGTACATACACCGAACAAAAAGATGGCCCCACCCCAAAGAGTTGCCAGTCTTTGAGTAACTGCTGTCCTGCTACTGGGTGGAATATCAGATCTCCTCAAGTGTGCGTATGTCACCATTTAGCGTCTGCAGCCATGAGTCAATAAAACCTAATCAGTGAAGGGAAAGTTCCTTTTATTTCATATGGTTGGTCTGTGGTTTGGTGTTAAAGATCCCCTGAGCTCTATCTCTGCTGACAGTCTGTGCCACCGAGGGTCTGATAGATAACAATGGAATTTCTGTGTCTCTGGACATCTCTGCATCTCTGGAGTATCTGCAGGATCAGGGAGATAGCTGCTGTTCAGGACTGGGTAGGGTTAAATATTTCACCTCCAACAGACCTGGGTTTGACTCATTAGCTATAATTATTTGACTTCCCCAATCCTTTAGCAGTAAGCACAACACTCAGCTAGAACCATCACTCGCTTCACCCAAGTTTGCCTGCGTCCCACACAGATTTGCTGTTATCTCCCTGTTTACTGCGGCAAATTATTGATCTCAGAAATGCTGACTCAACAGTGGAGACTGGAGGAAATTTTTGTACACAGCTATCAACCAAACCCCATACGTTCAGGGTTCCTACACTGCTTTGCGGTTCCCTGCATCTCCCCATTTTTGGTCTTGGCTGCATTTTGCGGCTGTAGGTCAGCAACATTTCAGGTCCTGCTCAGAGCTTATCTGAGAGCTCGGAGGAGGTTGTAGGAGAAAGCACTGGTGACTCAGTAGGTGAAACTCTTCCACTCTAGTCAACAGATGTATTGACTTGGTACCGCAATGCACTCTTTTTGCCTAGCAGTCTATCTGTCTCCGTGGATTCATACCAGATCCTTCTCGGTGGTAGTATCTGCTAGAAATGCCGTCTCTTTGGAGCTACGATCAGCATGACAGATTTAGTTCACAGAGTTCCTTCTGTCAGCCCATGTGGGCTTTGAACCAGGGCCACAAAACTCAAAGCACAACTCAGCCAGCAATAGTACCCTGCTGCTTTAACCCTGCACGTCCCGGGGTTTGCCCAACTCTCAGCTCAGGTTTGCTCAGGATCTGGCCCATTTTGCTGTAAACTCTCAAGCTCATTTGAAGCTGGGTCTGTGGGGAACAGCACCTTTAAGCGTCTGTGGCTAGAATTAGTTGGAACTGTTTGTTAGGTTATGCAGTGGCCCATGTTAAGCAATGCTGATCAGTTAGAGCGCGGCCACTGAATGAGCAGAGCTCTGTCAAGCACCTTAGGTGTGATCAAGCTAGCTCGCTAAAAATAGCAGAGCAGTCGTGGCTCCTTGGGCTCTCCACCCGGGACCCTGGGCAGGTACTTGGGCAGCTAGCCTGTGCTGCCATGGCTATGCTGCTATTATGAGTAAGGCTGTGTGTCTGTCACGGATTCCATGACTTTCCGTGACTTCTTCAGCGGCCCTCAGGCAGCCCCTGGGCCAGCAGCAGCAGTTTGGGTGTGGGAGGGGGCTCAGGGCTGGGGCAGGGTTTTGGGATTCGGGCGGGGGGGGGGGGCGCTTACCCCAGTTCTCACCAGCATGTCCCTGCAGCTCCTAGGAGAAGGGGAGGCCAGGGGGGCTCCGCGCACTGCCCACGCCCACAGAAGGTTCTTTTTGTGTCCATATTAGGGATGGGCCAAAACTGGAACACTGGATCCAAACCATCCTTATCACAGACGAAGGTCCAGTCTAGCCACAAACCTTGCAGCTCAAGCTATTTCTGTAATGGGCAAAATACAGATTCAGAATTATCCCAGTCTCTATAGGTGAGCTCAGGCCCTTGTTTGATCTAAAACAGTTCCTTCCACCTCAGTTCCTTGCCCCATCACACCATGCTCATACCACCTTACCGTGAGGTTCCTCCTCCCTGCCTTTGAAGTATCTGTTGGATAATAGATTGGAAGGACCCGTATGTATGATGCAATCTGGCAATTCCTGTGAGCCTGTCTAGCCTTGAGAAATTCTTCCCATGTGTTTCTCTCTCTCCTTGTTCTGTGGCCCGTGCTATTCTGGGACAAGCCTCTGACATTCCATGGCAGCTCAGAGCTGATCTCTTGAGGGGCTCCGTGTCTGGATCTCCCTACCCCCAACCCTCTTGAGCTGCATTTTGTACCAGTCCATCAGGCATGGTTCAGGGGTTGGGCTGGGGGACCACTGGACTTGCAGTAAATGCCAGCGAAATAATGGAGAAGACACATGAAAACTGCCTCGCTGGCTCCACACCACCCTGAACTGATCATGTACAATCCCTTTAAGGGAGTGTGCAGAGAAACTATATATAATGTCAAAAAACAAAACAAAAAACCCACCCAACCCAGTATTGGCTATAAGGTAGAGCTGTGCAGATAGATAAATAAATCAGAGGTCTGCCTTTCATCCTTACCCCGTACACTGAAAACAGCGCACAGCAAGGTCTGTCTGAGTTCTGCAGAGCTCAGACAGCTGATGCTTAGCAAGAGGGATGCCCCTGCTCTTTTCTCCGCTTCCCAAGATGTCTCTTTCCTTCTTCTCCCCTCCCCACCTCTGGTTTCCATTTCCCACTCTCCTGTCTGCCTTTTTCTTTGCCCTGCCTGTCCCCCATCTTTATAACCTCCATACTACAAGAAGGATGTGGAATAATTGGAAAGAGTCCAGAGAAGGGCAACAAAAATGATTAGGGGGCTGGAGCACATGATTTATGAGGAGAGGCTGAGGGAACTGGGGTTATTTAGTCTGCAGAAGAGAAGAATGAGGGGGGATTTGATAGCTGCTTTCAACTACCTGAAAGGGGGTTCCAAAGAGGATGGATCTAGACTGTTCTCAGTGGTAGCAGATGACAGAACAAGGAGTAATGGTCTCAAGTTGCAGTGGGGGAAGTTTAGGTTGGATATTAGGAAAAACTTTTTCACTAGGAGGGTGATGAAGCACTGGAATGGGTTACCTAGGGAGGTGGTGGAATCTCCTTCCTTAGAGGTTTTTAAGGCCTGGCTTGACAAAGCCCTAGCTGGGATGATTTAGTTGGGGATTGGTCCTGCTTTGAGCAGGGGGTTGGACTAGATGGCCTCCTGAGGTCCCTTCCAACCCTGATATTCTATGTACCAAGGCAGGTATATCTGCCTGCTCTGTCTTCCATGCACCCCCCATGTGTCTATGTTTCCCAGTGTATTTAGGGAACCCTGCATCCCTATGTGGGGTCACCTATCCTGCTCTTGGGCTCTGATATAGCCGTTTTCACTGGGGCATCTAAGCCAGTTACAGACCTAGGGCAGCCCATTCTCTGCCCTGCTTTAGGTGTGATCAGGGGCTCCCTACTGATGTAGAGAAACTCTGTCCCACGCAAGATTTTGTGCAAGGAGTGCCCAAGTGAGCCCTCATGCCCCAGGGGCCTGGTTCTCCTCCCACGCTGACGTATCTCCAGCAAAGCCCATGTGCAAATGAGATGAAGTCCTGCCTGCTCTGTAGAGGCCTTAGAGATCTGATGGCACTTTCGGAGTCCAATCAAATGAAAATGGAGATATTGCAAGCCAGATGCTGATCCCCTTGCCGGGGCCGAGTAACACCTGACTTCAGGGGGATGCTTTGCGGAGCAAAGAGCTACTCAGGCCAAGTAAGGGGATGGGCTCTCTCTCTCTCTGTTTTGACCCCTGGATGCTGACCCAAGCCTCATCCTGTCTGTTTGCACTCTGGACTTTAGGAATCGTGGCCACATTATGTTGTGATGAATAGAGTGATTTTGATCCTTTGCTGTATTGTTACAAAGATAAGTGCTCTGCTTATTCCCGGCTTTAGTCTTTGTTTGGTCAGTGACATCAGCGCAAAGCAGCTGTGAAATTTTACCATGTCTCAGGGTGCTGTACGCCCATTTTACACAGCTGTCAGCAGCCATGCAAGGTGCAGGGCAATAGAAGATCAGGCCCAGGGGCTAGTTTGCAGTGCTCAGATTTTGAACATCCTCAAAGTGTGGAGGAGTTGGGCCCCATGACTCCGGTTCAGGTCATCTCTAATACACCTGGATATCCTTACTTCTTAAGTAACAGCACGTTATTACCACAGAGATTTATGCTATCTCTGTCTAGCACAGATAGATCTCTCCTACCAGCATCTCGTTCTATCTTTGGCACTCGTTTTACATACTTGTTTTGTTTACTTCCTGTAGCTACGTGCTGTTGCGGGAGCGTTCACCAGACAGTGCTAATTAGATAGCCTGCCGTGACCTCCCCAACCAGTTTAGAAACCTCCTGAGCTGGGACATTCTTCCATGGATCAGCCTGGCAGATAGAAATAGAAGCATGCGATGATGGCGATAGCAGGTTGATACCCTCAAGCGTATGATTGGTTCTGCACTTTCCACTAATGGTTGCTGTGCTTGGTTGTCATTGTTTGCCTCTCTGCTCCCTGCTAAGTCAGAAGCCCGTGTTAACAAATATTGTGGACGGTGCTGTGATTTGGCTGCCCTGAAGAGTTCAAAGTGGCATCCTCAGGCCTTCTAGATGAACCTGGACTCACCAATTCTAGGGACGGTGCAACCTCAAAAGGTTTGATGTGACTGCTCCCTTTGGGGCAGGGGACTGTCTTTTTGTTCTGTTTGTACAACTCCTCGCACAGTGGGGCCCTGGTCCATGGCTGGGGCTCCAAGATGCTACCATGCTAGTTATAATCATGAATAATAATTTCGAAATCCAAGTGAGGCAATCGTTGTGCCTAAAATCGAATGAGTGAGGTGCTGATGTAGAGCAAAGAAGATGGATTTAATCATGGGGTTATTCACTCAACAGCTAATTCATTCCTACATTCGCCCAAGATCAACCAAGGTATAGCTCTGCCTGAAAGGAACCACCCACTGGTGTTGTCTGTCTGACCAGAGACACCTTGGGCCTCATTTTCAGAGGGGCACCTTACTCATAGCTCCAGTATAAAGGATGGTCTTGTGAAAGGCTTTGGATTGGAACTCCAGCTCTGGCTTCTATTTCCCGCTCTGCCCTAGATTCCGAATGTGACTTGGCCAAGTCACTTCATCTTTCCCAGCTCGCCAGTTGTAAAATGAGGATAACAATCCTTCCTTTGTCTGTCTTGTCTATTTAGATTGCAAGCTCCTTGTGGCAGGGACTATCTCTTACTGTGTGTATACAGAGCATCTCGCACAATGTGGCACTGATCTCAGCTGGGGCCTCTAGATGCAAATGAATGTTTTGGGTACTCAGCACCTTCGAACACCAGACCGCAGGCTTCTCAAGCCAGGCACAGAAAATTAGTAGCCATCTTTTGAAAAGGTTGCTCTAGACCACAGCCTCCTGCTCTGGTGGTTTGGACAATCTTCACCAGTCCTCTGATGACCCCTGGGCCACATTCTAATCACATCTCCTAGGAATGTAGATCATCTTTGGGTGGGTTATTTAATCCACACTGTCCTGTCCATTCTCCGTCCCCACACCAGTAACTCTCAGCTGCTTACTGGTATGAGTTACCACGGTCCTAGCATCATTGGGGAGAGTTTTGTTTGTTCGTCAGTAATTTATTAAAGCGACGTGGGGGCCTGCTAATGAAGTGTTGAAGATGAATTGCAGCTCAGCCATATTACGCTGGGCTGATGTAATAGTTAATTACCTTGGGAAGCTCGAACACGATGAATACTTCATAAAGCAAAAGCTGACAGTAAATTATTCATAATCCATTTATCAGGGGTAACAGCAATAAAATATCGCCGGCAAAGGGACCGTTAACTGTGAATTTTCCTGCCCCAGCCTTGCCACTTGTGTTCTGCTGCTCTCTGCAGACCTGGAGCTGCTTTGCTTTCCTGCCTGTTAACCTCTCCCATGCAACTACACGGTAAAGAAAACTCAGGTGAGGCCATAATTATGGTGCTCCAGGATAGCGGGAGGCAGAGAGCGCTAGAGATGGATTTAATCATTGTTGTAGTTTCACACAATAGCTAATCCACTCTCCTAGTCGAGCCTGTCTAGATTCAGGCCTCACGATCCACTTGGATGCAGCCCTGCCTGAAAGCAAGTCACTGAGGGTCAAGAGTGGGCTTCACATTAAGTTACTTAACTGGGACTCAGGAGAGCTGAGTTCAGTTCCCAGTTCTGACACTGCCTCACTGTGTGACCTTGGACAGGTCACATTATCTCTCTGTGCTGCAGTTCCTAAGATTCTGCCTGACACAAGATGGGTGAGGTAATATCTTTTATTGGACCACTTTTTGTGCGTTGGTCAAGCTTTTGAGCTTCACAAAGCTCTTCCTCAGGCCCCAAGAAGGTAACCAGAAAGTCCAAGCTAAGTATAGCTTAAGAAAAAGGGGTGCAAGCCTGTTGTAAGACACCATCATAGGACAAAGGAGGCTTAGTGGGCAGCCGGTTGTGTTACAAATTGTTGTAATGGGACATAAAACCAGTGTCTCTCTGTTCAGTCCATGGATTTTAGTGTATGTTGATGTTCCTAGGCTTGTCTTTTGAAAGTGTTGTGCAGGTTTCCTTTGAGGAGGAGGACTGAGAGGTCAGATATGGAGTGATCACTTCGTAAAAAGTGTTTGGCCATGGCTGACAGGGTGCTTTTGTCCTTGATCATTTTTCTCTGTGAGTTCATTCTAGAGCTCAGTGATTGTCTGGTTTCACCCCTATAGTTGAGGCATTTGATGCACAAGATGAAGTACACCACATGTTTTGTTCGGCATGTGCAGGACCCCTGGATCTTGACAGGTGCATCATTTGGGTATTGATCATTGTAGCAGTGGCGATACGTCTGCAAGTTTTGCATCTGCTGTTGCATTGAAATCAATGGAATTTAGGTGCCTCCATAGCTTTGAGGTGCCTAACTTCTGGACCTTAGTCTCTCTGTGCCTCACTTCCCTGTCTATGAAATGAGAGTGATGATTCTTCCTTACAGCCTTGTCCAGTTAAATGTTGCACTGTTTGGGACAGAGATCGTACCTTACTAGGTACGTGTACTGCACCTAGCGCAGAAGGACCCTGATCTTGATTGGAACCTTCAGGTGTTGCCGTAAAACAAATCATTATTAATCATGAGCGGCGGAGCAGGTCTAGATTCATATTTTAGTGCTGATGGAGGTATGGTAATCTAAAAACCGCTACTGGGGCTTGCCTGCCATTTTAAAGTGGTGGAAGTCTAACATGAGAAGTGAAGATGCTGGTGCACTTCAGCCAGGGGCACATTTAGCCTGTAGACTCTCCTGCAGCCCCTTGTTTGCCAGAAGGGGCCTGACAGAATTGTATTCCATGCCCATTGGGTGGGGAAAAGGCTTCGCCAACCCGCACTTCAGCTCTCCTTGTCTTCCCCCGAACAGAGTGAAAACCAGGTGACGCCTCTTGGTTGCTCTTGCATTCCTCAGTGGAGATCGGTATGAGCCAAAACATGAGCCAGTCCCATCACCCCCTTCAGAACCTTGGGAGTTTAGGAAAAGAAACAGCCCTCTTCCCAACTCAAACCAGCTGTGGTTTGGTTTAGCAAAATAAAATTCAGCCCCAACCATCTATGGGGGCATCTTCAGCCCAGGGTGCTTTTGATGGTGATCTCAGCCCTCTGCTGTGTCCACCAGTCTGTTCAGTGATGCCCTCCCAGTGGCACTGTGGGAACCTCAGCCATCCAAGGCTCTGCTCTAATGGGGGTGCACCCACACCCCAGTGAACCCCCAAATCTCCACTTCCTGGAGCCACCTGCCACATGTGTGCTGCACATCTGGAACTCGGCACTGACAAGCACCCCTCTCTGCACATCTGGGTCACAAGTGGAAACACCTATTGGCAGGAGGCCCTCTTGACACATCTGGAAATACCTATTGACACGAGACCCCTCTCTGCACATCTGTATCACATATCTGGCATGTCCATTAGTGAGTGGCCCCTTGGCACATGTGTGGCACAGCTAGAAATGCCCACAAGCAAGTGGCCCACTCTGCATGTATGGCTCACTCATCTGGAATCTCCAGCACCCAGAAATCACCTTGCTGTAAGTTAAATGCCATCTCCCCAAAACAAGGAAATTAGGGGTTGGAGGCAACACGCACAAAGCATCCCCTTCCCCTTCGCCCGCCCCCAACTCCCCCCTGCAGCCGCTCCCCTTGAAATGAGAGGAAGCAATGCAACAGATGAGCAAGGAACCAGCATCATGGTACCCGTTTGTATGATTGGGCAGTGACAGGAATGCTTGGCATGGAATTTTTCCTTCCTCTTTTTTGTGCTCAATGTGTAATTTTGTGTTATCCCCAAAATCCATGCTCCTGCCGATGTTCTCTAGACCTTAAAGAATATTTAACCACCTGTTAAATTATTTATCCTTTGAGATTTTGTGTGCTTAGGGCAACTCGCAGGCCTCCTGGAGACTTAACTAGAGCTATAAATCAAAGTGACATTTGAGAAATTTCCCGGCGCTTGTGGTGACGGCAGCCCGGCCTGCGAAATGCCACTCGCAGGTTGGGAGTCGAGCACTGCCGCTCTGTGCAGTAACTTGTTTAGGGGCCTGTTCTGTCTGGAATTTATATAGACTCAGGTAAATAGAAAAGACACACCAGCTGCAGGCTAGTAACCAACTCAGGTGGTTTCCATCCCATAATCTTTTTAAGGTGGACGGTTCAGACTGTATGAAGCCAGCCACTGGGTATGATTAATTAGCAAGGGAAGGAATTTGTAACTTCTGAGGCATGGGGTTATACTGATTTCCGCCAGCTAAGGATCAGGCCCTAGCTTGTGTGTTCTATATGCAAAGAGCAATCACATATTTCCATAATGACGACAACCCCCCACCACGCCTCCCCCCCTCCCGCCAAGGAGGGCTAGCAGTTGGAACCCTAAGCCTTGCAACACAGAACTGTGCCATTTGAGCTAAAGGAGTAACTCCTTTAGGGGATTATAGTAGTAGGCTGTTGTCCTCCACTGTTCCAGCTATGAGACTGGGATGTAATGCTTTACTGTGTGCCGTCTGAATGGCTTATGTGGGCATCAGGGAAAGCAAGAACTGGAATAAAGCTTCCATAAGAGAGAGAGTGCACAGTGTGTGTTTGTCTCTAATATGTGGCTGCTAGTCTCATAAGAATAGCTCTCTCGTGACGTTTCTGCTTGTGGGCAAACCAATGAGTCCATAAGAACCTTCGGCCTTATGGTTCTTTGCACCTCTTCCTGATTACGCCCCATAGGGATGTTATTTATTCTGTTGATGTAAACTCCTGGTGGTGTGGCTAGCAAACAGAGCACTGGACTAAAATACAGGAGACCTGGGTTCTATTCATTGCTCTGCCACTGATCTACTGGGTGAACTTGCACAAGTCTCTTCACCTCTCTGTGCCTCAGTTTCCCCATCTGTAAAAAGGGATGATGATAATAATCTGCTTGGAGATCCATGGATGCAAAGCACTATATAAGAGCTTGGTGTTATCTTTGATTCATTCACTGCAAGGTCCCTGCTACATCACAGCGATCTCATCACACCTGTGATTTTGAGTCAGGTCAAATGGTTTCTCATAACCCTCTTCTAAGCAGAAAAATGCAGCAGAGAGATTGACATAGAAAAAACAAAACTGAGTGAGCAAGATATTCCTCTAAGCTTTCCTCATGCATTCAGGAAAGGAGGGTTTCTCCTTTGCTGGAAAGGCCAAGATTAAAGCAACTAACAGGTTTCAGTGGGAGTCAGAAACAGCCTCAACTGTTTGCATTTGTCAGATGCGTTAGACGTTGCCTGACACACAGGGTCTTAGCAGAAATGAGAAAACATATTGATCTTTAAGAGCTTACAGGACCTAGTAACTGCATATCTCTGCCCAAGTCTGCCCTGAGCAACCTTACAATAAAGCCTACTTTCTACAGCCCAGCGCACCTGAGCAACCTGCAATTAAAGGTAGTGCTCTTGCGCAAAGGAGCAAAACAGAATTGCTGGAGAGAAGACTCCCATTTACCTAGGTGCTCAGAGGGCTCCCACCATCATAACATCTGAGCTGCTTGCAATCCTCAATGGATTTATCTTCACAATACTCCTGGAAAGTCAGGAAAGATTATGAGCCTAGTTTGATTTATGGGGAAGGTGAGGCACAGAGCGGCTAAGGGTTAAAAAAATTAAAAAGCTATCAGTCCTGTTGACTTTCAGTGAGCCTTAGGCTCCTAAATCATTTAGGTGCTTTTGAAAAAATTATCCTCAGTGACTTGCCCATAGTCACACAGGGAGTCTGTGACGGAACCCAGCTCTCTTAACTCCGAGGCTAGTGGCTGGAGTTTCTCTAACCCCCAAGGAGAGTTTTACTTGTACTAAAAATGCGTCCATTTCCAACTGGCAAATGTACCCATTCTGAGCAGAAGTCAGCTCAGAGATGTGAACTGGTGCATGCTTTTGCTTTGGAATGGCCACTTCCTCCAGTTTAAGGGAAAAGCACAAAATCTGAGGGAAAGGGGCAAAATTGCCTGAAACATGACAGCAAAAATATTTGTGAAAATGTGCGTGGGGAAGAACTGCCACCAGTTCCCCACAGCTTTAGCAAAAAGTTCAACTGGGGACAGAGCAGAGGCTTTCAAAACAGGAATGTGATTAAGGCATTGGGCTGGGATCCAGGAGACCTCAGTTCAGTTCCCAGTCTGCTCACTGTGGGTAAGTTGGAGAGGCCAACTAGAATAGTAGCTAGCTATTATAGCACTTTTCTTCAGGAGACCTCAAAGCCCTTTCCAGAGGAGGTCAGTATCATTATTCCCATTTTACAGATGGGGAAACTGAGGCACAGTTAAGTGAAGTAATTTTCCCAGTGCCAGAGCCAGTCATCCAGTGCCAGAGCCAGGAAGAGAATCTACATCTCCCAATCCACTAGGCAGCACTGCCCTCCATGGATTTCAAAAATGAGTAGCGATTATGGCTACCCAGCTTGATTTTCAAAAAGCACTGAGCCTCTGTAAATCAGACTCCTTTGAGGCATCTCAATTTAGGCACCCAAAATTGCTGGTAAGCTTTTGAAAATCTTGGCCTTCCATCTCTTTATGCCTCTGTTTTTCCATTGCCAGGGTGGTGGTGTTTCTATATCCATTGAAAATTATGAGATGCTGAGACATATGGTGAGAAGGGGGTTGTATAAATAGCTAGAAAGAGAGAGAGAAGAGGCTAGATCTTGTCTTCACTCTAACATGCTTGAGCTTAATTTGGGGAAAGGAGGATTGGTATTTTACCAGCATAGAAGCAAAATTGATTCTGAATAGGGTGTCTTCTGAAGTGTTCTGAGACATCAGCCCAGCTTGGCTTGAATAACACTGAGGATCCCGATCAGCTGTGCCCCAGAAAGCTGTTAAATAAGGCACGTCAGGAGCGAAATTCTGTACCTCATCTGTCTCTTTGCGCTGTTGCGTGTTGTGTAATGTGTCTAGGAGTTGCCTCTGGGCAGGGCCATTTTGTAAACAAGCTGTCGAGCTAAGCTGCCATATCCCAGACAAATAGCTTTCAATAAATATCCATGCAAATGAGCCAGGCATTTTTGAGCCTCGTTGATTTAAAGGGACGCTATCATGGTCGGCAGGCCTCACGTGTGACATACCTTCTTAATTCCCTCCTGTCCGCTGCAAGAGCCTGCGGGATTCTTGATGAGTGAGGAGTTTGGCCCAGAAAACAACTTCCTTGGTGTTTCTTTCTATAAACAAAACAAATCCCCACAGCATTAATAGGCTTACCATGCCTACAATAACACCCCAGTACTTGCATTCACAAGCAACCCTACAATAAGACCCTGTGTGCAAGACTCCAGCAGTCATGAACAACCCTAGAATAACATTCTAGGTGTTTGCAACCCAGAATCCAAGAGCAATTCTCAAATACCTAGGCAGGTCAGTGCTCATGAGTGGCCCTACAAAAACAAGCCAGACCACACGCACAATGCAGCGAAATGTAAAACAAGCAATGTCACCAGGGATCTCTGTTTAGCAGCTGCCAGTATTTCAACACAGCTGCTTTGTGATGGACAGAGGGCCTAATTCACCCCTGCCTTTTACCGTGAGTCATCATTTACACAGGGTGTAAAATGCCGTGGGTGGAGGATTCTGATGTGGTAGCATTTTACCCCTGCTTTGCGTAGATGTCGATGACCTCCTGAGGCAGAAGGGCAAATGGAACTGAAGGGGAGCCCCATGAGGCTAGTGTAATGGGTAACTTGAAGGACATGGACCCCCAACTTTACGAAGTGGTACTGGTGAAATGAATTAGAAGAAGACAATGTGTGAGTCCATTTGCTAAGAGAAGCCTTAAGACAGGATTGACCACCGTGTGCTCTGCATTAAATTATGACTGATCTCTCACACTTTACCTCCACCAAAGACATTTGTCTTGTTTAAATTCACAGAGATGGCTCGGTATCCTAAATGCTGCAGATAATTTTAATGTGATTTATGGTTTTTAATTATTATTTTCATGATTTAAGTTGCCTAAATCCTACTGGTTTTCCAGGGTGTGAAATAAGGATACCCTTTCTAGCCCGACCTCTAATTTAGCTGGCAGAGTGTAACGTGCAAATGAAACTGGATCTGTTAGTTTGGGGTGGGGTTAAAATCCCCTGTACGTGGTTCTGGAAAATGAGATTGTGTTTGCTTTTACTCTGCCTACGTGATGCTCTTCAGACCGGACCATAGTCCCCGCTGCTGTTCCAGTCCTGATCTCCCACTCTGCTGAGGCACTTTAATCCTGCCTTGCAACACCCTTGTTATTCCAGTCCTAGGCTCCCCACACACAGCTCTGCCGATACATCTCAATCCTACACTGTAGTTCCCCACTATTCCAGTCCTGGACTCCTGAGAGAGCTCTGCTAAATTTGCTAATGCCTCTTAGTCCTGCCCTGCAGCTCCCTTCCAATCTTGCCCTGCCAGCCCAGCTCAGCCACTGCGCCTCATCCTAACCTGCAATATCCCTTCAGCTCCAGTCCTGCCCCCCTTTTATTGCTACATCTGCAGTGCCTCCTTCTAGCCCAGACCTGGTTGTGCCAGTGCACTGGTCCGCAGTACTTCGGGTTATTCTGCATCTCCTATCCCGTCAAGCCTGTTAACTCCATCTCCTTTCCCAGCCTTTGCCATCCCAAAGAGCGGAGCTCCCTGCAGATGCCATTGTGCTATCCACCGAGCCATTGGCTCAGCCAACAGCACACCTAGGCAATCCATTGTCCTTTTAAAGCTGTTGGCTAGTACTCTACATCCAGGCTAATGAGCCAGTGACCTGCTCAGTCTTTCCTAACTCTAGTCTCTGGGTACTCAGAGAATCTGGGATCACATCCTGTCCTGTCTGAGACCAGCTGAGCCTTCTTGGCTTTTCCCTTTGGAGTGAAACCAAAGCCTGTGAACTAAAGAAGAATAAAATGAATACAAGCAAGAGTGGCTGGGGGCTTGGAATCCAGGGAGCTATTGCCCTGCCTGAAAGGAATGTTCTACAGTGGTTAGAGTAGGGGAACTGGGAGTCAGGACTCCTGGGTTCCATTCCCCCTCTAGGTGGGAGTGGTTAAAACAGGAGGGCATGGTAGTCACATTTAAGTTCATTAATGGCTATTAGCCAGGATGGGTAAGGAATGGTGTCCCTAGCCTCTGTCTGTCAGAGGATGGAGATGAATGGCAGGAGAGAGATCACTTGATCATTACCTGTTAGGTTCACACCCTCTGGGGCACCTGGCATTGGCCACTGTCGGTAGATAGGATACTGGGCTGGATGGACCTTTGGTCTGACCCAGTATGGCCATTCTTATGTTCTTATGTACCCAGTTCTGTTGAATGTCCTTGGACCAGGCATTTAACCCCTCTGTGCCTTAATTTACCCACTGGTACATTGGGTATAATAAGAATTCCTTAGCTTAGAGATGTGGTAGGTTAATTAGATCATATTTGTAAAGCATCTTCAGACCTTGAAGTGAATGTCCTTGTAGGAAACTTACTGTTACTTTAGAGGAACTCACAGGGAAACCCCAAGATGCCATGGGCTGTATCCTCCATGCTCCTTTGGTCTGACCCAGTATGGCCATTCTTATGTCCTTAGATGTTTCCTGCAGCTAGTTGCAGTGTCTCCATCCACAGCCTCTAATCTAGCCTCCCAGCCCTGTTTCCTTCAGACACCTTGCATTATCCCTCTGCTGAGAGCCCTTGCCGGCTGCTCCTGCTACCACTGTGCTAGGCTTCTGCTGGCATTTCAGCTTTGCCAATATATCAAGATTTGCTTTGCCATCAGCAGGTTTCCGGCAAAGCCGTCTGTATAATTTCTGCTCCTGAGCCGCTGCCTCAGGAGACTGCTTACACTGGCGACTAACGCAGAAACTATTTCCATGACGGATTTTCCACCATGATCAAACCTTTCTGCTCCACCTGCCCCATCTTGATGAAATTGTAAGCACTGTAGCTATAGGGTCATTTGTCCCTGCTTCCCTCCCTCTATTAAATAACGCCGGCACAAGTCTAGCAGGGGTAGCCCAGGAGGTGTGCAACGACTCTGAATGCAACAAGGGACCCAGCTGAGCTGAATCCACCACATCCTGGCACGGTGCAGTTCAACATCCACGGCACGCTGGGTTGCCCTTTGGAGGTGATTTATTGGAGGTTCCATTTGGCTAAGCCCCCAGCACATGGTAGCTTCTCCTAGCCAGGCCTCGGTGCTCTGCAAAACTGGGGCTGGATGTGTAATGGGAACTGGGTCCCTTCTGAGACATTCACTTCATTTTCCTTCTGGCCTGGAAATGCAGTGAAAATAGCCTTTGTCCCCAGGGTTGTATTCTCAGTGGGAGCTGTGGGTTGCTCTCTGAAAACAAGGCTGCTGCCTCTATTTAGGTGCCTAACTGATTCAGCAGCTTTACTTTAGGCCTCCAGACTGGAAAATGTTGGCTTCCGAGCTTGGTTCAAGTAATGCGTGAAGGTTTCCAAAGTTGGCTGGCTCCTCTCAGAATCAGGTTGTCTGGACCTAATAAAACGAGAAGGAATGGATAGCTCCTCCCTACAGATGAGTTGTTCAGTTCCCTTCCCGCCTCATGCACTGTCTCAGGTTTGGGGTTTGGTCACAAGGCATGGAGACTGGCTCCTAAAAGGAGAAAATGACAACTTGCACTGGTAGCCCTTTCCATCCAAGGATCACCAAGCTCTTCACGGGGGGAAATTGAGGCACAGAGCAAATTGACTTACTCCAAGGTGACACAGCAAGTTGGTAGCAGAGCTGGAAAGGGAACCCCTGGTCAAGACTCCCAGCTCAGTAGAAATTTCATCTTTCTCAAAT
This sequence comes from Eretmochelys imbricata, assembly GCF_965152235.1. Lineage (NCBI taxonomy): Eukaryota > Metazoa > Chordata > Testudines > Cheloniidae > Eretmochelys > Eretmochelys imbricata. The sequence continues at coordinate 10,096,331 of NC_135592.1, read as the reverse complement.
TCAATTAATCTAATTCATCTTCCTCAAATTCAATTTCTAATTCGTGGCCAAAGACCATGACACATACGGTATCGCCAAGGAAGTTGGTCCATGAGCTACCAGCTGCATTATGGCTGCACTGCATTGCATTGGGTACAGGACTGGCTTCCACATCTGTCTTCGGGCTGTGGGCCTGGCAACATTTCCATAAAGGTTTGATACCGTGATTGCAGCGTGTCTATTGTAGACAGTTAATGGTTTTGATCCCAGATCGGAGTCTAAGCTGGGTTGGGTTTGACTGCAGGGTGGACAGAGCCTTAGTGTGTGTGGAATTAAATAAGCAAGGAGTTCCCATCTCCCCAGTATGCTTTCAACTGCAACCGTATTGCTACCTAGGACTGAAATATCGAGCAGTAGGAGAAGGAGGTTTGGCAGAATTCCATTTTTATTTTTTTCATAATTTTGATGGATAATATCATTGTTTATTTTTAAGTATTTTCTCCCATTTTTGTCGATTTTCAATGTTCTCAGTTGTGGGAAATTATGGAGGGATGGTCAGATAATATTTATTTAATGACAGCAGAGGTTGAGATTCAAAAAAGTTAGTTTTATAACCCTTATGACACACATTGTTAACATCACCTGTCATAATAGACAAAGTAAATATCCTCAAATCAAACTCTGATAAGTTCTCAAGCAACATTTGTGTTACTTTGCCTACCTCTAAATTTCAATTATTGTTGCTGGAAATATTTTTGGTCAGTTTGCGTGTGTACAGTGAAATCGATGTGTACCTGCTAAGCCTATGAATGAGCTGTGCTGACTTCTTAGTGTTTTTTGAATCGTAGAATCATAGGACTGGGAGGGACCTTGAGAGGTTTTCTAGTATAGTAACTTGCACCCCTGCATGTGTTTGAGTTACTGGTGTTTGGGCCTCCTATTGTGAGTGCTTGAGGTGTCTCCAAAGAATCAGATCTCTGCGCCAAGCCAAGATGGGGACCTGCCCCTATCCCATCCCTCCCAGTCACTGGTCTGTATTCTCCTCAGAGCCCTGGCACACTTCACAAGTCCCTTCCCAGCACATTTTCAGCTCCTTTTCTTCTTTGGCAGCACATCCCCCACCTTCAATAATTTCTCCTGTAGCTCACGCGCCCAGTGCCAGGGTTAAGCCCTCAATTCTAGCAGACAAAGCCCCATACCTGGTGCCGTTATTAGCAAAGAAATGTTCAAACAGAAAGGAATAGGGAGCGGAGCCAAGTAAGCATCAAACGCACCAGGCCTACAGGCTGTTTACATGCCCTTTGATTTAATTGATTAATTAATTAATTTGGGTCCAGTTTAATTTTCTCCCTTATTGAGCTTTGTGTCAGTGTTACAAGTAGGGGCAAAGGCATCAGACCCAGTTTCCAACCCACTGGAATATTATGGGGTGAGCTTGAGCAGCAAATGCTCTATGGGGCCGTGTCCTAGGCAGAATAGAGCCTGGGAAAAGAGTAAGCTCAGAGGGGAGAGGAAGGATGGTTTTGTGGAGAAGGCATTGGGTTGGCCCTCAGCAGATCAGAGATCTATTCCTGGCTCTGCCACAAACTCCCTGTTGGCCCCTAGGCAAGTCACTTAGGCCCAGGCCATCAAAGGTATTTAGGCACATCACTCCCATGGATTTACAAGGACTCTTGACATCTCCAGAGAAATGCTTTCAAGCCACAGTGCTGGCGGAATCCAAACACAAAGTTGCCACTGGAAAAATTAATTAAACCTCCAGTGATTGCAAGGGGAGTTAGGTGCCTTTGAGGACCTTAGTCTGTCCCTCTGTCCCCCAGTCTGTAAAACAGGGCTAATGCTGCTTATTAGTTGGGGGAGGACACGTTCACGAGTGTCTGTGAGGTTCTGTGACACTGCGGGGGTGAATGTAGATACGGGTAGCGGGAGGCCAGCGGAAAATGGAGCAGAGAGAAAACAAGGATGAGAGAAACCAACAAAAATGCAACCTAACTAGCAGGTATTTACTGCAGTAACGGAACCCCACGTGTCAGCCCAGCTTGCGTGGGAGGAGTTCCTCAGCCTCCAATGCACCATTCTCTTTAGCTAGAACAAACATGGTTTAAAAATTGAATCAGCTGGGGGAGAAAAAACAACCACATGGGTTTAAAATACAGGCTGTGGAAGGTCACATATTCTAAGGCAGAGCAGAGCTGGAGATGGTCATAAAGCCTTGAGCTCTTCCGCCCCCAACCCCCTTCACTGTGGTACTTGCACCTGGAGCAGCCACATTGGCTGGCAGCATGTGGGTGGATAGAAGGCTCCCAGTCTGACGTGAAAGCACTTTGCACTAGTGTGCTTGACAACGTCAGGTGCAGAGCAGCCGAGAATCAGGCCCAAAGTCTTTCCCTTCCTCCCCCCAGCCTAAACAGGTGTTTGCTGGAAAGCTTTAAAAACAGTTTTAGAACCCAGATCATGCCCTTGATCCAAAACCCATGTACCCTGATGGGCGTTTTGCATCAGACTTTCTGTCGGAACCAATTGAGCATGTCCCCAGAGTGGTGCTTGGCACCCTGGCATCCTCAGATGTACTCATGGGATCTGAATGCAACCTTGCCTGCATTCACCATTGGAAAAATGAATTAGAGTCAGACTGCCAGCAGCTTCGTCCCTGTCCACGGAGGTAGGACCATGGGAGTGGGCTGCCTCTGGTGAAGTCCCCACTAGAGAATGGAGTTGTTAATTCATCATCTAATGAACCTGGGCTCGGTTCCCACAGGGAGATGCATCCATTTCTTTCTAGCTGTACCTTTGCAGTCCCCATCCCCCCCCCACACACACAGTGGATGGCCTCCTTTTGAAACCGCTGCAGCTCCCTGCTCTGTGCAACATGCCGTCTGGGCTAAGGGCTAAATCCTCTCCTTGGTGGGAAAGCACGAAACTCATTATTGCTAATGAGAGCTGCTCCCACAGTGAGGAACCAGGAGAGCATACAACAGAGCGCAATCTCCGCTCTGAGTATGGTGCAACGTGACCTGTTTGATTCTGGACAGCCTCCCTCCCATCCCCCCACACAGACGCCCTGTCACCAATTAGTGGATAGCATGCCATGTTGGTACAGGGCATTGGAGGTACGTGTGGAGTTAATCTGGTACTCTGAGAGTCACAGCAGCACAGTCTAGAGAATAGGGGAGTGCTGGGCAAGCTGTCTCCACAGCTTTCCTCCGACCCCAGCGGCTATTCCACTCTGTCCCACTGCATCTCTCTACTGACCACGTGCTCTTTCAGTCCTAGGCCCCTTATATGGCTCTCCTAGTGCACCCTGCGGTTCTTCCTGCTACTCCAGCCTTGCTAACCAGCTGCAGCACCCTCTGCTATCCCAGTATGGGCCTCCTATGTAGCTCTGACAGTGCAGCTGTAACAAGCCAGCTAGCTCTAGCCTGATCTTCTCCTGACCTTCCGCTGCTGGAGGGGAACAACCAGACACATTTTCACTTGTCAATCTGAAGTCGCTTACCCTCAGGTGAAAGGCTAGTGCAGTAACACCTTTTTAATACTTAGGGGAGGCATCTCGCTTCACCCATTCTGGCGGACAGAGAGGTAGTGTGCCTAGTGGGCTGGGATGCAGGGGACCGGGGCTCTATTCCCAGCTCTGCCAATGACCTGTTGAATCATCTTGGGCACATCACTGCTCCTCTGTGCCTCAGTTTCCCCTCCCATTCTTTGTCTCATTTACTTAGATTATAAACTCTTCTTCAGGACAAGGACTGTTTCTCCTACCATGTGTCTGTACAGTGCCCAGTGGGGTGTTGTAATAATGATACCTTGCAGTGATGTAACCAGTGGGGTGGGGGAAGCAGGTATTATCCTCATTTTACAGATGGGAATACTGAGCCACAGATTGGTTAACAAACCTGCCCAAGGCCATGCAGTGAGTTTGTAGCAGAGTAAAGAACAGAATCCAGATCTCTTGACTCCTAATCTCATGCTTTAACAACTAAACAATATTTCCTCCCTATTTTAGTGACCAAATAATCTGGCAAGTGCTTCCTGTACCATAAAAGTACTGTATTTAAAGCCTGTGTGCAAACAAAATGAGACCGTCATCAGCACCCTGATGCAATGTCAAGGCACCCCTGAAAGGATAGTGTCACAGGGTCACTTTATAGCTTAAAACATCACCAAGATGCTGCAAAAAAAAAATTATAAGAATGGGGGTGGGAGGAGGAGATGATATGTAAGAAGATTTATTCTGCATATGTTCCGAATCAGGGACTCTGCTGAACTAGACACAGGGGACAGGACATCCTCTGGGAAATAAACTTGCCCTCCTGAGTTTGAAAATTCAGTAGCCATAAGAAAGATTTTATTGTAGCACCAAAGTGCTTTACTCACAGTATCTGCAGGAATTGCTCCCCGAACACTGTAATGCAGCTACCTCCGGGGTGTAACATACTAGCTAGTCAAAGTCAGCAATATTCAAATCTACAAGGTTTTAGGAGCAAGCAATGAAGAATCTCCAGTGGGATCTAGAAGGGGATTTTCAACATGACCCAAAATGCTACTTAGCCAGGGGTTATTGGTCCTACTGCTCCAATAAATGCCAGGCCATTGTTTGCGACCAGAGCCTCTCAAATATGGATATTAACGGCTGTCCTTTGGGGTAGATGGTTTTCACAAGAGGATGCTCACATTCAATCTCTTGCAGACGCAGTTCATCTGGCCTAAAAATAAAATGGATTTCAAAAGGGATTCTTTATTGAGTCTGCATGTCTACACTGTGGGTATGTCTACACTGCAATTTAATACCGTAGCTGGCTTGTGTCCTGGGCTCTGGGCTCCGGGACCCCGCGAGGGAGAAGTTTGTGGACGATACAAGTGCTTGTAAGTGCTATGGAGGATAGGATTAACATTCAAAATGATCTGGACAAGCTGGTGAAATGATCTGAAGTCAATAGGATGAAATTCAATGAGGACAAATGCAAAGCACTCCACTTGGGAAGGAACAATCAGTTGCACGCATACCAAATGGGAAATGACTACCTAGGAAGGAGTATTGTGGAAAGGGATCTGGAGGTCATAGTGGCTCAGAAACTAAATATAAGTCAACAGTGTAACACTGTTGCAAAAAAAGCAAACTTCATTCTGGGATGCATTAGCAGGAGTGTTGTAAGCAAGACATAAGAAGTAATTCTTCCGCTCATTTCTACGCTGATTAGGCCTCAACTGGAGTACTGTGTCCAGTTCTAGGCGCCACATTTCAGGAAAGATGTGGACAAATTGGAGAAAGTCCAGAGAAGAGCAACAAAAATGATTAAAGGTCTAGAAAACAGGACCTATGAGGGAAGGTTGAAAAAAAATTGGGTTTGTTTAGTCTGGAGAAGAGAGGATTAAGGGGGGACATAACAGTTTTCAAGTATGTAAAAGGTTGTTACAAGGAGGAAGGAGGTAAATTGTTCTCATAAACCTCAGAGGATAGGACAAGAAGCAAAAGAAGCAATGGGCTTAAATTGCAGCAAGGGAGGTTTAGGTTGGATATCAGGAAAAACTTCTTAACTGTCAGGGTGCTTAAGCAGTGGAACAAATTGCCTAGGGAGGTTGTGGAATCTCCATTATTGGAGATTTTTAAGAGCAGGTTAGACAAACTCCTGTCAGGGATGGTCTAGCTCAGTGGTTCTCAAAGCCCGTCCGCCGCTTGTTCAGGGAAAGCCCCTGGCACGCCGGACCGGTTTGTTTACCTGCTGCGTCCGCAGGTTCGGCCAATCGCGGCTCCCACTGGCCGCGGTTCGCCGCTCCAGGCCAATGGGGGCTGCGTGAAGGGTGGCCAGCACGTTCCTTGTCCCGTGCCGCTTCCTGCAGCCCCCATTGGCCTGGAGCAGCGAACCGCGGCCAGTGGGAGCCGTGATCAGCCGAACCTGCGGACGCGGCAGCTAAACAAACCAGTCCGGTGCGCCAGCGGCTTTCCCTGAACAAGCAGCGGACCAGCTTTGAGAACCACTGGTCTAGATAATACTTAGTCGTGCCATGAGTGCAAGCAACTGGACTAGAAAACCTCTCGAGGTCCTTTCCATGCTACAATTCTAGGATTCTCTCCAGCTCTCTAGCTGCCAGCCTGTGTTTCCCAGCGTTACGTTGCCCATTGTGTGTGTGTGTGTTGTGGTTCCTTTCTCGGCAATCAACAGAGGATGTGAGTTGTTACAGCCCCCATCTACAAAACCTTGGCTCTTAAGCTCAAGCTGTAACAGCTTATGCTTGTAGCTCCGGAGGTCCCCAGTGTGTTGGCCATCACATTACACCACTGGATCTCTCTAAGGCCAAGCCTGGGCTGACTCTATACGGAGCAGAAATAGCACTAGATAAAGTTTAAAAGAAAGAACTGATTTCACTTTCCTTCCTGAATGAAATCATTCACAGAGGCTGGCAGCCGTCAGCCTCTGCAGTGCCAAAGAAATGAAATGACCCTAATCTTGCTCCAAAGAGCACATGGACCAAAACTACCCATCTGTGCCATGGCCAGGGAAACATTTCTCTTCCCTGAGCGCCAATCCAACCAGGGAGTGCGGCAAGATTCCAGTTGCTGGCCCACAAACCTTTGCTGCAAGCACTTCCTTTGTGATTAGGCCTGGCTATTTATTCCTCGTGGAAATGAAAAGAGCAGTTTATCACATCTGCCTGGCAGGCAGAAAGTCATCGAGCAAGTGAGAGGGAAAGAGAGAGAGAGACTGTACCAGCCAGCTGGACAAAGCTGGGAGAATCAGCAAGGTAATAGAGGTATTTATTAAGGGAGAGAGGAAATTTATATGCCACTCCTGCTTCTTCTGCTTTCAGCCACTGCCAAGGGGAGAGAGGCAGCAGGCAACTCATACAGGTAATAGCCAGGAGTCTGTTTTCTACCCATTTGTCAGTCTGGGGAACATGAAAAATAAAGCAGATCCTGATAAACGAGAAATAAAGTGCACAGAGCTGGGTTGTGCATGTTTCCATGTGGCCCACCCAAAGCCACAAACAACCCAGATTCATGGGAAATTCAGCCCTGTCGTGATTATTACTGTTTATTACTTGCATTGACATCATGCCTATAAACCCCAATCTGGGATCAGGACCTCATTGTGTTAGGGGCTGTATACACACGCCCACAATGCACAGAAGATAAAAGTCTACTACCACTACCAGTTAGTGGAGTTACTCCATTAACTTAAGTGGGTTGAGGCTCATCTTGAAGGTCCTGGATTCAGTATCATGGTCACAAACGTGGGCCTTGGTGCTGCTCAGTTTGGGCACCCCTGTTCCAAGGTCCAGCATGTTGTGGTAGAATAGAGGAGATAATTCCCACCTCTTCCCACAGTGACTCTCCTCTGAGCTGCTTTTGCCATGGAGTTGCCCGGCAATCCCAGGGCTCATTGTTGAGTGTGTATAGGAGCAGTAGGCACTGGGACCAGCTGCCTGGACCCCTGCAACACAGTGGGCGAGTCTAAATAATGCAAGCAGCTGGAGACAGCTGCTAGCGGTAGGCGGTGGCTGCAAAGCTGAAATTTAATGTCGTTGGAGTGGTTTAGCGTCTGTAAAACCACACTTTGGGTGTAAGAATCAAAAAGAAATGTATTCAACACTTGGTTGGCCCTGGGGGGGAAAAAGCATTAAAATGGCAAGAGATTTATCATGTTGGGATCAGTAAACTGTGAGCAGATACCAGGGGAGGGAGGGAGAGAACGGAGGGGGCGGGGGATGAAAGGGGGAGGGAAAGCAGAGGGCGGGGAGGAGAGCAGGGGAAAAGGCAGAGGGAGAAATGAGACAGAAGATGGAGAGAAAACGGAACAAAGAGAGAGAGAATGTGCGTAGGGGAGAGGGAGCAGAGGGGCAGAGATACCATAGACAGAGCAGGTGAGAGAGGAGGTAGGTGTGGGGGAATAGAGAGACTGGCACTGGCAGATCGAACAGGCGAGAGAGGGAACAGGCAAAGAACAGGGGGAGAGGTCAGGGAGCAGGCTGGGGAGGCGGGAGCCAGACATTGAGGACTAGAGAGACAGCAGGGGAAGGGCTGGAGGGAGGAAGGAGAGGAATTGAAGGCTGGCGGGAGCAGATTGGCACTGGGCTATGAATCTGCTCTGAACCATTGGAGACACCTGATGTTTACAAGGGTTTTAAAAGCCCAAGACATAAACAGACCTTTTTTTATTTCTGAAATTACAGGGGGAGCTGCAGCAAAGCGATCAATGCGGATGGAACAGAGAGCAGGAGAGTTACAGGGCCCTGGGCGGGCTGGGCGCTTAACCTAAGTGGAATAAACCTGTGGTCAGGCCCAGAGCAATGACTGTTCTTTGCAGTGCAGTGGTAATGACATTGCAGCTCCCCGCAGCTTTTCAGGGATTATCTCTGGGGCAGCCCCACCTTATTCTCAGGAGTCTGCTAGGTCTGAATCATTCAGGCAATTAGAGCATGCCTGCATTCACAGCCAGCATCAGACCCTCTCATTTATAGCCACTGACCCTGCTCAGTGTCTCAGCTGCACTAGAGCCAGTGTGGGAAGGAGCATTGGAAATGCCTGATTCTCTCTTGCATTGCATACTGTACTATTATTTATACATTGCTGTCAACTATCAGGATTTTATTACAAGTCTTAAAATACTTGGTGTCTTTCTTAAAGTCCCAGCTCCTGGAGTCATGGGATTAGGTGATAATCCCATCTTTCATTTCAAAATGAAAAGTTGCTCATGGTTGCAGAGAAAAGCTTGAAAAAAGAACTCAAGTGGACCCTAGAAGATCAGAATGCAAATAAAAAACATTTTTTTTAATTTGTGATTTTAAAACCAGTCTCTCGATTTCTGAATGCTTGGGGTTAGCAATACTCTTTACACACTGGGTGTAAAATGCTACCACATCAGCTTTCTCCTTTCACATCATTGGCAGCATTTTACACCCATTGTGTATGGGTGTAATCCAGGGCATGGGGTGCAAGGCAGGAGAGAATTGTGGAGTACTGATGGGGTCAGAAGGATTTTGATTGGGAAATGTCGATTTCACCCTACACACAATCGGACTAAAAATATTTCCATCAATGATGATCAAAATGTACAGATAGGCAAAGTAAGGAAAATGCTGCTTTGGGAACATATTGGGTCCCACCCTCATGTGTACTGATGTCTGCATTAATGGAGCTGGAGCAAAGGCACCATTTAAATAGCTTTAACTTTTTGAATCGCAGCCTCTACTGTCATTAAATTACTACATTTTTACACCCCCGTAATTTCCCTGCAACTGTGAAAATTTAAATGCATAAAACTAGAAAAAAATGCTTAAAAGCCATAATTTCACTCAACTGTGAAAATTTAAATTGATGCAAATATTAAAAAAGCTAAAAAGTAAACCGATTGTCTGTTGAAATGATAAAAAAATAGAGAAAATTGAATTCTGCCAAGGCTATGTATTGAAGACTCAGTTAAAATTACAAACTTTCACTTGAAGCATAAGGGGTTTCCTGGGCCTGCTTTCAGGCTAGCGACTGTAGGAAAGCATGTGATTTCAGCAGTCAGCCTGCCAGGAGCCAGCCGAGAGCAAGGTGGACTGAGCTGTGTCTCTCTGCCTTAGAAAGCAGCCTGCTTTGTCTCTCTCTGGTTTTGGTTCTTGTGTGTTAAGGTTCTGGATTCTAAGAAGTAAAGTAAGGGTTACATTGCAACTTTCCAAGAGTGGTATTTTATGTTTGTATGTAACTTCTCTGCTTGCACACCGTGAATGTAACAAGAATCAGGCCCCAACTGAGGGGTTCATAAGATTTGTGTTTTACAGTCACCTAGAGGCCCCAACTAAGATTGTGGCCCCATAGTGCTGTATAGAAATGGAGTGAGAGATAGTCCCTGATATGAAGAGCTTGTAGTCTGAATAGACAACGGAAGAAGGATCCCCATTTTACAGGGGGGATATGAGGTGCGGAGAGACTAAGCAATATGCCACAGGTCCCATAGAGTCTGAATTGAACCCCGGTTTCCCAAATCCCTCCAGTGCCTTTACTTGCTGGGAGAAGGCCTTCCTCCTTCTCTTAGCAAGAAGGAAAAAATGGACTCCCACTGGCTTGACTAGTTTAGCTAAAGAACTTGGAGATTTTGGGAGAAAAGCACCAGGGAGTCAAGGAAAGTATTAAGTGCTAATAATTCTATCTTTTTATTTTCAGTTATCCACCTACATGAAAGAGGCTTTTTTTGCTGATGCTTTCCTCCTGGGAGCTGAATGCTGCTTGAATCATCCGTCCAGGGTGACATCTGTAAATAGAAGTAAGGCACTGCCTTCTGAAGCTCTCTGTTGGAGTTGACGTGACATAAGGAGCACAGATGGATGCATTGGGGGAGGGCTGGGAGCATCTCTGGAGGAGATCCCCTCAACCCTGCAAAATGGCATGCATGCAGGTATTTGCTGTTAGCAGTTAAACACGTGTCATGCTAGAGATGCACCTGGTGTCCCCTCCCAGACATATGTACATGCCATCAAGTTCAGAGCCAAATTTCCCCAGAGTTCAGATCTGGCCTGTCTAGTTGTATTGGCAACAAAGAAAACTAGGCTTTAATAAAAGACTAAGAGTCCCTTCTGGGCCCCACAATGACCAGCCCCTCCTAACCCAGTCTGGAGGTGTCTCCTGCCAGCCCCTGTGGCTCGCCTGGCCATGCCAGCTCTTCCCCTGCTGCCGACTGCTCAGCCATTCTTTAGGGATCTTTGGGAACATCCATTGGCAGCTACATTCACCCCAAACATTTCCAGCTACAAGGGGCCTGGGCAGCTGCAGACCTGAGCAGGGAGTTTGCTCTCCTTGGTAAGGCCTTTGCAAAAGACCTGCCATGGGCACCACGTTCCCTAACTAACCTCAGGCTAGACAGACACTGTACTCTCAGCCCATAACACGGGGCAGCATTTAACTGCACCCCCAGGAGCAATCAGGGACTGAGAGTTATAATTCCCTTCCTGGTTCCCCGTCACATGCCCTTGCTCCTTCTGGCTGGTATGTTGGGAGCAGAGGCAAGGCTCCACCCATCCTTGCCTACGCATCTGCAGGCAGAGGCTGTCCTCCCATGCCTACATGCTGTGCCCCACTCAGGGTAGTTAGGGGACACACTGGGGAAAGTCACAATCTTGCCCTGAATTAGAAGCTTGCTTTGCACCTTGTAAAAGGTTTCAGAGTAACAGCCGTGTTAGTCTGTATTCGCAAAAAGAAAAGGAGGACTTGTGGCACCTTAGAGACTAACCAGTTTATTTGAGCATGAGCTTTCGTGAGCTACGAAAGCTCATGCTCAAATAAATTGGTTAGTCTCTAAGGTGCCACAAGTACTCCTTCACCTTGTAAAAGGTTTCACTCAGTGCAGGAGCGCCACCTTGTGGACGGGTCTGTGAATTAGCTTTTGCCCCAACTGGTATTCCCTTCCTTCAGTTACTCATGCTGTGAGCCCTCTCTCTCTCTCCTCCCCCTCCCCCCACCCCCAACTAGGGGTGCTTACTCTTTGTGACTTGCCCCTCTGGCCAGATAAAGTGCCACAGATAAGAGTCAGGTGCCCGTAGAAAAGGTCTTCAGCCCCAGCTCAGGTCCCCATGGTCCGTGCATCTTCTTGGCTTTATGCCACCTTCCCAGGGGCTGGAATAGGGAACCCGGTCCTCCCTCTACGCTGGGTTCCTATAACCAGCAACCCAAGTCTGCACTGTCCCACTCCTTGCTGCTGCTTCCCTCGGCTTCTTCCTACCCAGCCTTTCTTCCCCACGATTTCTCTGCGTTGACCCTTCTTTCAGGGCTTGGATCCTGGGCTTATTCTCCCCCTGGGTTTCCTCCTCACGACCTCCCAGAGGATGACCGCAGACTCCTTTCCAGCAATGCTTTTCTGCTACAAACGTCCTCTCTTTATAATAACCACCCTGTAAAGCCTGGCTCTCCCTCTGGGTGTAGCCAGGTACCATAATTGGTCTCTCGGGTCCACACTAATCCATTTAGGGCCCTGTTTTTGGATGCACACCCCATCACTCACCCCACTATTTCTGCTGATCCACAGTAAAGGCTATTGCAGGCTGGGGAGAGCAGCAGAAATGCTTGCTCAGTTCCAATCTGCTCTACACTCCAGAAAAGCAATAGGAGGAAGTTTGCTGTCCTGAACTGATGCAAGAGCTCACTCTCCCGGGCTGGGGTGCAGTGTGGTGCTGCTTTCCTGGGAACCCCATCCGAAGGCAGAGTACTGCTTGGGTTGACCTGCCACCTTGTGGTGCTTGTGTAGCTGCTCAGTGCACTGTGTGATGCAATGACTGATGCGTCCTCACCAGCAGCATGTTGCTGTGGGCGTGCTGTATCTGAGGAGTCCACATTTGTCCACCAGCATGTGTGTGCGTATCCCATGTCTAGCAATCTTCATTGCTTTTCACTTTGATTCGTATGCACCTTGGAGACATCATTTCACAATCTTTCCTGATCAAATTTTATTTGGATCCGGAGCGCGTGTGTGTCTGAGCTCTTCAAAGCATGCAGGCTGCCAGACGTGAGCTGGACATGGGTCCAAACACCCCCTCTTTTCCCTCTCTCATCCTTCCCCCAGACTCTGGTGAAGTTCTGTCTGGACCAGAGCTGATCGGGGATTTCTCAACAAAACATTTTTGATCAGGAAGGTTTCTTGGGTCCAGGATGGGAGACCCACCCCTGCATAACCAGTAGGCCAGCCCCCCACATCCCAGATGAGCGCCCTAACTGTGTGGCTGTCGAGTCAGCCTCATTCCCTTTTGGGACCAATTACTATTTAATTATTTACACAAAGTGGAATGGCTCCAACAGGAGAAACTGAGATTGAGGAAGAGACTCTCTAGCCCCGTGGGTAGAGGACTCACCTGGGGTGTGCCAGGTTCATGGCCCTGCTCTGAATCAGGCCTGGGTTTCCCACCCCCCTCAATGAGAGCCATAACCACTGGGTTATTAGCTACTCTGGGGTAGTGTCACGGTCTCTCTCTCTGGTTTCAGAGTAACAGCCGTGTTAGTCTGTATTCGCAAAAAGAAAAGGAGTACTTGTGGCACCTTAGAGACTAACGAATTTATTTGGTTTTTCGTGAAAAATTTGGAAAGGTCCCTGCTTGCGTCTTAATGCCGGTATCGACGCAGCCGAACGTTTCAGGAAACAGAATTCTTGCTTTCCAGCCAGCCCTAGTCTGGACCCATGCTTCAGACGACTGAATTCCCCTCTCGTTCCTAGCTGCCCTGCTGCAGCTAACCCTGCACTCATTCTACACATAGAACTTTATAGCCTGATTTCCCCCTCAATATTCCATTGGTGTCATTGGAGTTGACTCCTGGTGCAAGTGAGAGGAGGTTTAGACCCTTGATATCCAGGGCTATAAATCTTTTATCAGCACTGAACTGAATATAGCTCTTACCCCAAGGGAATCTCCTTCTACTGAATTGTCTGAATGACGGACAGGCCAGCTGCTCCCCGAGGGTGAATTCCACCTGCTGGCACTCTCCTGAGTATCTGGTTACCATATGACAGGCCTTGTAGCACATCAAAGCAGGGGTGAAGCCAGCCTTGATGGGTAGGAAGCTCCTTTCCCATTCAGCATGATGGGGAAAGAGGTTGTCTGAGGTCAGTTATAAACATTTGATGCCCTGCAGCTGCCTGTTGTTGATGTACAAACTACCAGCCTGGGGGCGGGGGATTCATTATCCTCTTCCCACTGCTTCAAGGTGCTGCCAGATGAGTTCTCCCAAAGGGGCCATTTATGAGGCAGAAAGAGAAGAATAGGACTGTGCCATAGACACAACATTGCTAACCTTGCGGCATCCCGGGGATGCCACTTCTGCCTTCAAACAAGATAAATACTGCAACGTCGTGGGCAATCAGAGGGAAAAAATGTCCCAGCCCACACGAATCCATCATCAAATAAGGGACAGATGCTGTACATCATGGGGCACCAATATAGCCAGCTCTACATCATCATTAGCCATGGGGCAAGAGGAATGAGACAGGAGAGAAGAGACAAGTTTCACAAGAAGGAGGGAGGAGGCATTCAGCTGCTCCGTCTTGCTGGTGTGGCATGGGCATGCTCTCCCCACATCGATCCTCAGCGTCCCAACTCTGAGCTGCAGATGCAAATCAAGTGCAATGCCACTGAAGTAAATGGGATTACACTGGTATATGGGAAGGCTGGGCACTGTAGAAAACCCTCAGACCTCTAGGAACTGTCTCCTATGTCCTGTCCTTTGCCCCCTGCAGAGCTGCGCTGCTCCATAAGGGTACAACAAGTATATGTAATCAGCTTAGTTTTGTAGCAAGGGAGATTCATGTTAGGTATAAAGAAAAACTTTCTACTATAAGGACAGTTAAGATCAGGGGCACTGGAATAATTTGTATAGTGGGGGGCTGAGAGCCATTAAATCAAAGTGTAAACCCTGTATACGATGGAGACCACTTCAAGCCAGGGGATGCGGCAGCACCCATGGTTAGCTCTGGAACTGGGGTTACCAAGGGAGGTTGTGGAATCCCTGTCATTGGAGGGTTTTAAGAACAGGTTAGTCAAATACCTGCCAGGGATGGACTAGATAATACTTAGTCCTGCTTCAGTGCAGGGGACTGGACTAGATGGCCTATCAAGGTCCCTCCCAGTCCTACACTTCCATGATTGTAATTCATGCACTGACTTACCTCTGTAGAATGGAGCTGGTTGCTTCAAGCTCATCTCTGAGTGCTGTGGAAGCCACAAAGGGCACAATTTGGCTGTTCAGCCTCCAGAAAGTGTTCCATGTGGAAATTCTCTCTAGGCCTCGTCTCCCGCAACTGCTTCCCCATCTCCCCAGTCTCCTTATGGCAGAGTGAATCGGAGAAGCCCAGTGCCCTTTCCTGTTGAATCCAACAAGAAAGTTGGACCGAGTCCCCGGGTGGGTCCATCTCTGCCCACTCACTCTCTGTGTGTATATAAAGTCTGCTGCAGTTTCCACGGTATGCATCCGATGAAGTGAGCTGTAGCTCACGAAAGCTCATGCTCAAATAAATTGGTTAGTCTCTAAGGTGCCACAAGTACTCCTTTTCTTGTTACTTGTTACTTGTTAATTGCAAGAGACCTATTCCACTTGAAGGACCGTGAATAAAAGACAGTAGCTAATGACTAAGGGCTGGGAACCATAGTCTCTAGTTAAGCAAAACTCCTGCTGACTTCAATGGGAGTTTTGCCTGCCAACGAACTGCAGGGTCGAGCACTAAATTACACCCAGAGACAGTCGCTTCCTCCTTTGGTTATGCTTGCTGTTAAACATGTTTTCCCCTCCCTCCCCTTCTCCTCTTCAGAACACTTTGTGCCAAATGACTCCACATATCCCGCAGGCCTCCCCTCCCAGTCCCTGCTCTCCCTGCCGGGAAAGTGGCTACCTCTTGGATAAGGGATTGTGGTTTCTGAAGACTCACACCTTGTCTTCCCCCCACCTCCCACCCACCACTTCTCTCCCTGCACACATTGTTATGGCGATCCACACACTCTTCTATCATTGTAACTTTTATTTTAGGCTGCGTGTGTCTGTTCAGGCAGTGTCCCGGCGTGGGGGGTTTTTGAGTCAATGGCGTGCCATCTTGCATCTGTGTAGGTACCTGTGTCGGCGATGGGTTTGTGTCTGGTGGAGGGATGTCTGTGTCTCAGGGTGTCATCTCTGTACCTGTTGTGTGTTACGGATCTGTGTGTGCATGGGTGTGCACCTGTGGGCTTCTCTGCATCTGCATGTGTCATCTGTGTGCCTGGCTTTCAGCGTGTTGTCACAGTCTGTGTCCGTGTCTGGTGGATCAGTGCTGGGTCATGCCAGGCATGTATCCATGGTGTCTTTGGCGGGGAGGAGTGCATGTGTGTGAATCAGTGCTGTCGTGTGTGTGTGTGTGTGTGTGAGAGAGAGAGAGAGACTAAGAAGCAGTGCTGTGTACGCTGGGAACTGGTGTCTTGGGAGGCTGTTTTGGTGCATGTGTGTGTGGTGTCTCGGGGGGGGGTGTTTGTGTGTTTGGTGTCTCTGGAGATTGTGCGTGTGTGTGCAGTGTCTCTGGTGGGGGGTGCCTCTGTGTGCTTGCGTGTGTGTGTGGTGTTGGCTGTTGCAAACCTTCCAAGGGATTTGTGGCTCTGACAGGTTGAATTGTGGGTAAAGTGCACTGCAAATGGGCAGCAAATTGGAAGTCTGGCTCCCCGTGGAGAGGCCATCCATCACCTCTGCACAAGGCTGCAGCTGCCACCATTTGATCATCCCTCCCCAGATTACACAGAGTTCCTTTGGGTCCTCCCATAATTCACATCCCCCTGAGGGCCGGATAGTGTCCCCCTGGCCACCCCAGCGCTTTAATCTCCTCTGGAAGTGAGGCACTTCCTCACTCCCAGCCTTCACCCTTCCTGCCCTGCCAGCTCAGGAAGCATGGCCATAATACTTCAGGGTCGGTGGCTTAGGATGAGTGATGGAGCAGGGATGGGAAATGATTACACGGGGGCAGGCTGACCCATTCATACTCCCAGCAGTTTACCTTCCCTGCATGGAGGGGCACCGGGAAACAGATGTGGCTGCAGTCAGCCTAAGACTCTCCAGGTGAGTCCATGCATGTGCAGGTCATTCATGCACACAAGCAACGAGGGGGCTGGCAGGGGAGGAAGGACACTCTGAGCCACAGAGCAAAGTCTCCAAAAACTACAATGCCCCTAAACCATGCCCGACAGCACCTCCTGCTGGGAGAGGCTGGGACTGGAACAGCCAGGAGCTCTCACAACCAGTGCTCCTACACCATTCCTCATGGCATCGCCTGCTGGGAGAGACTGGGACCAGTGCTGCTGGGTGCTCCCCTCACGGCCAGTGCCCCTGCTGGGAGAGCAAGGCCTAGAATGACAATGAGCGGCCCAGACACCATTCCCAATGGTGTCTCCTGCTTCTGTTAAGTTGCTCTAATGTTGGCTCAGTGTATTCTGTGGTGAGAGAGACTAATACATAGTAAAATATGGCTGCTAGGAACTGCGGGGGAAGAACCCGGGGGGGGGGCATCATCCAGGGAGGAGGGCCAGGGGTCCACCATCACTGGAATTGTTTTGACTGTTTTACCGTGACCCCTAAATTGGTTTGATCCAAATGGGGGTTCTGTTCTTGATGCTTATTAAACTCTAATCTCAATGTCATTCCTCATTGTTACAGCTGGACGCTGGCCAACATATTGAAACAAGAAGAAATGAAAAGACTTAGGAGGTGGCTGAAAGGCTCAGCGGAGTAACCTCTAGGCGGGGAGAGCTGGAGTGACCTGACGTGAGTGAGGAACTATTTCAAGGCTTACTAAAAAAAAAAAAAAAAAAAAGTCCAATTATAAATTGTTCCCTTCTAACAGTGGAAGGTTTAGCAAACAGCAACCGGGATGAAAGTGAATGTGAGGGTACGAGTCTCCAGGAATGTGCCTGGAAGGGGTTCTCTGTAGGGACTGAACTTCTGGTTCTAAAGCACAAGCATCAACAAGCTGAGCAAAAGGACCGTGGGTGTAGCTCGGAGGCAGTAGCAGACTCATAAGACCTCTATACTTGGTCTTGGCTCTAGAGCAGTGGTTCATTTTCAGGGCTCTTCTGGATTCTGCCCAGAAGCTTTAGACTTGAGCGGTATGTCCACACTGCAGCCTCCTTTCGGCGGTGTGTAGAGTACACACGCTACGCACACCCCTAGCATGGGACCGTCCCCACTCACGGGGTCCCAAAGCCCGGACCCAAACATCCAGTCCCACAGCCCAAGCCCCACAAGCCTGAGTCAGCTGACATGAGCCAGCTGCAGGTGTTTAATTGCTGTGGAGACATACGCTTAGGGTGAGGCTACTCCGCACACTAAGGCTCGGTCTGTGGGACCTGGGCTTGTGGATGTGGTGTTCCCAAGCCCGGGCTTGAGCATCCACACTGCATTGTAAACCTGGGTTTGCAATTTCCGGTCCCGGGTATCACAGCTGTGCTTACACATCCATACTGCACTATGTAGACCTTCTGACTTGTGTCTGTGGCTTTATGTACATCCACATGGCAAAATGACAGGGACTTGGACTAAAGAGTCAGTGTCACCCTGTGACAGGTGCCGAGTGGGATTGTCAACCTAATTCCCATTGATTTCAATGGACTTATGAAAACCCCACTAGTTCCCTACGTACCTTTAAAAATCTGGCCTCAGTGACTTGCCCAAGGTCACACAGGGTATCTGTGGAATCATCAGAACTTCAACCCAGATCTCGTAAGCCCCACTCCAGTGCCTTAATCACAAGGCCATCCTGGCTCTTAGAATGGGGGCTGGAACAGCTATTCCAGTCCTGAGACCCTATTCAGCTCTGCTAGTACCCCTCACTCCTGACCTCCTGCTCATTCAGCCCTAAAACAGTTCTGCTGATACACCCCAATCCTGATCTGCTTTATTCCCTGCCATTCCGGTCAGGGACTTAAAGCAGTTCTGCCTCTGTGCTTTCAACATGACCTGGTGCACCCCTTCTGCAGAGCGGAATTGTGTAGTCATTGGAGGCTTTATGCTGTGGACCAAATCACCCCTAGAGGACTAGACTGAGACCTCCAAACTCATTCCACTTGTGTTGAGAAACCTACAAGTCTCCAGATATGTGAGATGCCTCCCCCAACT
This sequence comes from Eretmochelys imbricata, assembly GCF_965152235.1. NCBI lineage: Eukaryota > Metazoa > Chordata > Testudines > Cheloniidae > Eretmochelys > Eretmochelys imbricata. The sequence goes on along the minus strand of NC_135592.1, from coordinate 10,077,772 downwards.
CGCCACCAAGACAAAAAGCTCCAAAATTAACATTGAGAGAGAGACGAGAAGTCTGCAGGAAAATCAATTAATGATAAAACCCTTCAGCAAACACAGGCAATTTTATCATTTTATGCTGCTATCTAAGCAGTAATATATATATGTGTGTGTGTGTGTTATGTATATTAAATTACGTCTCCAAGACGCTGGGTCAGAAATCTGTGCTCCTGCAGCCTGCTTTTTAATCTCCTATTAAACACTACATCTTCTGATTGCTTTTGTCAGCTCTCTAAATTTAATAACTGAACTAACCATCTTCTCCCATTGTTCATATATAAATAAGTGTTGGATCGATACAGCGCATCTTAAAAAAGCCCCTGCCTTTGAAAAATGAGAGGAGTGAAGCCTTGCCAACAAATGCAAGAAAATTATGACTTTGCACCTCCAACACTGTTTATAACCAGAAAAACCCTTCCATTAAATGTTCTCTGGCACCAAAAAAAATTGGATCAATGAGGACTATATGAGCTTTTATTTTCTGAGCTGGGGAATAGATTGCCTGGGTGTCATTCATCCTCACCTTCCCTACGCTCCATGGCTAAATTTTGTGATGTAATTAGGTCACCAGTTACAGCAGTTGCCACAGCCTTGTAATGTTTGCGATGTCCCTGTGACCCTGGCAGACCAGATGCCAATGCATGCCAAAGCTCCAGGCCAATTCACCTGTGTATTAGTAGAGATCAAAGTGATGATGAAATATATGAGAGTATAGTTGGTGTTTAAACTTCATGAAAGCTAATGAGATGTTACTTGCATTGTTTTCACTTATCTGTATCCAGCTATAATTCAGAACAAGCATTTACATTATGGATACCCCTGTAACCAAATAACCCATCAAACGAGGAAGAAGCCTTGTATCATGCAAATAAAGAACTTTAACAGACAAGTGCTAATTTCAAAGCAAGTGGTCGTTGTGTGTGATGATCGGAGGTCAAAGACTCAAAATGCATTCCTTGCTCTCTGTCTTCAAAGGCAAAGCCCACGTGGGTAGTGACCCTGTCAGCTTGTTCTCTGTGAGAAGAGGCTATAAGTATGGATTAAGGGAATTATCCTTCATCTCTGGACTGTTTGGATTCTTACAGGGTGGAATAACTGAATGAGAAGACTGAGATCCCCAGAGTTATTCTGGGTAGCCTGGAGAGACTTTTGGGAAACTGATAGATTACTACATTTCTGCTACCATTTGGACTTCTAGATTGTGCCTCAGCTGTATATATGTTACATGCTTTAACCTCTCAATAACTCTCATTTCCTTTTCTTAACTAATTAACCTTTAGGTAGTTTACTATAGAATTGGCTACCAGTGTTGTCTTTGGTGTAAAATATAGGGCAGGCTACCAAATGATCTGGGGTAAGTGACTGGCCTCTTGGGATTGGAAGCAACTTAAATTGGTCATGTTTGATGTAAGTGACCTTTTATCACAAAGTCCAGTTTGTCTGGGTGGCAGGATAGACTTGAGAGTCTAAGGGAACTGTCTGTGACTTCATGGTAAGACTGGTATAGTGATCCAGGCGCTCACATTTGTTACCGGCTTGGTGAAATCTAGTTATAGAACACACCACTAGTTTGGGATGTCTGCCCTGTTTTCTGACCGTCTGCCCTAAGGTGGGCACTCATGGTCATGAGCGACTCCAGACAGCATGATAGTCCCTCTTTAGTGGCTGGTCCACATAGAACATAACAGTCTACTGTTGTTACTAGCTAATGGAGTCACTCCTTTAGCTCAAGTGGTAGAGGCCTGTGCAATGATACTGAAGGGGATCAGTCGGTATGGCTGTAATACATTTGAAAATGTTATGCTCCCACCCTGTAATGGCTGGTTCACATAGAGGATAATAGTTTACTACTGCTATCATATAATGGAATTACTCCTTTAGTTCAAGGGGCAGCAAGTCTGTGCTATGGGGATGAAAGTCCTGGGTTCAAACCCTGCTAATGACCCAAACAGGAGGCGGAACTGGGTGTTGTTGCATCCTGGCTCCATCACCCCATCCTCATATCTTTTCACCAGTTCTCCCCATATTCACATATCAAGATTCAGTCCAAAATTCCCTTAAGTGACACTAGAATCTCGAGTAACTCCAGATGAGTTGCTCTGGATTTGTACCATGCAGAGAAACTCTATTGACTTCCCTGGAATTATGTCTGATTTAAGACTGGCATAACTGAGTAAATAATTTGTCCCTGTCTTTGAAAATGCACCAACCTTTGCTCACCACCCCCACCCACCCCCATTCCCTTTGCTTTTTTAGCACTGACCTCCTATCTGGTCTTCCCTGCTGGGAGAGCCTTCTTCATTGCAGCTCCTGGTGGCCTCCCTCTCTCTCGTCCTCCTCCTCAGTTCTCCATCGTCAAACCTCACCTCAGCACATTGCTTCTCTCCCCTGCCTGTGCCTCATTTATGCAAGATTTCCAACTGGACTTTTCAGCCCTCAGGGGTTTGGAGAGGCTGCCGGAAGGTATCTGGCACCAGGAAGGACAGACTGTTTTGGCAGAAGACTGGGAGTCAGGACTGCCTTCCAGAGAGAGACTAAAGAAGCTCCAGCTATTCAATTTATCAAAAAGAAGATTAAGGAGGTGACTAGATCATGGTTCATAAGGCCGAGATCCTTAAAGGTAGATAGGCACCTAAGTACAGTACCTTTTAGAGCCCTGTCTGAGATGCCTTCACGGAGAGAGGATTTCTGAGAATAGGGGGCTTTTTGGTTTAGCCAGCAAAAGCAAAATGAGAGCCAGTGACTGAAAGCTGAAACTCAACACATTTTGCTGGGAAATAAGGTGCAAATTTGTAACAAGGAGACTCATTTAACCATTGGAACAACTTTCCCAGGACCAGACTCATTCTCCATCACTTGGAGTGTTCAGATCAAGCTCCGACGTCTCTTTCTAAGAAATATACCCTGTGGCTGAGCTACAGTATCAGGCTAGAGGCAGGAATTACAGGGCAACATTCTCTGTTCTGTGTTGTGCAGGAAGGTCAGACTAGATGGTCTGAATGGTCCCTTGTGGCCTTCAAGTCTGAGTGAAATCTTGTTCCCACTGAAGCCACTAGAAGTTTTGCTGTTGACGCTAATGGATTCCAGGATTTCACCCTATGAAGCTCTTCTCAACTCTGCTACTGCCTCACTAGTTGACCTTGGACAACTCAATTAACCTCTCTGTGCCTCCATTTTCCTACCTTTTCAAATAGAGATGGTCCTACTGACCTACCTACCTCCCAGGAGAGGGATTGGGGTGAATCAATGTTTGTACAGTGCACTGAGATCCTCAGCGAGAAAGTGCACAAGGGGCCTGCCTTGCCATGTTAAATGAGCTCTCTCGTGCACACCTGGCCGTCAAGGAGAGAGGTGCCATTGCGGTCCCTGGGGTTACTCCAGATTCCCGCTGGAGGAAGTGATGTGGGAACACGGCTCAGAGACTCTCTGAGCCTGGTGATGTTTGCTCTTCCCTGGTATGTCTCCTCAATAATGGGCAGAAGGTGGGTAAGCGCCTTTGGGTTCTGGACAGACTCCGCTCCTGCTGTCGGTCTTGCTCATTGCTGCAGAGCTCTCTGCTCCTGCTGCGGGAAGGAGGGAAGCAGGCAGTTTAGTTTAATGAGTATTGGAGCCCAGATCCTTAAACACTCCATTTCCAGGGCCCAGCACTTGGATATAGGCCATGAATTTTTGCAGGTGTTGATTAATGGGGAAATAAATGTCCAGCTCTGTAAAGCCATTGGCCTCGATCTCTGGTAATGGCAGCTGGTAGCAACATCCACCCTGCCCCCTTCCTTCTCATCCGTGCCAGCTCCTCCCAAGACAGCAGCTCCCTCCTTACTTTGGTGAAACATGGGCACATCTAGATGCTTCCTGGTGCATAACTACAGAGAGCATCAGATGGCCTTGCAGCTATGAGTGGGCACAGAGCGGGGCCCTGCAACGGGGAACGATCCCGAACAGACCTACACGTGCTGCGTGTGTGTTGTGGGGAGAATACGGCCCCTTCATGGGGCATAAATCTAAGAGTGGGACTGCGCTTGTGTTGGACTGACATTCCAAGGAGGAAAAAATATGCCAGGAGGGGGAATTCCTTCCCCAGAGCCGTGTAAATCACTCTGGCTCAGCCAGTTGCATTTAGATCAAGCTCCATGTAGCCAGGAGCAGTAGTTGAGCTAACAGTGACCTCTGCCTGCTTTGCAAATTCCGGATGGATTTACTGTGGGCTGTCTATCCTCCTCCACCCTGCAAACACTTCATGCTGCCAGCTGCTTCGCATGTCAGCAGCTGACGGGCTGATGCGCAAGTGCCAGGCAGCTGCCTGGTGTAACAGAGACACAGGGGTGGATCATGGAGTGGGAGTTTGGAAGGGGAAGGGTGGAAGGAAATGTCTGGCAGGGCGGGGGCTGCTATGTGGGGGAGGAAGGTGAGAGACAGGCCCAGTCAGGGGAGGAAGAAAAGGAGACAGATTGAACAGCTGAGTCATCATCACTTTGTTACCAAGGTAGAGAGTGTGATTGCTGCCCAGGACTCATGGCTATTGGAAATGGAGGGCTTTGAAAGAAGTGGCATCATCTAGGGGGGTAGGGCACTGGGAGTCATTCCTCGCTCTGCCACTGACCTGCTACGTGACTGTGACCAAATCACTTCCCTGCTCAGTGCCTCAGTTTCCCCATCTGTAACATGGAGATCATACCACTGACCTCCATTTGTTCTTGAAGCTTATGGAGGCACCATGCAAGGAACTTAGCATTAGCCACCACCAACCTGTGCAGCTGGTCCGAGGCTGTGGGTGGGTGATGAAAACAGGGTGAGGGCTTTGGAAATCTATATCCCCTCCTTCCTATTAAAACAATTCTGCCTAGATAACCCTTAAAATGATTTGCTGCCCTTGAAAAATTACCTGGAGTCCTGCTTCTACTGTGGGCACATTCATGAAGGCCTGGTCTACGCTAGAAATATTATCCCAGTATTATAACCGTGTTGGTTAGGGACATGATTTTTTTACTGATATACCAGTAAAAGCCGTAGCGTGGACATCTTTATATTAGTATTCAGGTGCCCTATACTCTTACAATTTATTTCACTTCCCAAAATGGAATAGGGTATACCAGGATAAGCATTTTTATACCAGTGTCACTGCATCCACCGTTTGCCACTTTAAGCAGTAAGCTTTCTAATGTAGCTTGGACCTTTGGGACTGATCCAAAACTCACTAAAGCCAGAGGAAGTCTTTCCAGTAGTGTCAGTGTGCTTTGGATCAGGCCCTAATCCTCCCTCACTCCTGTGATTTGTGGAAACCAGCCGTGTTTCATGAGTAGTTTTTGTTTCAGTGAACTGACATTTATTTATTTTTGTTAAAAAAAACAACAAAAACAGTATGTCAAAAAATTCCCAACCAACAATAGCTGCACCCTCTAACACAGAACACCCCCGAGCCTGTTGCTCTTTTCTCTCTGTTACCTATAGGCTCCTATTTACACTGTTCAGGATCAGACAGTATTATTATCCTCCCAGGTGGCCAGTTGTGAATTCTGCCAGCACGGAACATGCCTTTGAAAAAAGAACCTATTCCCCCATTCAGAAACAGAGAGAGATATTTGTAGTAATGGGGGGTTGAATTCCAATCGTATGTTACACTCCAAAGTCTAAAGGGTGAGATAAGCAAGGCCTCCTTTGAACAGTGCATTTTCAGTCACCCGTCGAAAAAGGACCTGGCAGTTCCATCCTTTTGTTTCTCCCTAACTTCAGAGAACAGCAAACAAGGCGTTTTTATTCCTTTGTAGGCAGAAGGAGGGTTCCTTTACAGGGAAGATGGGGGAGAAAGCAAAAGGGAGGGAGAAAGGAAGGAGGCAGAACAGAAATGAGTATAATTAAAACTACTTATTATTCATGTTGTGGTAGTACCTAGGAACCCCCATCTTGGACCATGATCCCATTGTGCTAGGTGCTGTACAGACACCTAACAAAAAGATGGTCCCTGGCCCACAGAGCTTACTTCATATTAAAACTCTGGATACAAAGTCTCACAACTTTTGGGGAAAAATTAGATCCACATGAGCACTCTGTCTGTGTCGCCCTCTCCTGGCTTACGTAGTGCAACTCCCCATGTCATTCACCAGCCACTGGAGGGTAGATATTCAAAAGAGGCATCATCAAGGCCCAGAGCTGTGTGCGGTGGGTGCTGGGCTCTGTTGAAAATCTGCCCACTGGTGTCACAATGGGAGCTGCTGGGTACAAGCTGCTGGGAGCTGTCCCTTATTCCAGCACCTAACTGGGAGCTGAGTTGTTCTGCAAAATTTGGCCCTGGTTGTGAGACTGAGGGTGAGATTCACAAATATATTTAGCTGCCTAATTCCCATTGATTTCCTACCCTGAGCCCTTAAAATTGGCTACACAAGGCAGCTGGTTGTTTTGGAGCTAAAGGACCTAAGCTCTCTCCAACACACTGGTGGATAAGAGCTCAGTGCTTGTTTCTGGCCCCTAACTCACTGACGGCACAAACCGAGTTCAGAACTAGACCAGAACTTTCCCACATTGGTGGGTAACTCAACTCCCCAGGACCGGCTGAGCCTTTCCCATCATGTGCCTTTTGTTAGCTGGCCCTTTAAATCTGGGAGAAACAAGCACCTGTAACCCTAAGGTGTCCATTTTGCACCAAACTGCCCTCCTCTCCCTTCTAGCTAGCAGGGATATTTCCATGCTGTTAGGTTTTCCCTCCTTCCTTTATGCTTGAGTCCATAATGGAGCTTCTTTGAGGGCTGGCAGGTGCATATGTAAAAGCTATATCACTGTCTCTTGGAAAGATGTGGGCCTGCTCTTGTTCACAGCCCTTGCAGACCCACTCCCTGAGCTCACCAGCTAGAGGCTTGAGTCTTTGGAATCAAAAGTGAGGAGATCAACTGCATGCACTGGGTTACTGGTGAACCATGTAGGGCTGGGGTCAGCTGGCTTATGCCTTGGAAAGAAAGAGTGTCTTTTGTTCATGCAGTCATCTATCTGAGTCATTCAGGAACAGCTTTGGTGGGGCTTGGAAGAAATCTCATGTAGGGTTCTTAAGCAGAAATCCCTCCTTAATATAGTGCACTGCAGAGGGGTAGTGTGAAGTGGGGAAACAAAGGACTCTGTGGGGAGGGAGGGCAGGGGTGTGCAATGATTGGAGCGGCTTTGAAAAGAATCCTCTTAAAGCCAGGTAGGGTGAGTTGTGCCTCTCTGTTTTAGGGAGCAGCCTGTTTTGTTTCTCTCTGGGTTGGGGTTCTTGTGTGCTCTGAATTCTAAGAAATAAAGCAGTGTTACATTGCAGCCTGCCAGCAAGAGTATTCCATGTTGGATGTGATTTCTCAGTTTGCATGCTGCGAAACATAACAGACTCTGATGCAGAGATGGGCTCCCCCTGCCTCCTTCCTCTGCCCTTGGGAGCAGAAGAACCACAGCTGGGAGCCTGGAGTGCCTTGAACCTCTACCACAACTGCATGTAAGTAGAGAGGGGAAGGGGGTGTATATTTTGTAGAGTGAGGAGTGCCCGAGGGAAGGAAGGGGAGCATGGCTTGCAGCTTCTCTAGCTTCACTCCCGTTAGGGTTACCCCTAAATATCCAGGGCCAAAGGGGGAGAGATCAAAACACAGCCCCTCCCTTGGAATAACTTTCCCACACATCCTGTGGACTTCACACTCCCTAATTGCTTTCCCTTGTCGAGTCTGTTGGGTCTACAGGTGTTTGCTGCCATAGGTCTGCCTGGCAGCATACACGAAGCTTAGTTACAGACTGAGTCCAGCTGCAGCTCTTTTCAAGGCAGCTATAGTATTGTGTTCAGCTGCACATGGCACACAACCTATTAATTAGCACCACCTTGCAGCCAGTAAACGAAACCCGCAGCAGCTTGCTCGGTCTCAGTAAAGCGTTTGGGGCCATTGGGATGAACGTCCCAGGGGCAGGAGCCGTGTTTGCTCGGCTTATTAACCAGGGGAGCAGAGGAGGAAAGTTTATTGCTTGTGACTTTGGTATTTGGTGCTGGATCTGCAGCCCTGGAGACTGAATCTATAGCTCTTAGGTAGTCATATGGCCCTGCCTCAGGAGAGACACCAAGGACAGAGTAGACTATGGGGACTGAGCTCTCCTCCCAACCACTAGAGCTGATCCCTCCAGATCTGCGTGGAGGCCATTGGCAGGCAGTATTGGGGACGCTTGCTCTCCTATCACCCAGGCAGTCCCTACTGCATGATAAATGGAGAGCTTCAGACTCCAGAGCAGTGAAGTTGGCCCTAAATCCCACCCGCTTTTGGAAGCAAAGAGGAGGAATTCAGGGGGCAAATGTCACATTCCATTACCCTGGTATCACTCCACTCAAATCAGTGGGACCCAGGGAAGGCTACGTCGGGCTTCAGAGCAGAAATAGGCTCCAGTGCTGCCACATGCTTAATCAGACGGGGAGAGCTGTGGCTGGATCCATAGGATGGAGTGTAACCAAGCGAGTGCGCTTCAGGGTTTAGGGGGCATGATCCGAGCCCTGCTCTTGTGCCGAGCGATAGCCGGTGATGTCACGAGAACCTTGCATTAGGGGGATACTCATCCTCCTTCTTATATTTCGCCTGTGGGATTGAGTTGCTCCTTTCTCCATGCTGTCCCTTGTGGTGCGGAGGAGGGTGGTGTGACGGGTGAGGCTGGGCGATGCGCTGTTGTGCCAGGTGTTGGGCCGGATCCTGATCTCAGCCATGCCGGCGGACACCTTGAGTAAGCGAAGGGGCTGCTTTGGATTTACACTGGTGTTAGCGAGAGCGGAGTCTGGCCCCTTGTCAGCGAGGCTATCAGGAGCTGCGCCACAGTTTGTGTGGAGCAAAGGAAGTTGCATTTATTCACTGGAGATCGCCTGGCCGGGGGCCGCAGTGCTCCTCGGATGTTCTGCGAGTCCAGATGGTGAAGGGGGAGACAGAGGCTGCATTTCCCAAAGGAAATTCCATTAATCTCTGCTTCCCCCTCACCAAACTTCTCAACTTGCCTCCACAGACTCCTTAATCCTGCTAGTTTGTGTTGCCTGCAGCTGAGAGACTCCTAGCCTGGCACGATGTACATGGGAAAGCCGAGCGGGTGGGAGAGGAAAATGGCACCCACCTGCCTCCAACGGGTGGGGAACTTGATGGGGCTGGTGGCAGCTGGGACAGCCCTGGCTGGATGGGAGAGGAGCCCACATGCTGAGCGGACACTGGGTTGCTCCTGTCCTTCAGGGTCACTGGCACTCAATGGCATAGGGAGGAAGGGAGGCGATTGGTCACTTGCTCTCCCCTTTCATTAATTTAAACCCTAGTTTGGGCCACATGGTGCCGCTTTGTGCGCTGTTCAGTGTGAGGGAATGGACTGGGCAGGGTTCTGATACTGGGCATGGCAGGAGGGCGGGGTGTGATCAAGCTTGTTGCTTTCACCCTCTTCTCCTAAGGCCAGTTTCCAGTGTGGTTAAAAGGAATGGTTCCCTGAAGTAAAAGACCTGAGCTCTCACTGTGAGCCTGGAGCTCACAGGATAGGGGAAGACCTTGTGGCCTGCATGGGCTGAGGTTCCCCCTTTTTGTACCCTCTGCCCCCATCATAGGCTGCAGGGAGAGGGGGGGACTCAGAAGAACGAGCTGAGTTCTAGGGTAGGCTGAAGAGGCCGGGTTATGGGTCCTGTGGCTGGAGACCCCGGAACTGAAACCACTTAAAATGCCTGGCAGGTGAGGGTATGGGTGGCAGGGCGGGTAGCACCACTCCCCTGCATTAAGTTGAATAAAATTGACAGCCTGGTGCTTAAAATCCATCCCCTTGTTTGTCCTCAGTCGCCAGCATGCCTACGCCAAAGGATCGCAGCTGGAAGGCCAGGCTGCAGTGCACCCACAGGGTGAGGACACCACCCCATGGAAGCCAGGGATGAGACAAGCATCCTTAACGCTTTGGGGTCTGGAGGCTCCGGCAATTCATTGTCCATCGTGTCTCTGTTTTTGCATAGCTCGTGAGTTCATTGTTCTGATTAAAGGAGGGGCTATAGTGGAATCTCCTCTTTCTCTTCTACGGTGGCTTCTATTACGTCTCCCTCCCCTAGGTGGTATTTCTAGTTGCTTCAGGCCAGGAGAGAGGGAGCGGGGGTAGTGGGGAAAGAGAGCAGCGGAAAGGGAATGAGACTGGGATCAGTCACTAGCCAGCTTGATAACAAATTCAATGACACAGGGAACAATTTTTCCCTGACGCTGCCAATTCTTTAATGACTTTGACGCTAAGGGCCCCAAAGGAGGGGAACTTTGACTCTGCAAAAAACCCTTTGCTGAAGCAGAATTGCTTTATTTAAGGCTACGTCAGGCGTGTTTAAATATTAAAGTTTGAGCAATAATGGATGATATTCATTTAGGTTGTAAGTGCTGATTGGTAGCCCTCATTTACCGAAGGCAAGTGGTTGTGGGCATGTGCGTGCTGGTAGCAATAATTGGTCTTTTATCTTTTGGGCCAGCTGGCCCCTAGAGGGTGACATGAGCATATGTAACCCCCCCTCAGTGTATGCTACATATCACCCTTTGTGCTTGATACACAGGATGCTGGTATGCTACAGCTCTCAATCTGCTACTCTGGCTCTGTAGTGCATGCTTTTAGCCCTGGAGATCCCCAGTGTGTCGACCAAGATGGCAGCTGTCACACGAGACCCATTAGGAGATCCCAATTGGCTTGCCATCTGGCCCCTTTGGCTGAGTAAGGCCAAGCACGGCTCCCTCTGGAACCCATCGATGCTGCTCCAAACATCATCCAGTGGGAGGGGCGCAGGAGCAGCACTTCCCGGAGGTGCCTTGTGTGTGCCTGTGTCCACAGTGAATATATGAAGTAAAGCATGGGGAAGGACAGTTTCTGAATCCTCAGAAAGGTCTGGCTACCTCCCACCATAGAGGGGAGAGGGGAATAAAGGTGACCCCTTTCCATGACGCAGAAGCCCCCGGCCGAGGAATCAGACAGACACACCTCCCTTCTTTGTGCTGCTGGTGTTTATTTTGGATTTGTTTTTAATCCCTACTGTTCAACTTTACAAAGTCCTCATGCCGATACGTTGGTTTATGTATAAAATATGTACAGGAAAGCACTGCAGGAACCATCGCGCCCCCTAGGCCGGCCAGGCTTGCGAGTGAAAGAGTGCTTCTCTCCTTGGCGGGGGAGGATAGGGTCGAGAAACGTAACGATTTCCAAGTACATAAGCAAATATTTACAGGTGACAAGACAAAAAGATATATCTCCATTGTCGTCTCCAGGAGAGAGGGGAGCAGCAAAGCCCCCTCCCAGTTCCGTTTGTTATATTGATTTATAAAGACTGCGTGTATCGATTTTTACAGGCGGTGTGTCTGCCAAGGATGTACAGCTCTGACTTTTGCTTGTGCTGGCAAGAGGTCGCAGAAACCGCTCCAGCCATAGACTTTGGCGCAGCGTTATGGAACAATGCCTCCGAAATACTCCCATGATCTAGAGTAAATGCCACACAAATGGGGAGTCCATTCCAGGTGTGTGTGTGTGGGGTGGGGGAATCCAGCCTGAGCTTTCCCCAGGGCTGTTCTGGTGTTAATGCAATGGAAGCCTAAAAGCTGTCTTTGCAGATAGAGATCTCCCTTTGAGCTGCTTAATTTATTTGGAGTAAATAGGAGAACCTGGGCTGGATTTCTGTGCCCGCCTGGAATGGATGCAGCTGGGGGATGCTCGAGTAGTTACAGCTTCTAATAGGATTTGGTGGTTAGAATGGCTTGTTAGAATGGAATGCCTTTAAATAGCCATGAAAGTAGCTAAGCAGGGTGTGAGGTTAAAGGCAGTGGCCACCAAATGCTGTTCATTGACTCATTGTAACACAACTGAAAATGCTGATCTCTAAAACTAAACCCTGATGCAACTGATCCGCAAAATCCCCACTGATCTGAATGGGCCTGGGATTTGTCCCCCCATGTCTTCAAGCTTGTGGAGAGTGTAATGTGGATTAAATCTACAGCTGGGCAAGGGTTTCCCAGTACTTTAGCTTGAGGCACTGGGAAAAACCCTGCTGTACTTCAGTCTGGGTCTGGCTTAAACCCAGGAGCTGGGAGAGCTGCTAGTTTATTTCATGCTCTGCCCCATTGCATTGCATCAGCTCTGCTCTGCTCTGCTCTGCTCGGAAATGGTGCAGAGGAAGGCGTGCTGCCCTGCATGCATCCTCTCCAGTCCTCATGCAACAGCTTGGGCAGCAGCCAGGCAAAGAAACAAGGTAGCGTCCCTCCCGGCCACTCTGTGAGTGAGAGGACGGGGAGGATAGTAAGGAGCAGAGACGGAATTACAGACCACAGAAACATGCGAGTGAACTGCTGTTGTGTTCCACTGCAGCTTCCGACCAAGGAGAGAGCATAATGCCAGGAACCATAAGCTCTGGGAAGAATGCAAGGGATGGATGTCTTCCCGCCCTGCATCCACTCTCATACACACTTTCGGACCTGCATGCATACAGGTGCTTGTTCTTGTGCAGGCATGTACTTGTAGACTTTTGTATACACACGCAATGTTGGTCTGTGCTCACACATACTCGTGTCGCTACATACACCCAGCTCACACACGTGCACAAGCACTTTAGGAAGGGGGTTTAAAGCTAAACCAGAGTTTGCTCTGCCCGCGCTCTACCTACAGGGCTGTCTTCTAGGATCTGCATTATTCCCTCTTGCAATGAATCATTTGCAGTGGTGCTTGATGGTAAATACACTGAAAAGTCCTGCAGTTCTCTAACCACTGAGAGCTATCACCTCTTTGCCAGCAAGTTATACATGCTAGGATGCAGCTGGCACAACGGTAGGAGAGCGCGGTATCCACAGCTGCTTCCACTATCATGGTCCACTCCAGTGGACTGAGAATGAGAATGGGCGCCAGGAACTCCTGACTTCTAATCCCAGCTCTGCCACTGACCCCTTCTATGGCCTTGGTCACATCACTACATCTCTCCATCTTGCTATCTCTGCAATGGGAGCCCAAAGGGGTATTATTTTAGAAATGGAGCCACAGCAGCAGCCCTTGAGGACTGAAGCAGCGCTAAGAAATGAGGCTGCTGGCTTGTTCTAGTTCTAAAAACACCCATCAAGCACCAGGGTGCTGGACAACTTCCCCTCCATTGTTGTATGTTACCACTAGGGCTATTTCACTGCATGTGACACAAGCTGCATCACAGAGTGTGACGCATGGGCAGCCCAGCTCAAGGGGTTAGCTTCTGGGACCACTCTCTCACCAAAACTCTTCAGCCCCTGCCAACCTAAATCACACTTTATTTCCTTAAATCTATGTGCACAAGAGGGCGAGAGGTCATGAACAAGTGAGCGCAAAGGTCTGCACAAGTTGGTACTGGCTTTGCGTGAGTGTGTGCAGCAAGGCGTGCAAGGGTTTGCGTGAGAGGGCTCAGAATTAATTGATATTTGCACGGCAGGCTGCTTGCACAAGTGGTTTGCAACTGCACAAGCGAGCCTTTGCATAAGTGGGTTCTATATGTGCACAGCTATTTGCAGGGTGGGGCCACATTCAGTATCGACACCACTATTTTCACAGGGGAGGGCTCTCCTGTGCACACCTGAGCAGGTGTGATATGTGATGATGGGTGTACAAGGGAGTAATCGCATGAGACAAGCTCGTGGACCAGAGGGTATGTGGGTGCGTCAGTTTCTACTTCTTGATCCCAGAGCGTGGCAGATCCCCCAAGTTCAAACTGTCCATGGTCTATGCTGGTGACACTTGACTGGAGGAGACGGAGGATACCTCGGTCTTGCTCTGGGATACGGTCGAGGAGACGTCATCATCCCCAAAGGGGTTCTTACCGCAGCAGATTGTGGTGATCATGCAGTTACGGAACTGAAGGGAGAGAGAGAGAGCAGTGGCACCTTTGCACAGCACATACCTCCACGATGGCCAGTGGAGCCGTCCCTCTGGTCACCAGACAAAGAGCACTTTGCTGGGTTAGATATAATACCTCGCCCACTACAGAGATGCTACCACCCCGTGGCGAAATGTGGCAGCTGTTCCAACTGCATAGGCAGCACTAAACAAATTAAGGCAGAAAGCGACAGATACCAGATTCAACTGGAATTTGTTCTGGGACTGGAATAGCAGGGGTGTGCTTATTAGGCAGGAGGAAGATGCATCTGCACAGCTGTGGTGAAGCTCACGACTGGAGTAGCAAGAAGACTGTACGTCAGGATCAAGGTGTGTTGGTAGCACCGACACTGGACTGGGATAATAGAGGGATTGAGTTGGGTTGGCAGGGCTGGGTGGTGTCCCAGGGAGTGGAGTAGCAGGGGTGCTGCAGGTTGGGATCCAGGTGCATTTGGAGAGATGAGTAGAGGGATCCCAGGGATGGAATAGCAGGGGCGGAAGCTGCAGGTCAGGACTGAGGTGCATTGGCTGGGGACGCAGAACTGCGAGAGCAGGGGGTGCTATAGGCCAGGTTCAGGGTGCACCCTTAGAGTTCTGGGGGAAGCCTAGGACAGCTTTGGCAGGGAGGGTTCCTCTGCCTGGCCCTGGGAGTCTCACCTGTTTGTTCATGAGGACATAGATGATGGGGTTGTAGAGAGAGGAGCTCTTGGAGAAGAAGGCAGGCACTGACATGAGAGTAGCGGTGAATTCCGCCCCCTTGTTGGTGAAGATCCAGAATGCCACCAAGGCATAGGGCGTCCAGGCCATGAGAAAGCCCAGAACCATTAGGATCACCATGCGGGTCACCTCCCTCTCCGCCTTCTGGGTGCTTGCCGACTCCTGCTGCTGCGCGGCTGCCTGTGGGAGAAGGAGAGGGCAGTGAGCCAAGGAGCATATTGTACAGTGCTGAGCTGTCTCCCACCAGGCAAGCTAGAGAGAACTGGATATCTGACATGGCTGGAGTCAGGGGACAGAGAGCAGGTCGGAACCCCTTTGCTGGGAAGGCTGACCCCTGGGCCGAAGACATTTCAGTTGGTATTGCGTTATGCCCAGAGGGGATCTAACCACTGCACAGAACATGGATGAGATCCAGGGGCAGGGGCTAGCTCCACTGCTCTGAACCCGGGCTAGTTCTGGAGCACAGACTAGATTTACACATGGAACATGGAATGGCTCGCACCCAAGGCAGCACCCACCAAGTCATAAAGTGCAGTCGATAAACTCTCTTACCTGGAGAAAGGAGAGGCTGAAAGGGGCACACGAGTGACCCTGATTTGCGCTTGCGGAGAATCATCCGTGCTTTCGATCCCCCTGTGAGGCTTTGAGCCCCCTCACCGCCCGCTGATAAATTATGGGTGTGAAGTTTTGTCTCTTGCCTCTCTGCTAAGCCTGGGCCTGCCTCCAGAGGAGATGGGGGAGTGAACAGAGCTAACACCGGGGGCGATTCATAGATTCCAAGGCAAGAAGGGACCACTCTGATTGTCTAGTCTGACCTGGCCAAACCCATGCAGGCTTGTATTGCCCATTGGATGGTGCTACTTGTGCTTCAGGGAGCCTGTTCTCCAGCTGAGGACCAACACCCTCTACCCTCTCATACTCGTCTCTCTTCGTCAAACCCTGAGCAGCTCAACCCACACACTACCTCTCGGACTTTGCATATGAGCCGCCCGTAGGAGAAGAAGATGACCACCACCGGGATGATGAAGTGGATCATGAACATGTAGACGACGTAGGATTCATTGTGGTAGTCAGGGTTGAGGGTGTAGTAATCTGGGCCACAAGAACACTGCATGCCCTCGGGTATGTATCTGCGGAGTGAGAGAGCAAGCAAAGCAGAAGGGTTAGGTCGCGCATTTCACAGGGGCCCCCGTGAATGGGGCTGCGTTGAAACTGGTGAGGTGACCTAGAGTTTCTGTGTCTGCAGCAGGGTGTCTTGCCCATGGGCTGGAGAGTCTGCGGCTAAGCCAGCCCTTGATTACAAGATGAGCCCCACAGGAGAGCAACCAGGTGATTGCAGTATAAAAGGCAGCAGGCACCTGCAGGCAGGGAGTGTTTGAGAGCGTAGCTGAGACTTCCAGAGGCAGGAGGAAGCCTGGCAGTAACCCAGGGAAGCCCAGAACACAGGAGGTTGTGTGGTGCTGGAGCTGGTGGAAGAAGGCACTGCAGAGAGCACGCATGGTTCTGCAGAGCCCGAGCCAGGTAAAGCCTGTGAGTGGACATTGAAGAAGGGAAGATGGGGAACTTTGTGTGCGTTTGGACTTCTGAGTTCTGGTTTTGGATAAACTCTGTTGCTAGCCGGGGGAGAACGGGGGAAGAGTGAATGAAGAGATTGAGCTCAGAAGGTCACTGGAGCCTAAGCAAGTTCGTAGAGGGGCTTGGATGACGGGGAAGTAGAGGCAGAACAGCCACAGAGGCAAACCTCGCCACGATGGATCACTCGGCAGGCACGGAGTAGCCACGGTGCTGCATTAGCAATTCCTGGAGCCTCTGAGAATGATAGCACCAGCCAATGGCGCTGTGGCCAGGCACTGTGTGTGCTCCTTCCAAATTTCTCAGCCCATGCCCTTCAATCCTGACCTGCAGCTCCCACCCTCTGCAATGCCAATCATAGAATCATAGAATATCAGGGTTGGAAGGGACCTCAGGAGGTCATCTAGTCCAACCCCCTGCTCAAATCCTGGGCTCCCCGTGCCCAGCTCTGCCAATGCACCCCTCTGGCATATTGGTGTGAGGCAGAAGTGCATGCTTCCACATGGGGCTCTGGTGAGCCTGCTGCGCTCCTCTGGGTGACGGGAGCTGCCGTGCCCCAGGGCCATGCAGCCCGGGAGAGGATCATGCAGGGGCGGCGATTCATTCAGGAGAAGGCGGCATGTTTGCCGTTTGCTCTGCGCTGACACATTGCACTTGGACATGTAGACATCAGTTTGTTGTGACAGACACTCTCTCCCACGGGGAGCAGGCGATTTATTCCCGTCCCTACACAGCTGAGCATTTGGCTGCCATGTGCCACCTGTTCTTTCTCCAGAGGAGCAGAGACGACGGGGAACCTACTATGGCTCAGTGCAGGTATGAACTCTGAGGCGTCCTGGACTCCCTGCTGCTGAGAGGCTGCGTCCCTGACCATCTTGCCTAATAGCCATTGATGGACCTATCGTTTGCGTCTGTTTAAATTTTTGCCTGTAGAATTCAAAGTAGAATAAGATTCTTTCCATAGGCTTTTCAGAGGAGCCTACAGAATTCAAAAGAGGATTCTTTCCCTGCTGTAAAATTCTATAGGAAGGATTTTGATTTTAATTAGACCTATAGGATGGATCTCGTCCTCTATGAACTCCCATTGGACTTCGGAGTAATATTTGTTGTGGGTCGAGCTTGGGTTGTGGGCAAAGCTAAATGGACCCCGGTTACATTTCTGCAGCATCCTATTGGTTTCATCCCTAGTCAGTTCTTTAGTGCTTTTCCATAAAGAGAGAGATTTGTGGGGGGCGGGGAGGGGGTCCAAACTAAAAACCCCTCTGATATTTCTTAGTTTATCAGATTTTGGGTTCCTATGACTCAAAAGCAGCTTTGTTACTTTTAATAGCTAATGTCCTGATCCCTGCAGAGTCACGTAAGTAAATTTACTCAAGCAAGTAACCCCATTGACTTCAATGGGTTTGCTGCCAGGAGTAAATGTAAGTCTTTTTCGGGATCAGGTCCCAAATTTGTGCAGCAGGAGGGCTGTGGCGAGGGCAGTTGCTTTGCCTGTGCTGGAGGGGAAATGACAAGTGAATTCATGTGAAAGACACCAGATTGACAGCCCTCCTTAATGCTCAAGTCCTGTGTTTATCCATGGAGTCTATACAGCAGAGGCTTCCCATACTGTGCTTTAGTCCTGACCACCCAGCTCCTGGCCAATGTGATATTTGGGCTCAACTTGAAACAATAAGGTCTACGCCATGTGTAATCTTAATCTTAATTCATTGATTTAACTGGGATTTACTGTTATATGTAAGGATTAGCCCCGGGAGCTGCCATTGCGGGATTGGGCCCCTACCTTTTCTTCACTCAGAATTCTGCTCTTGCTAGGTTAGTCTGCAGTGACTGCTGGAATGGGGACAAGTGTGTGCGTGGCTGGCTCCCCGGAGGAGAACACAGCTGTTCGACGGAGCGCAGCTGGTGGCCTATGGCATTAGACAATTGTATTATGAGCAGACCGTGCTTCCTCCTTGCTCACAAGCAAGTACAGAGAGTCTCTTCTCCCTTTGCTTGGTGGCCTGGGCTCCTTCGTCATTTCCCCTCTGCGGTAGCAAGAAAAGAATATGTAGGTCTGTATTTGCCCTTCCTGTGGTGAGTTCTCACTTCCTGTGGTTGGGCTGATCAGAGAGCTTTCGGGACTGGAACAGCAAGGGAAGGGGTTGCAGGTCGGGATTGCGGTGTCCCAGCAGAACTCTGTGTGGGACTCAGAAATGGAATAGCAGGTGGTGATGTTGGGCCAGAATGAAATGCATTGGCAGAGATGGGGTGAAACCCAGGACTGGACTATCAGGAGATGCTGAAGATCAGGACTGAGGTGGTGCCTTAGCAGCGCTGTATGTGGGGAGTCTAGGACAGGAATAGCAGCGGGGGCTGTCGGGTAGGATAGAGGTGCGTTGGCAGAGCTGTGTGAGGAAGCTTGTAATGCCCAGATGCATGAGGTTACATTTTCAGGAAGCATCCCAAAGCACAGAGTCTGATTCTGCTCTCATTAGCGCTGGCATTAATCAGGAGTAAGTCCATTTAAGTAAATGGCATTACCCCAGTATCAACCCAAGATACACAGATCAGGTTCAGCTCCATAATTGCTTCCGTGCTTCCAGGGCTCATGCACAGGGGGACACCTGGGTATTTGGGATTCGAGTATTTAGATAGCGGTCTTTGTCCGGATGGTGTAAATACTGTCTGTGTTTCGTATTACTCACCTGGACCAGCCAAACAGGGGTGGAGCAGCGCAGGAAAAGGACATGACCCAGGTAAAACTGATGCCCATCAAGGCATGGGTGGCAGAGAAGCGGAAATTGCCCATGGGCTTACACACCACGATATAACGCTCTATGGCCAGGACAACCAGCGACCACAGGGCAACCTGACCTGGGGGAGAAAGAGACAGACAGAGTAATCTAACATGAGTGAGCTGTTAAAGGACATTGGGGACAAGAACTTGTCTAAACCTGCTCTTATCTAAACAGAGGGGAAGGATGGTCTGGTGGGTACAGTACAGAACCAGGAGTTGCGTCACAGGGCTGAACTGGATCCGGTACCCTGCAGCTTCCCCATCTCACTGTGGCTTGAGCAGAGTCTGCCTTTAGAGTGCCTAAGAGTCTGCCCCCAAAATGGCCATATAAAGAGCCCAAGGGCCTTTTGAGTCTGAGTGTCTTGTTTAGGGCCCTGGTCATTTGTCATCCCCTAAAGTCAATGGGCCAAGTCTTGACCTGGTGTGAGGAAATACGGCTCAAGGCGTGAACCCTCGCTTGCACCATGTCTGAACCTGTCCTGATGGCTCTAAGAGTCTAAATGGGTATTTGGTATGTGTTCCCACTGCAGGAGAATGAGCCTGGGCAGGTGCTGGTGTGTTTATTTATCAAAGGATAATCAAACCTTAGGGGATTATGAGTGTTTAGCTTGTGCCATAAGCCTGTTAATGCCCCCAGCATGTGCTCATCCGCTGATAGCTACACCCTCTGTTCAGCTTTCATGAAGAACGGTAGCTCTTGCGGCTTCCCTTTAGCATAAACTTTTTTCTTTCTTTCCCCCCACAGTTGAGACTCTCCTTGTTCTTTGCTGGGTAGAAATGGGAAGCCTGGATAAGACAGAGGGCCTGAAAGAGCGTGAAAGGTTAGAAGCTGTTGTCAGGCACAGAGATGGGGCCTTTTTACTGAAGGAATTAGTGATGACACTAAGTGGCCCTTCTTCTGCTCCCTAATATAGACCTGGCCCCATTTCCAATCCCTGGCATAGACCAGATTTGTTGAGCCTCTTTTCCTGGTAGCAGGAATATCCCCATTGCCTCAAATGTATTTAGGAGTGAAAATTACCCAGTGAAATTTTAGCCTTTTTTTTTTTAAAACTCCTTGCATTGATTGCAAACTGTTCCCTTCAAGAATTTGCTCTCTGAGCTGTGTTTGGTTGGCCGGATAAGTCCGCAGGTATCATCTCTCTTTGCTGGTTGGATGAGCACAGAGATGTAAAATTAATTCATGTTGCTTGAAAATAGATTTTTTTTGCAAGAGGTTGTGCCACGGAGAGTTGATCGCAACCCTGCTTGCAGGAGTGAAAGATCAAAGAGCCACGAGTGCGGTCAGATCAGTTGGGTTTGAAAACACCGCTGGATAGTCACTGCAGCTCTGCTCAAAAATATAGACTGAATCCTGTTTCCACTCCTTGAGACTGACCATGTCATTTTTACTCTTATTGAGAGCAACCATATCTTCCTTCAGCTCCCTGATACACAATTAACCCTCATTCTGCTCCCAGGTTTAGACCTTTCCTCCTCTTCCATAAGCACCAAGCTCCTCATCTCTAGCCCAGAGGAGACTCATTTTCCCTTCCCAAATACAGATGGGGTCATTCTGTCCCTCGCTGAGACTGATCGGATCTTCCTTCTCCTCCCAAATACTGACCTGCCCTTCCTCCAGTATAAAAAACCTGTCCTTGCTCCAAACTGCAGCATCGCTGCTGTAAGATGCATTGCTTTGGACCACTGGTTTTATATAACCGTGATAGCATCTTCCACTGGGAACCTGGGGCAAGCTTACATGCTCCTGGAGTTCTTGCTGTTGCACCAAACATTATTTTGTATTCCCCATGACAGCCCTAGTTATCGATGTCTTCCACTTCTCCACGGAACTGGAACAACATGGGGTAAGTTTCCCAGGCACTGTTCTAAAGAACCACCCTAAGGGAATTTCAGTCTCTTGGACTTTTTAGTCCTGGACCCTTCTGCTGAGGCTACCAATAAGGGGGCCCAATTAATGTTGGTTGTGATGCTGCCTGTCAGGGGATAAAGGCCCACCCATTTGACGCAGGCCACTGACTTGGTCTCTGATGTGGTACTAATGTCTGGCCGGGTTGACATGACTAGCATAGCCCAGGAGGTGAAAGCCTTCGTATTAGGGGGCAGTACTCAAACCTGGGCATCTGCCTTCAGGTGCTCAGTTCTGTACATGAGTGCTCCCAGCAGCACTGCAGATGCTCAAATACATGCGTTAGCCACCTCAGCCCGATAGCTCCAGGTCAGACCGTGGAAGGAAGAGTCATTTTCAGTCAGGCTGCCAATGAGTGTTGAGAGTGACCTGCTGGGAAGGGCTTCCACACAGAATTCAGCAGGGCTCATTCTAAACAGTGGTGGAGGATCTTGCTAAGACCATGGCAGTTTCCAGATTAATCTCAAGATGTGCTTGCCTTCGTGTGGACCCTAGCGATGGGCTCAAACCCAGCCCTTCCCAATTCAAACACCCCTGAACTTTGGGTCCCAGATCCTTAGCTGAATTTTGCGGCTTGGGCTGATTTCTTTTCATTGCCTCCTTTCTGAAACTCCTGGTGTGGTTGCAGTCAACATGGGCTTCCAGAACAATTTTTAAAAGTCCCCAATCTATTTTGGGCATGGCTCATAGCTTGTCATTGGGCTGGTTCTCAAATCACTGTGCCATACTGTTGTGTGAGGATGTAGCATGGCCGTTTCGTTTAACCATGTGGTACCTTTGCATTACAATGCAACACACCCTTCCGGGAGTGGCATAATGTACTGATGCCACATAAGGCATGTCTACGCTGCAATTAGGGGATGTCATAGCTAGCTCAGTGTCACCAGAGCAGTGAATCTGCGGCAGCATCGGGCTGTACAAACCTGCCTGGAACCCTGGGTAATTACTTGCATGTCTAGCCCGTGCTGAAACGTGCAGTGTCTAGCCCACTAGTGCAGCCAAGAATTTTTCAGTGAGGAGAAACAGACTGAATGAAAGCCATCTGCCTGGATGGCATGCTTCCAACTGGAAATAAACCCAGGGCAAACTAGACCTTCCTTTCGCTCCTCCTTCCTCCATCCAGGCAAGCGCATGCATCATTCCCCCTTCCCTGAACATCCTCAGCTCCCGCCGCTGAGCTCTTACCTCCCAGTGTCGCAAAGAAGCCCTCCACGGCACAGCCCATAGGCCCGAAGATAAAGTAGCCGTTCCAGGCCGTGTAGAAGGTGACAGTGAAGCCAAAGCAAGCCATGAAGAGATCAGCCACGGCCAGGTTGACCAGGATGTAGTTGAGTGGCTGCCGCAGCTTCTTGTGCTTGAAAGTGACAAGGAGGGTGAGGAGATTGATGGGGAGCCCGGTGAAGATGAGGAAGAAGATGTAGCAGCACACGATTCGGTACTTCCAGGGTTCAGCTAGGTAATACTGTGGGTACTCAAAGGGGCTCCGCACCAGCCCTGTTTTATTGGAGAGCGGCACATAGAAATTGATACCTTCTGTTCCGTTCATCCTTCTGTTATTTTAGCAGCTGCTCTTTATTATTTAATTGTTTCTTTCTTTTTTAAAAACCAATTTAATTCTATTGTCGACCTCAGTAAAAAACAATCCCCCCCACCCCCAACAGAAATCCTTAAGAGAATGCAGAGCTGGTGTGTTGTCCCTCATCTACATCCCAGAGCTGGCAGCGCCAGGATCCCATCGGGGTTTTTATATCCTTCGCCCACTTCTGCGGGAGTGGAGGAGGGAGTGAGGGCGGGAGGGGCGGATTAGGGTCTAGGCTAAGTTTGTATGACAAGGACAACGGGATTGAGAGGGGCTGATGGTTTAAGCGCCCTCTAAGCAGCTAGTTGGCCCCAAAACCTGCCTTAAGGCGTATTAATTTCCATTAAGTGTTTAATATCTTTGAAGGAATTTGGTTTATTTGGAAGTGAGGTGAGGCAGGAGCAGAGCGATAAATTGACAGGTGCTAACCATGAAAGAATGATAGGTGGGTAGAACGGTAGAACAGAGACAGGAGTATTGGAAAGGAATTTCTGTACCCACTTGAATTCGATGTAAATGGTAACCCTTGTGACTGCCCAGTAGCTAAGAAGGTGAGCTGGTCAAATTATTTGAGAGGAAGGATGGTTCGGGAGTTAGTGCACTGGCTTAAGACTTGTGAGACCTGGGTTAAATTCCCAGCTCTGCCACTGACACCCCGTGTGGCCATGGCCAAGTCACTTATTCTCTCTGTGCTTCAATTTCCCATCTGTACAATGGGCTTTGTTCCACAGGGGGGGGGGGGGGTCTAGTGGTTAGTGTAGGGGATGTGGAGTCATTTTTTACCTGCAATTGTTTTTGCTTCTGCAGTTGTATTTTTTACCTGCAATTGTTTTTGCTTCTGCAGTTGTATTTGTTAGTTGCCAATATTCAGCAAATAATTTGGAAAAGCAATTTCTGACTGCTGGGTTGTTTGTAATCTGCTTGCTTGGACTGTTCAGTATTTGATATTTGCTGTGTGTGGTTGGTCACTTAAGTCACATGGTATTTTTTCTGCTCCCTCACTGGCTTGCTGTCTGAAACTTCAGACAGAAAACAGGTTTCAGAGTAGCAGCCGTGTTAGTCTGTATTCGTAAAAAGAAAAGGAGGACTTGTGGCACCTTAGAGACTAACAAATTTATTTGAGCATAAGCTTTCGTGAGCTACAGCTCACTTCATCGGATGCATTCAGTATTTTCCACTGAATGCATCCGATGAAGTGAGCTGTAGCTCACGAAAGCTTATGCTCAAATAAATTTGTTAAGTCTCTAAGGTGCCACAAGTCCTCCTTTTCTTTAGACAGAAAACAATGACTCTCACCCTTCCAACGTTCAGATTAATAATTGTTCATGGGAAAATTTATGAAATGTATGGGGTTTCATGAACATCTGAATACTCAAAATAGTGAACTGGATTCTGAGCAGAATCAGGTCCTCTCACTGCAGGTTCTGGCCTCATAGTAGGGACGGCTGAAGCAGCAACACTTGGATTTTGGATTGTAGCCGCAGAGCTTGGCAAACCTGAACCCACACCCAGACTGGCTCACAATAGAATAGCATCTGAATAGGTGCCTTGGAACATTGCAACATTAAATGTACTTGAGCGATATCATCAGCTTTGGGCATGTCCACATGTTGGGAAGCAACCAGCCTTCTTCTTTTGCAAGGCTCTTCTTGACCAACCACTCCTGTCCACGGCCAGCTCCTGCCTACCTCCTGTCCTTCAGGAGGAAGTTATTATCATTGTTGTTTATTGGGATGTGTTGTGGTAGCATCTACTAGCCGTAGTTGTGCCCAGGAACCAGTTGTGCTAGGCATTGTACAAACACAGAACAAAAAGACTGTCCCTGCCCCCAAAAGTTTATAGTCTAAATACGTACTGGGGTTTCTAGGCTGACGTCTCAACTGAATTACTTTGTAAGCCAAATGCTGTTGCGATGCCAGGCTGCCAAATGGAACTAGCAAGAACAAATGCAGATGGTTCTGCTGGGTTCTCATTTCCATGCAATCCTTTCTTGCAGCCCCTGGTGCAGCTTAGCTGGGAGGTGGATTGCACTGGGTCTTTGTTGCAATTAGGTTTCTGAAGTATGTAATTGAACATCTGATCCTGCACTTGGAAAACCTTAGTGCTTTGAAGGGATACAGTGACTGGGAAATATCTCCTCCTTCCACTTTGGATGGTGGGCTGAATGTATAACCCTGTCCCCTCACCCTGCTCCTGCCCTGCTTTGGGGGATGAGCTTTTTTAAAAAAGGATATCATGGAGTCAGATCCATTGACTCATTCCACACAGACTCCTGGAGGAACAGCTACCAGAGGGTAATGAATTCCATTGCCTGCTGGGTTCTTGAACCAGAACCCCTGGGCATGTTCAGCTCCGAATCCAAACTTTGTAGCTTGGGATCATCCATGACAGATGGATCTGAACCAGAACTCCAGCTCTGAACCTTCTCAGATTTTACAGAAGTTTGAATCTGGATCAGAACCACATGGCTAAATCTCTAAGCATTTCCAAACTGGCCTTGATTCAAACCAGTGATTTAGAAGTGAAAAGCTCTATAGCCCCTTTCCCATGCCCTGCCCTATCATGTCATTTTGCCCTAGAGATTCTGAGGACCATGTCTTCAAAGAGATACATGCCAACAAGCGTGCGCATGACCGAGGTGCAGAACCCCCAGCACGTCAAAGTCCCAAGCATGCATTTGCACATATGTTATTAAAAGGGGTGGTTCGTATATTTAATCCCCTTGAGCCAAACAGTCTGTAACCTGAATTTTAATGAAAATGTTTCCGGTTTGTCATTTGTAGAAGGATCATATCTTCCCAGGTCAGGAACAGGAGAGCATTGTGAAGTCAGTTAAGTATCACTGTCCCCATTTTACAGATGAGTAAATCAGGGTGTATTGAGTCATCACAATGAATTGTTATCAGAGCTGGGAATAGACCCCAGGAATCCTGACTGCCATGCCCAGTCCTACCAGTTCCCACCAGTAGGTCACATATCCTCCCAGCTGTGGAAATAGAACCCAGAAGTCCTGACTCCCAGTCCCGTCGCGCTGTAACCCTCGAGAACACTTTATTTAAGGCCAGTGGTTTTCAACCTTTTTTCATTTGCAGACCCCTAAAACATTTCAAATGGAGACGTGGACCCCTTTGGAAATCTTAGGCATAGTCTGCGGATCCCCAGGGGTCCATAGACCACATGTTGAAAACCACTGATATAGGCAGTAGATGACTCCTGTTGTCTCTGACAGACCCAAGTGGCCTGATCCTGCTGCCTGCTGGAAGTCAATGGCAAAACTCCCCTGATCTGCAGTGGCCCCCACTTCTCCCTGGAGGTGCAGTAAAGGTCACCCGTTTTCCCAGTGGTGCCTCCCTTCATTCCTGCACTCCGCTTCCCTTCCCAGGCTTGGGGAGGGGAAAGCACTGTGGTGGCCTCCCAGCCCGTCCCCTTTCCCCAGAGTGGCTCAGCTAGCCACATTAGGTGGTGTATACAATTCATTACAACATACTGGCCAATTAGGAGTCCTCAGGTCTTTTCGGCTCTGCTTCCACTCCTTGATCTGGACTGCCCTGCAAGAACCTGTCTCGTCTACGAGTATGCCATGGCTAGGCAATAAGATGGTTGAATTAACCCAGCTGGGCCTTTCCTGGCCTCTTTAACTCATTCCAGAAACTGCAGCTACAGTGGGTCAGCATTTAATTTTGCAGAAAGCTGGCATATCTGTCTGCCTATATCCATATATGTTTGTCTGTCTGTGCTCATCAGCATAATATCTAAGCATGGGGAAACATGTCACCAGGTTTCACAGGACACTAAATACCTAATTATTTGTGTTTTGTTTTTCTTGGGCTGTTTTCTATTTTTGCATCGGGGATGAAATATTGTATGTGTCACCCAGATTGAGGCGGGCATGAGTCCGAGTCCCAGTTTAGTGTCCCAGTTTATAGGAGAATGAGTCTACTACAGCTGCTAGCTAAAGGAGTTGCTCCGTTAGCAGTAGTGGCTTGTGCTTTTAGCGCTGAAGAGCCAGGGTTCAAACCCTGTTGTTCCCAAGCATGGTCATTATATGCATTCCGTGCTTGGCTGAGCGCCTTCCTGTAAAGTATTGCAGATGGTGGAAACAGAGTGACAAGAACCAGCTCTCATATTATTTCAACCCTGAGGCGGAGAAAAGCCATGGAGCTCCACAGCCAACCAAGGGTTCATTTAGTAGACTTGGGTGGACACAGCACTGGAGCGTTATTATTGTTTAGCAGTTATATTACAGCACTGCCTAGAGAGGCATCAACTAAGTCAGGGCTCCATTGTACTAGGTGCTGTACAAGAATTGACGGCCTGACTCCCGCTGGGAAGAGGAAAATACTGTTTGCACCAGCCGCTTAAAAAACTACCGACTGTAGACTGACTCCCCTGGAACTTGGTGCAGGCTGTCCCCAGTGACTGCAATGCTGGTAGCATCCCTGTCTGCCTGGTAAATGCCTGCTTGGGTGCTATTCAGAACTGTACCCAGGCAGGGAGAACAGACAACAAATCAAGCAGCAGCTGGAGAGGCTGGTGCATGATCTGAGGTGGCTGTTTGGAAAAGAGAAGGTCTGGAGATGGCATGAGAGAGAGTGGCAAGAAAAAGTGTGTCTGACCCACACTCAAACTGAAGGAGTAAATGGGAAGGAAAGGAAGGTTTCGCCCTGATTCCTCAGTGCTGAATTTGAGTCAAGGGGAGGTTACATCGCTCCGTGAAATCCGTCAGAACTGTGTCAGAAGTAGCCCCAAACTCATATGCTCCCTTCCTTGTCCGAGCTCCCCACTTTTAGTTCAGGATGCTGGACGCTGCTGCAATGGGAGAACTGCCTAAGGCTTCTTAACAGAGCTCTCCTGCTAATCTGTGACATATGGTGGTGTACATGACCCTGATCTGTTAATGCTGTAAGCTTCGGTCCCTTCCCGCCACCCACCCTCCTCAGAAATGAGGTGGATGGAAAAAGTCCGCATCATCTCCGTGGAGAAACTAGATCGTCCCAAAAGCTGTACGCGCGTGGGGCCAGGGCGGAGGGAGGTTTAAGACGGAGCTGAAGGGCAGGAACGGAAGGCCAAGGGGTAGGAAGAATGGTATCTTTATCGCTGGCATGCTCTGATCCTCCAGCTTTGGACTGAAAGGACAGAGAAGTAGGACATGGCTGGCGGAGACGAGAATAATCAGGTCATTGAAACCAGGGGTGCCCTGGGGTAAGGGTTCCAGATAGGCAGGCTACCCCCTTAGAAAGGGGCTAATGCCATCTTGATACACGAGCGAGAAGTAACTATGGTACACCAAGTCACAAAATGATCCAACCTGATTCTTTCTCCTCTCTAGACTCTCCTCGGGTTCCTTGCTGGTAAAACACAAACATCCCTTCATTCCAGAGAGCTCCCTTGCCATCATGTCTCGAAGACGCATTTCCTTGAAGGTATTTTATACCCCTCCTGAAAGTGGCAGAGGTTTCTAAATGTACCAAAACTGGATTCCCCCACAATGAGTCAATTTTTAAAAGGTTCATACTTCAGGGTCCATTCAGATGAGCATCCAAAAGTTCATATGTTTCTCTGAACTTTTGTTTGCAAACAGGCAGGGGCCAGTTTAGCTATAGGCAATCTAGGGAGCTGCCTAGGGCAGCAGATTTTTGGGTAATTATCTAGAGTGGCTGATTTGGCCTGGCTGCCCCTTCATCATAACAGAGGGGTGACTGGGCCAAATTTGAGTGTATGGTGTTGCGACCTGGTACATGGGGTCACAATACCACTCAGATTTGCTCCTGTCACCCTGGGTCATGAGGGAGGGGAAGCTGGGCCCAATCTGCCACCTTAGGCCTACGAGGAATGGGGCGGACACTGAAGTTTTGCCTAGGATGGCACATTATCTTGAGCAGCCTCTGAAAATGTGGGCCGGGAATCTCATGGGAATGTGCATTTCCACCTTCCAGACATATTTTCATGAAAATAGCCATCCTGACAACATTTTTGTGCTTCCATGTCCTCTCCTTAGAAGTGTAGACACGCAAAATGAAGAATAATTGGGGAAGGAGGAGGAGGAACTAAGCCAGATATTTTTGGACTTCTAAGAAAGGTTCAGCTGGAGTTTGGGAAGAAAGTCATATGGTATCCAAAGAGATTCACATACGTGGACCAGTTTACATGAAGTAAACTGAAATAAAAGTAAAATGAAGTAAATAGAAGTCCCTGGACTTGTATTCAATTTTGGAGGATGAAAGTCAAGAGGATTGTATGTGGATTTGAACTTGGGTCTCCTGAGGCAAAAGGCTGGAGTAGTAACTCAGTGTGCCTGCATCCTGACATGGCTATGGACATGAATGTTACCCGATCTAATCTGATACCATAGAAAAAGCTCTCTGATTTTCAGTAGAAGTGGGCTCCAGCCACAAAGTTCAGACCTGGATCCAATTCCAAATTTTCATAGAGGTGAAGGATGGATGAATCCAGAGGTAGACTGACCCCTTTTAGAGATGGGATTGAGCACAAAATATGGGAAATATTGTATGTGTTGAATTTAGATCCTGTATCTGGATTTGAACTTTACCAAAGTTGTCAGGTATTGAGATCAAATTCCAGTGGACACCCATGCACCAGCCTGAAGCTACAAAACTAAGGGAAGCTAATAGAATTTTCAAATTCACCCAAGTCTCATGGGCTTTCAGTAGCACTTAGACTCCTAAACCATTGAGGTGTTTTTGAAAATTTTACCCAGTTTTACATATAACATCCAGATGCTGGTGAATTGGTAGGCTCCGTGTTTGCTGGCACCCAGAGATAAAGTCTCGGGATCAGATACCCAGCGGATGTAACTCAGATTAGCCCCATTGACTTCTAGTGGGCTCCGGTGATGAGGCTGGCAGATGTCTTTCCAGCATCATCATTCTTTTCATGAGGTCAGTTTTCTCCCTTTGCAGCCTAAGGTTAACATGTAGGTAGAGCAAAGATCAAGCTAGGTGCGGCAAGCTCTGGTCCTTGGTTGACATGGATTTAGAGTTCTCACTAGGTCAGCTGCAGTCAAAGCGATACCTAAAGGCCTCAAGTCAACTCAGAGGAGGAAAATGATACAGGGGAGGATGGCTGGTTTTTTTTCCAGGATGTGAACTTGGATTCCCCCAACCTTCTATGCATCAGTAATGAAAATGGAAAGTGATAGCTTTAATCTGGTATCTGTTAGGCCAGGAAACCTCATATGACACCTCTTGGAGGGATCTGCACGATTTAATGAACATCATCATACCAGACAGGTAAATGGGGAATTTGGGCCCTGTCTGGCAATTCTACCCCCTCCCCACCCCACACACACACTTCGGGATGCTCCTCCTAGGTGGTTGTATAGTACGCAGCACAAAGGGGCCCTGATCATGATTGGGGTCTCTAGGTGCTACCGTAATACAAGCAATAATAGTAAATGGGAAACCGTCATTAAAAGGCTGTGAAATGGGTTGGACTTGGATGAGAGGCTATATGCCAAATGACTTAAATCACTGCATTGACAGCCCTGGGGATCCCAGTTCTCCTCTGTCTGCAGAACCAGGTCCTGCAGGAGGAGGGATAGTGATTAAGGCACTGGACTGGGGCCCAGGAGGCCTGTGTTCAATTCCCAGCTCTGCCACAGACTTCCTGTGTGACCATGGGCGAGCCACTTAATCTCTGTGCCTCAGTTCCCCATGGGGGTAATAGCAGTTGTGAGGATAAATGTCCCTTTGTGATTGGCAGGTACTCTGATACAGTGGTGGTGAGGGTCACACAAGTACCTAGATAGCAGCGTTTCAAACTCCCCTACAACTCTGATCCACCTGCCTCCTCTAGGGTTGAGAGGGGACTTTGGTGTCCCTGGCCCACTTACTCCTTTGTCCTCTCTGAGAGAGAATCAGCAAGGAAGCGGCTGTATTTGTGATGGGGATGCGTGGAACTGAGACCGTCCAGATCGTTACACACAAGCTACCATCAGATGGCAACAACTTTCAGCCTCTATGATGACTGAATTCAGAGAGGAAAAGTCCTCTCTCCTGTTACCAACCAATCTATGCCATCTGGTCCCCCAAATTGTATCAGACCAGATCCTCAGCTGGCGTAAATCGGTCTAGCTCCATTGACTTCATTGGCATGGGCACCTGTTTACATAGCTGAGGATCTGTCCCCATAGTTCTTTTGCAGCTGAATTTTCATCAGGCAAAAGCCCAAACTTTCCCAGAGTCTGAGTCACAAGCAGCTCAAGTCATGATCCCTACCAAGATCATAGTTGTCTTGTTTCTTCAGAGGTCAAGGGCATTGTAGGGAAATACAATTCCTGCTTCCCTGCCTCGTTCTGATTGATGCCCCGAATTCACCCCCTCCCAATCTGAAAGGGTCACACATCTCAGTGCCTGCTCTGTAATGGATTCCTCCCGAGCCGTGTCTCCACTTTCTGCCTTTCTTCCAAATGCTGGACCCTTTCAGGAGCCTGGTGTGGTTAGCTTGTGAACCTCAACGACAATCCCCTTCCCTGCTTCATAACATCCTCTCTCCCTCTGACCGGTGTGCAGAGGTTAACAAAGAGAAAACGATTTAGCGCAGGCCAAAAGGGAAAGGCTTTGGTGGCACAATAGGGTTTGAAAGGTGCATGGCCGAGAGGAGCCGTGGGAAATGATGAAACAATGTTACTGCTGGCCCAGCTGTATGGTTTGGTGACTCTCCGATGAGGAAGGAGGCCTTTGTGTCTTAAATAACAGGAAAAGTGATTTGTCCCCTGTGCGGTGGGAAGATTCTAAGTGAGCAAGCTGAGTCGAGGTAAAAATTCCCTGTGTAGTCCCGCAACGTCAGCCCACTGACTGGCTCCAGCCCTTTCACAGCTAGGGCCTGATTCAGAGGCCTGGACTACACTAGAAAATTAAATCGGCTTAAAAACGTCAATCAGAGCATGAAAAATCCAACCCCCCTGAGCAGTGTAGTTAAGACAACCTAACCCCCAGTGCTTCTGTTGACCTAGCTAGCACCTCCAGGAAGTGGATTATCTATGCCGACAGGAGAACTGCGCCGCTGTAGCATTTCAAGTGTAGACAGGCCTTCAGTCACAGTAAGGCCCCTTCAGCTGGTGTAAATCTGCTGCAAGGACTCTACACTGACCCTGCTCCCAGCATGGAGGGGTGGGGGTATCTAGCTAAGGTAATTAGATGGCTATTACCATAGTGACTTTAATGTTTTTATCCTCCCAATGTGCCCATAAGGCAGGTCTCTTGTCCCCATGTTACAGATGGGGAACTGAGGCACAGAGAGGATAAGTGACTTGCCCACAGTCATACAGGGAGTCTGTGGCGGAGCAGGGAATTGAACCCAGCACTCTTAAGCCCCTGCCTAGAACCCAAATCATTAGAGCATCCTTTCAACGCATGTAAAGAAACAAAAACTCATCAGGAAACAAACAACCCTTCCCCAACCCATACAAGCCCTGACCCCACAATCCTCCCCACCCCAAAATAAACTCAAAATATAAAAATTCCACCCCATTAATGCTTGCAGCCTCTGCTTGTCCCCGCCCCTCCAAACAGACTCAATCTGGTACAATAGGCTAGTCTTCCACTAGAATGTATTTTGGCAACCTCAGTGAAGGCATCCGACTGCTAATCTAGCAGCTAGACATGTCAAACTAGGAATATTGCCACCCACGGTAAATCATGTGGATAAATGTGAGTGGAACTATTTGTGGGTGCAAAATTATGCCCTTAGAAACCAGAAGCCAGTGCTGAAAGCTCATGGTGCAGATTGTTGCTATGTGCATTTGGCCAGGTTTATAAATAATGCCCTGACCTGGATACCACTTTTCAGAAAGGTTTGTGCATTCCTCCCGGGGAGGGAGAGGGCAAATCTAGGACTGTAGCATTCTTCTTTGCCTCACCCCCCTGAAAAGAAGTCCCTCTCCCCAGGACAGATAGGAACTGTACGTAGCTGGTGAGCTGAGCTGCTTATCCCTGGCTTGTGAGCTCACCTGCCGGGAAAGGGGTTAAAACGAGATAAAGCCGGAGTGTTATGGAGACCATATGGAAGGGGAAGAAAACCCTTTAGCCTGTAATTGGATTCATTCCCAGAAGCTCCTGGTGGAGGTGAGCCTGAGTGGAAGTGACAGGTCATGATCTGTGAGGTGCTGTCGGCTGTGTTGCCCAAAGCAGGATGTGTGTTCACAAACCAGTAGATCAGTCCATTAGGCTGGATCAAATAGATTTAAATGTGTGACAGGGAGAAGTAGAGCACAGATCTATATTACAATTCAGTTTGGTGTTTTCAAGTCTGGATTAACTACTGCAGGTGACGGTTCTAAGCAGAAGCTCCTAGCCCTCTGGCGGCTAGAGAAATGCACGTGTTTGCAGGGTGCAGACCGTTCCTCTTTGGCCTGCGTTTATCTGTATTCCAGGCTTTACAGGGTTGTTTTCATTAGGAGGAGAAATCGATGCTATGAGTCAGGTACAGTCTTGTTTATTTACAGACAGACCCCACCCCCCACCCCCCCGAAGTCCTGGTTCCCTTAACACACTACTGAGTGTTCCCTGAACAGCAGCAGCTTGCTCAGAAATCTCTGTGTTGGGCCCACCAGTGGGGTCTGCGCCCAAGACTTGCTGTCTGTGTTCCTCTCAGGGTCCTGCTCATAGTGCCTTCTCCAGACTTCCTGCTGGAATGCACAGGTTTGCAAGGTACACTGCAAAAATATAAGAGCCCTCGAAAGATCAGTCAGTTGCATGTGTTTTATGAGGATCAAGCGTACCCCATCTCCCCTCTCATTCATGGGCCTCCCTGCTCACCACTACTGATCAATAGCATCCCTGGGACAGCCCCAGCAATTGCTGACATGGAAAAGTAGGGTTCTCTGGGACACAGTCGTCTCCTGCCCATAGAACGAGGGATCCCAAAACAGCTGCAGATCTTGGTCTTTTTGTGTGTGGCACTGTCTACTTTTTTAAAAAATCAGGAAAACAGGAGGTAGTATATTTTATTGCCTTAGAAGACACAGATTAGATAATATTACTTCATATCTAGTATATTGCTACATGACATGGGTATTGCTAACCCAATGCAGCACAAACACATTGTCATGTGTCCGTTAGCTGCTGTGAAACAAACCAAAGACATCTTCTAACATGGGTGATCAGTGATGCAAGCAGGAAAATGTTGTCTGTTCCCATGAGGCCTTCCCTCACTTGCTGCTACCGAAATTAACTCTGAGCAAGCTTTGCTCTCCTTTCTAAAAATATCACACAATAGTCTAGAAGGGGCAGAGCGAGCAGCAGCATTGCCGGGTGGTAGAAGTAGAGGAGAAGGAATTAGGAGACCTGAGCTCTGTTCCTGCCTCTCCCATTGAGTCACTGTATTAGACCAGCATGTTCCGACCTGAGTGCCTATCTTTAGGCACCTAAACAAAAACTGCCTGATTTTCAAAGGTGCTGAGCACCCACAGCGCCCTTGGACTTAAATGGGAGTGGTGGGTAGCTCAGTACCTGTGTTGTTTGTTATCTATTATCTCTAGTGTGGTAGCATCTAGGAGTCACAGTCATGGATCAGCACCCCATTGTGCTAGCTGCTCTGCAGACACAGAACAAAAGGTTGTTCCCTTCCCTAAAGACCTTCCAATCAGGCCATTTATTTAGGTACCTAACTATGGATGGTTTGAACCCTTTGGGCTTCACCTCTTTGTGCTGAACTCTGAGAGATGTGTATAAGAATAGCACAGAGGTGTGTTGTGAGGTTTAATTACTCTGTGTGAAACATTCTGAGATTCTCAAATTATAGGTGCAATACAAGTGAAAAACATTAATTAATGCCAGTTTTTTTGTGAGAAATTTTGAAGAAAAAAAAAGTTTTTTGGGAAAAAAAAAG
This sequence comes from Eretmochelys imbricata, assembly GCF_965152235.1. Taxonomy (NCBI): domain Eukaryota; kingdom Metazoa; phylum Chordata; order Testudines; family Cheloniidae; genus Eretmochelys; species Eretmochelys imbricata. The sequence continues at coordinate 10,043,488 of NC_135592.1, read as the reverse complement.
TTTGTTTTTTTCAAAATACCCCAAGAATTTTTTTTCCAGTTTTTCACTTGGGGATGGGGGGAATGTTTTTGAGAAACATTTTTGGTAAATAATTTTGGATTTTGTTTAAAAAAAATCTTATTTCAACAAGCAAATACCAAATATTTTTTATCAAAAATAGACCAGTAAACTGAAAACTCTTCCCAAAAGATATTTACCAAATAATTTGGGATAGGTGGTGCCCGGGGGGATGTCAGAACTGGAAAATTTCAACCAAAACGAAAATGTTCATTTTGCCAAAAAGCCATTTTTCATTAAAAAAATGTTTCAGCGGAAAAAAAATATGACCAGCTCTAGGGGCAATGCCAGGAGAAACAGATCTAAAGTACAGAGAGGCTGGCACTGGAATAGGGACTGGTAGCTGCCCTCCGTTAAAATGAATCCACAGGCCTCTAATTTTGGAGATGCCTGAATTATTTATCCTTGTTTACGTGGGGGAAGCATGTTCTAAGCTTGTGTTTCAGGTGCTTTAATTTTGCCCTCTTTTCAGTGCCCTCCTTGTTTTAAAGCCTCGTCTGGAAGTACTCCAGACCACCTCATGCACCTTCTCTCTTTGCCCTTTATCCCGTAATTGGATTCTTTCCTTCCTCTCAGCTCATGTTGGCCTCCTCTCGGCCCCTTTACATAAGGGGCCTGATTCTCTGCTGCCTCTGCATAGTGGATGTAAAAATGCTGCCACAAGCGGGAGTGAGCAACGAATTCTGATTTGGGAGCAGGTTGGACCCAGTTTGCACGGGTGCAAAGGGTGGTGCAAGGATGCAAAGTTGCGGGAAATATGGGCAGAATCAAGCCCTGTATTGCCACTCTTTGGACCTGATCCAAAGCGCATTGAGGTCAGAAGAGGTGCTCTGTTGATTTCAATGAACATTAAATCTGTCCATTTTTGCAAGAACCTTCTTCTTTGCAGCTCATGCCATCTGAATCCACTTCCCTGTCTCTCTGAGCATTGCTGACTCTTCTTTTCAAATGTAAGTTTCTTTTCATTTTTGTCTCTTACCTATGCCACTTTCTTTAATGCTATTATTTGTATTGTGATACCAACTATGGGCCCTGATCAGGATTTGGGGCTCCATGGTGTTAGGTGCTGTACAAACACATAGAGTGAGACCCCCAAAAGCTTATAGTCTAAGTATATAGATGCATAGAATTAAAGGCCAGAAGGGACCATCATGATCATCTACTCTGACCTCCTGCACATCGCAGGCCACAGAACCTCACCCACTTGCTCCTGTAATAGGCCCATAACCTCTGGCTGAGTTACTGATGTCCTCAAATCTTGTTTTAAAAACTTCAATTTACAGAGAATCCGCCATTTACTCTAGTTCAAATCAGTGAATGACCTGTGCCCCACGCTGCCGAGGAAGGTGGAAAAAAAAAATATCCCCACATCTCTGCCAATCTGACCTGGGGGAAAATTCCTTTCTGGCCCCAAATATGATGATCAGTTGGACCCTGAGCCTGTGAGCAAGACCCACCAGACTGACTCCTGAGAAAGAACTCTCTGTAGTAACTCAGAGCCTGCCTATCTAGTGTTCCATCTCCAGGCATTGGAGATATTTGCTAATAGCAGTCACGGATGTGCCATATGCCATTGTAGGCAACCTCATCATACCATCCCTTCCATAAACTTATCAAGCTCAGTCTTGAAACAAGTTAGGTTTTTTGCCCCCCCTACTCTCCTTGGAAGGTGGATCCAGAACTACTCTCCTCTGATGGTTAGAAACCATCCTCTAATTTCAAGCCTGAACTTGTGGATGGCCAATTTGTATCTATTTGTTCTTATGCCAACCTTGGCTCTTAATTTAAATAACTCTTCTCTCTCCCTGGTGTTTATCCTTCTGATGTATTTAGAGACAACAATCATATCTCCCCTCAGCCTTTGTTTTGTTAGGCTAAACAAGCCAACCGCCTTGAGTTTCCTCTCAAAAGGTAGGTTCTCCGTTTTCTCAGATCATTCTAATAGCCTTTCTCACCTCCTTTTCCAGTTTGACAAAAACCACAAGGAGTCCGGTGGCACCTTAAAGACTAACAGATTTATTTGAGCATAAGCTTTTGTGGGTAAAAACCTCACTTGATCTGAAGAAGTGAGGTTTTTACCCACGAAAGCTTATGCTCAAATAAATCTGTTAGTCTTTAAGGTGCCACCGGACTCCTTGTTGTTTTTGTGGATACAGACTACACGGCTACCCCCTGATACTTTCCAGTTTGAATTCATCTTTCTTAAACATGGAAGACCAGAACCACACACAGTATTCCAGATAAGGACTCACCAGTGCCTTGTATAATGTTAATAACACCTCCTTATATCGACTGGAAATAACTTGCTTGATGCATCCTAGGATTGCATTAGCTTTTGTCATGGCTGCATCATATTGGTGGCTCATAGCCATGCTAAGATTGACCAACACACTCAGGTCTTTCTCCTCTGTCACTTCCAACTGATACATTCCCAGCACATAGCAGAAATTCTTGTTAGTCCCTAAATGCATTACTTTGGACAATTACATTTCATCCCATTTCTATTACTGTACTTTCAAGGTCATCCAATTTTTCTTGTATGATATTCCGGTCCTCCTCCATATTGGCAATACCTCCCTACTTTCTGTAATCTGAAAATTGTATTAACACCCTCCCACTTCTTGTTCCAAAGTCGTTATTGAAAATGTTAAATAAGATTGGTCCCAAGTCTGACTCTTGAGGAACTCCACTAGTAGCCTCCCTCCAGCCTGACAGTTCACCTTTCAGCATGTTCTGTTGTAGTCTCCCCTTTAACCAGTTCCTTATCCACCTTTCAATTCTCATATTAATCCCTATCTTCTTCAATCAAACCAATAATTTCCATGTGGAACTGTGTAAATGCTTTACTGAAATCCAGGTAGATTAGATCTACTGCATTTCCTTTGTCTAGAAAAGTAGTCATCTTCTCAAAGAAAGAGATCAGGTTGCTCTGGCATGATCTACCTTTTGTAAAACCATGTTGCATTTTATCCAAATTACCATTTAATTCTAAGTCCTTGACTACTCTCTTTCAAAATTTGTTCTAAGACCTTGCATGCAGTAGAGGTCAAACTACTGCGTCACCTTTTTCCCTTTCTTAAATACAGGTACTATATTTGCAATTCTCCAGTCATAGGGTACAACCCCTGAGTTAACAGATTCATTAAAAACCCTTCTGATTGCATGAAAGACAGCGGGTAAATACAACAAACAAACAGAATGGAAGCAGAAGGTAACGAGACTATTACGAACAGCATGATAATTCTTTTTCTCTTCCTCTGTTGATATTTATTTTGTAATTCCATAAACTCTGCTGTTTAACTTAAGAATTTTGAGGTTGTTTGTATGAAAGAGGCTGTACTTTAATCACTGGATGGTGCAGTTCGTTCCTTAGGCAAAATTCCCCTTGATCTGAATGGGAGTTTTACCAGGTTTGGGGCAGATCCTGCCATCAGGCCTTTGAACCCATACAGCCCAGATTGCAGGATCGGGGCGTGAAATCTTGGTCGCAGTGAAGCCAGTGGGAGCTGTGCCATTGACATCAATGGAACAATGATTTCATGCAGGTTGCAGCACCGTGTTTTAGGTCTGAGTGATTCTCTGCACTTCCTCATGCGTTCTTTGAATCCCTCTTGCCCCACCTTGTAAGTGTCCATCCACGGTGTCAGAGCTAAATATTATTGTTCCTGTTGGAGTCTCGCCTCTCTTTTCACCCTGCAGGCATGTGGCTGGATTTCCTCGTCTCCTTGCGGAACGAATTAATGCCCTGCCGTCTGAAACAAGATAAAGAAATAAATAGAGAATTCTTATCCCTAGTTGCAGATAAACTGCAACATTCACCACAAAGGATTCCTGGAATGAAACAGGCACCTCTCCATTGAAAGTGCTGATAAATCCTATGCATCCAAGGCTGGCTTAATCCAGCTCAAGCTATCGGAAAATCTCTAGGGACCCAGCAGCACTGAGAACAGCTATTTCTTGTCATGCTACAGTTCTCACATTGACAGATAATCTCCTTGGGCCAGGCTGACAAAATGCTCAAGATTGAATCCCGGGGTTCTTTCCCCTGGGGATTTAGACTTGTTCCTTCCTCTGGCAAAAAGTCCATTGGTTTCAGGGAGGATTGTGCCCAAGGAAGGACCTGGCCTGGAGTTCAGTTCTCCTACCGGCTAACCAGGACCTCATGTTCTCCTACCGGCTAACCAGGACCTCATTTTGCATCCTCGGTGTGAGAGAGACTTCCATACGTCATCTTCCGGCTGATTTGGCTGTGCAAGAAGCCCCTGCGAATGAGCTATTCAATGCACTTCTCGGTGCCTTAGCATTTCATCTTGCTATGCTTAACCTGCTCTGTTGTTCAGCATGGGAACAATGCAGGGGAGAAGCAATAAGAAAATAAAAGGTCAGAGTGTAGTGTAGGAAGGCTAAATTGCACTTTTGTGAAATCTAATAAATATTCTCTGGCAGTGGAGAAATGAACTCTTTTCTGAAATGCTAAGAGACTTACCTGCTCCTAGAGTCAGGGCATAGGATTCAAATGGTCAGGTGCACACGATGTTTTCCATTTACCAGCCTTCCCCTAGCTGCCTGTGGAGGATCTAGCCTGGTCATTCATTACATGTGTGACAGATATCGTAACCCTATGCAGTATCCTGAAAGGCTTTTGTAGTCAATTTATGTCTGACTGTGTTCTATTCCAGCGGGGAAAGTTGCCACAGCTCTTTCCAGCAATAAAAAACGTGGGGGTTGGTTAAGGTGAATCACGTTGGTGTTAACTCCTCCAGAGCGGTATATCCCCCCACCCTGGGGAGGTTTGAATGTACTAGTTCAAACTGATTTTTCCAGAAACCAGCAGAAGGGAGTGAGTTGTAGAAGGGAAGGTTCCTGACTCTCAGTTTTATGTTCATGTCACTTAATTAACCAGATCTCAGCTGGTCGAAATCAGTGTAAGTCCATCAAAACCAGTTGCTGATTTATACCAACTGAGGATCTAGTTCTAGGTTTGTAGTCGTTTGGAAATATCAGTGCTGTAAGAGTTAAACAGATTTCTGCATTAAGCTAAAGCTGGGATTGCTAGCTTTAAAACGGATCTTTCCACCACCAGGTCCTGAGATGACAGCTCATTCAAAATTATTCCCACTGCTTCCTTTGACACCCATTTATAGCTTGGATGCAGCTGATGTGGGAGCCTGATCCAGAGCTCACTGCAGTCGATGGGAAGACTCCCAGTAATTAGGCCCTTGGTGCTCTGGATTTGGTACGTAAACCTGGCAGACACTGTGGGGAGAGAGAAACAACAACAGATAAACTCCGCACTAATCTATGGCATCAGTATTTGCTGCTACAAGCAGGAGTGTGAAGTGATGTCTGAAATCAGCAGGAGCTAAATCCTGCTATTGATTCTCTCTCCCATCCCATGCTACGCACCAGTGAATTAACATGAATTACACTGCCTGAGTAGTCGGGAGAAATTTAACCAGTGTACTTGGAGGGGATGGGGCCAGGAGTTTGTCTGTGCCTTTGAAATATTTATGCCACAAATTAGCATGTGTTCTAAGCCCATGAATTTCAAATATTTATATAGCTTTAATATTAAGGAAAATGTATTAAAATTTCCCATAGGCGTTTTATTCATTAGTAAGGCTCAGCACTCGTAAACGACAGTGCCTGCTTGGTAATGCATCCATGTAACAGAGTGCAGAAAAAAATGGTAGCGTGATTTGTCTAATGCAGTGGTTCCCAAACTGTGGGTCGGGACCCCAGAGTGGATCGCGACCCTTTTTTAATGAGGTCACCAGGGCTGGCGTTAGGCTTGCCGGGGCCTGGGGCCAAAGCTGAAGCCTGAGCCCCACCAACTGGGGCCGAAGCCTGAGGGCTTCAGCTCTGGGCTGTGGGGCTCAGATTACAGGCCCTCCTTCCCCCAATCTGCCGCCTGGGGCTGAAGCTCTTGGGCTTCAGCTTTGGCTTCCTCGCCTAGGGCAGTGGGGTTTGGGCAGACTCAGGCTTTGTTCCCCTTCCTGGGGTCATGTAGTAATTTTTGTTGTCAGAAGGGGGTCACAGTGCAATGAAGTTTGAGAACCCCTGGTCTAATGCTATCAGACTAAGACTTTCAAACCTGGAAGTCTCAAATTAAGCCCCCTCCATCCAAATTACCTGCCCAAAAGTTCTGAGTTCCTACTGAAGGTAATGGGAGCTGCAGCATGTGCAGCTCTTTGAAAATCACGCTGCTCATTTAGGTATCCAAAGACATACTTAACAGACTCACTTTAGGCAACTTTAAGGTGCTTAAATCTTGGTACAGATCGTCTGCCTGTCTGGGGTGTTCCAGGAAAACCCATACAAATATCATTGGCAGATTGAGGCTGTCCAGTCACTGTACATTCACACACCACTGCGGGCAGCTGGGCTCACTGCCTTACCCTAGAGGTGAAATTCAAACTCTGTTAGCTTCTTATGCCCTGGTTTTATGCAATCTTTTTGCCGCAACACTCCAAGCACAACACAAAAAGGGGAGGGAGGAGAGTACAGGACTTAGAGACGAGAGTTCAGTGCAGAAGATTTGGAGAATTAGCTTTGCCATTATTCCTTGACATTGCAATTGAAATACATTTCCAGGAGGTTTACAGTCACTGCCTGTTCTCTTCTAAAATTACCCCACGTTATGGTGAATGTTTAGCCTATTTCAGCTACAAAGCCAGTTTTGCACATACTTTCATTGAAAGGAAGATACTTAGAGGAACTGAAGCTTGTGAGCCGTTGCAGGCCCGAGACTGGGTTGGGTATTTTATTTTTGGTCACACTTCTCCTGTAGGACACTGAGAGAAGCTCCTCAGCTGGGGGCTGCAGTCATGGACCAGGACTCTTATTGTTCTAGCCGCTGTACAAACATCGAACAAAAAAAACAGTCCCTGTCCCAAAGAGCTTGCAATCTAGGTAATGGTTACACTGAAGTCAAAAGAGCTACGCTGATTTACATTAGTTGTGGATTTTGGCCCCTAACTTGTAAATTCTGTAGATGTGCCCGGGGTTGCAGGAGGGTTTATATAGTCTGTGCTGAAGCTTGTCTCTCCATGGCTTCATTGCTATTTTTTGCCATGCTAACTAGCTTAAAGCTAGCACAGGTGTGTCTACCTAAGCTGCAGTCATGCCTGTGATTTCAGAGGAGCCATACCTTGTCACATAGGTAAATGGGGACACAGCCCTATAGCTGATAACCTGACCTGTAGTACCCAGTTAATGCAAATCTGATTAATTCTATGGTCTCCCCTTCTATTTTCAAGGTTGTTCCTTTGCAGTGGGAGATCTCACTGCTGATGGACTGGAGATCTGACAAGCAGCCACATTGCCCTGGTAAAAGGGGTGGAGAGGTGTGAAAGTTTGGCACTTGGAAAGAGGGACCTTTCTTTTGCTGCTTCCCAACTCTCTTTGCCCTCTCGTCAGCCGCATCCATCACAGCCATACAAAAATTGAAAATTCGATTAAAATGAAAGCTGGTGTCAAATGGGTTTTCACAAGTTCTTTAGGGAAGAAAAGCTAATGAGCATTTGCACCCTCTCCCATTTCCCTCAACGCACACTTGGTCCCTGGGAGCAAAACTATTTGATCTCTCTTGAAGTTTTACAGCTGCACTCATATTGCTGGCCCTGCGATAAGCCGTAATAAATACAGAGGGATCTTGGAAGCATCTTAACTACTGGCACATTTTTTAAGGAGTGTTTTGGACCAAATGGAAAGTTATTGACTGAGATGACAGCAGGGGACCTATTGTAAAACCCAGATGAGGTTCCAAAGTTTGTACACATTGTATTGACCAGCTGTAATGCAGAACAGAAGAGGAAAAACATTTTAATTCACTTGTTTCGCAGCTCCCCCTGCACGCGCTCTCTCTCACACACACAGCTTGTACCTGGCAAATATTGCAGGTGCTCAGCACTCAGCCAGAGAGGCAGGAATGCTGCTTCAAACAACAGATGTAGCACCCTAGAAAGCCATTAAGCAGAGCAGGATTTAATACATTGGCTAACTTGTTTGTCCTTTTGTTTCTCACTCGTTTATTTTCAGATTTCCTTGTAAGCTGCCAGCAGTCCGAGGAGATGTGAAGCTGAGGTCCTGACCACTTGCCATCACTTCAGTTCCTGTGAAATCGTCAGGAAAGCTGGAGAGTTTCATTGTAGGGTCAATGTCAGATGGTCAGTGGCCAGGGGGCGGCTTCCTTCCGAATTATTCCCCTGCCGTCTGCGGGGCGAGATATTCTTCAGACCCTACCCTACATTGCATGGCTTTGCAATGTGCCATTGGGGACTGAGCACATTGGTCCATGGGAATCTTTTTATGGACCTCAGTGGGTTTGGAATCAGGCCCTTCAGGAGCGGACTCTTTTTTTGCCCTAGATGCAGCTGCATTTCAGGGATGGGTGAAACGAGCCTTGGCTGGGATTTTCTAAACTGTCCAGGCGATTGACTGGCCTGATTCTCTGGTGCTCTGCATCCTGTCATCATTTACACCAGTGCACAGTGAGTGTAAAATGCTACCGATAGCATTTTACTCTTACTTTGCACCCTTTTTGCACAGGTATAAATGACAACACAAGGGGCAGCGTGACAGATTCTGAGCATTTGTGTCTAATGGTGTCCAGAGAGGATGGATGACCAGTAATTAGGGCACTAGCCTCGGCTTGGGAGAGCTGTGTTCTGGTCCCTGCCCTGCCACAGACTTCCCGTGTGACCTTGGACAAGTTACTTTTAGTCTCTCTGCCTCAGTTTCCCCAACTGTAAAATGGGGATAATAGCCCTGCCCTACCACACAGGAGGGTTGAGAGGTTAAATGTATTACAGAATGGCAAGTGCTCAGATATTATGGGAATAGGAACCATACAAATAGATAGATAAACCTCCTAGACTACTTTAAAAGGCTCAAGTTATCCATAAAGTGCTCTGTGATGAATGGTGATAGATTAAATATGTAAAACATTATTTATTATTTTAATATTTGGCTCTACATTCTTCTAGGTCAATCCTTACTTTAAATCCATGCAATTGTAATATCATAGGTTACATTTTATTACATTTATTTACATTGACTTACATTTTGACTTACAATTTATATTGACTTACATTTATTTCAGTGGCATCATTGTTATTATTTGTTGGCATTTTGGTTGCATTTACAGCCCACCCAGTCAAGATCCAAACTTTATTGTGCTAGGTGCTTTATGGACACACAGTAAGAGACAGCCCCTGTCCCAAAGAGATCACACTCTAAATGGACCAGACAAGCAAAGGGTGGGAGAAAGGAAGGTTCATTACTAAGGCTGCGAATCATTCACGGAGGTCACGGCTTCTGTGACTTTCTGTGACCTCCGTGAATTTTGCATGCTGGTGGGGCTGACCCCAGGAACACCCCAGCAGCTGGGGAATCCCAGGGGCCAGCCTCACTGGCCGCTGATCTGGCAGCCCCAGGCAGCTGGTCCCCGGCGCTGCCTTGGAGCAGCGGTCCAGGACCAGCGGCGGTGGCAGCAGGGCCCCAGGCCGGCCCCAGACCAGCAGCGGCTGTGGTTGGGTGGCTCCGGGCTGTCCCCGCCTGCATCAGCAGTGGTGAGGCCATGGGCCGCCCCCACCTGGACCAGCAGTGGCGGGGCCGTGAGCCATCCCCCACCCAGACCCGTGGCGGCAGCAGGGCCCCAGGCCAACCCCCACACAGACCAGTGGCAGTGGGGCCTGGGCTGTCCACCGCCCAGAGCAGCGGCAGGGCCATGGGCCACCCCCCCACCCAGACCAACAGCAGCATCTGAGGGGCTCCGGGCTGCCCCCCGCCCGGAGAGGCAGCGGAGCCATGGGCCACCCTCCCCCAACCCAGTGGCAGGGGACCCTGGGCCACCCCCAGCTGCAGTGGGGCTCTGGGTTGCCCTCCTCCCCCCCCAGCAGAAGCGTGGCCCCACGTGGCCTGCCCCCAGCAGCAATCTTCAGGAGCGCCCTCCTCTCAGCAGGTAAGATTTAGTCACAGGTATTTTTAGTAAAAGTCATGGACAGGTCATGGGGCCTTGACTTTTTGTTTATTGCCTGTGACCTGTCCATGACTTTTAGTAAAAATACCCATGTCTAAAATGTAGCCTTATTCATTACCCCTGTTTTGCAAATGGGGAAACTGAGGCACACAGAGATTAAGTGACTTGGCCATGGTCACATAAGGAGTCTGTGGCAGAGCCTGGTATACAACCCAGATATCCTGAGTCCAAATCCATTGCCATAACCACAAGATCATCCTTCCTCTCTGGCATGAGATATAGGTCGGCTCTGAATTTGACCCACAGTGTTTCCATAGAGTCAAATCTTCTAGTGAGAATGAAACGTTTGCTGTTATCTTCCAAGGGGCCAGGATTTGGTTTGTGATGACCTCACACAAGCATTCTGAGGACTGCCACTTGTGGAGGCGGGCTGTGATCTTCCTGGGAAACTGGGAACTCTTAAAAAAATTCCTTGCAGAAGAAGTTGCTGCCTGAGCAACAAAGCCGTTTCTATGCACCCCAAGTATTCAGTGACCGCTTCTGGGAGCCACGGGCACCACTGATTATTGATGATGTAACTGGGCGCTTGTGGTGGGCCTATAAAGGGCTAAGAGATCGAGCAGGAGCACACAGAAGAAGTCAGAAAGCCCTGACTGCCAAGGAGAGACTGCTGCACTCCCTAGGTAAGTGATGAGTGTCTTCATTTCTGCTTGTGATAATGCTGCAATGGACAGTCAACGCTCAAAGGTTTTGAGACAGGGTCAGCAGAGGACAAAAGTTCCATTTCATGGAGGATTTTGAGATTTCAAAGCCTAGGTCCTTTCCAAATGGGAGCAGAAAACCAAACCTTTCTGACTTCTCTGTGAAGGAAGATTCTGGGGGAAAAGAAAAAAAAAGGGGGGTTTAGACATGATCGAATACAGGTTTTTTTAAACCGAAAAGTTTCATTATGAAAACGTCAAAACAGGACATTTCAATGTTGCCAGAACTATTTTTTCCCTCTGGTTTTCTTCCAAAACAACATTCTGACAAAATCGAGCTTTTCTGATTTTGGCAGAGCTGGATATTCCAGTGGAATATGGTTCCATTTAAATTTCTCTCCCCGGTTCTAGTGATCATTCCTGGTTCCCTTACATGAACCTTGAACTGTATATCACTAATAAGAGAATCAACCTCTTCCCATCTGGGGATGTCCCGATGCTAGAGCTGAGGACTGGGACTCAGGACTCCTGGGTTCTCCAGCTTGTTTTGTGGACCGTGGGGTCTCCATGCCTCACATCCCTCTCTGTAAAATGGGATGATAATATTTACCCACTTCATTTGGGGGGGAGGAGGGAGGAGATTTAGTGAACTGTTAGGTGATATTCACCCCTGTGCAGAGATCCTGCACAAGGCTGATATTCTATTATAAGCAGGACTTTAATGGGGCATAGATCTCTTGCAGTGAATTTCACCCTGGAGATTTTAAAGAACGTTGAGCTCCTCGGGTGGAAGATACTTTCCATTTTGGGGCTATTGTTGTTATTGTGCCTTGTCCCCTCTTTCCTCTCTTCCTTCCTTTAACATTATTTACCCTCCAACAATTCCTCTCTCTTAGTTCCCCCACGCACCCATCTGGTAATGCCCATTATCATGATATCTAAGCTCTTCTCTGCTCTGATTTCTCTCCTATTCAGAGATCTTTCATCCATTTTTCCATGGAGTTTAATTTCTTGTTGCTAATGAGGCTGCTGCTGCTGCTACTCTCAGTCTCCATCCAGATACATCCCACTGAACTCTCAGATAGGGAGAGCCAATCCAGCCTACCCTGCTACCCGCAGAGTTGCCATGGCAAGAGTTAGTTGATTGCAGCTCAACAGATACTTTTAAACAGGAGAGATGCCTCAAGCCTAATAAGAGGGATCAACATCACTGTTTAATCCAGGCGGAAGGTGCTTTCTGCACTTCCCTCTCTTTATCAGCATTGATTAAACTGACTCCCTTCTCATTACCTGCCTGTTAGACCCATCAGACAATGGAATATGTGGCAGAGATTCAGGGAGCCGTATAGGAATAGAGCACTCCAGGAGATGCCCTGAACACAAGAGATGGAGCAGATGCAACTTCTGCCTAAATTAACCTTTTGATGTTCCTCACTGATCCTGAACCAATGCTCAGGGAATAAAGGGCTTGACTGCTCATTGTGCTGTGAGTTGTGTCGTCATTTAGACCAAAGGTCCCAGATCAGAATGGTGGCATTTTTACCGGAAATGCCAATGCAAGGTGCAGGGCAATGTAGAATCTGACCCAAAGTGCCCAGAATACCATGCTGTACTGATGCCCACCCTGGAATCTTACCTCTTGGCACTTTCTCTTTCAAATGCTACCTGTGAAAGTAACTCACAAACAGCAAGCTATAGATTCGCCTGGGGAGGCACTGAGCTGGAGTCTTAAAATATGAAAGACGTGTCCTGTTTACAAAGTAAGGAAGGGATGTTCAGTGGACTGGCTGGATGGATAAAGTAAAAAACAGGAGCTTTTCTCCAGGAACAGAGAGAGAACAGCTTCACAAAGGGCTAGTAAGTGGGAGATGAAGGAGGTGACTGGGGTATTTGTTGCGGGAGGGCAGTAGTTTATTGATGTTATGGAATAAATGAAGACACAAAAGAATGATCCTATTGAGAGAGAATGTGCATCAGGACATAAGCATGGTAGAATCCTGTTTTAAGGAAAGACCTAGGCAATCCCCTTTTGATCAGTATAGCCAAGCAATCGCTGCACGGCACTAGGTCACATGGTGCAACTGATTTTGCAGCAGAATCTCCCAATGCAATCAGTAGGTCTGATAAACCAGCCACTAACTGCCTAGGGTCAGGAAGAAACCTCACCATGTGGGCAGGATGTTACAAAATTGTCTGTTGTGTGAGTTTTTAGCAGCTTGGACTGGCCCCTGTTGCAGTGGGGGGGCCGAGCCTCTGTTGCCCCAAACCTCATAAAGTCATCTGCACCTGTGCAAAGTGAATGCAATATGGGGGTAATCCACTACTGGTCAGATCTTTTGCTGGTGTATATCAACACGATGCCAGTTTACACCACCTTAGAATCTGGCCCTACCATTCTGTTTTGGTAGCATTTTGCACAGGTGTAAATGACAACACTTAGTGCAGGACAATGGAGAAGCAGACCCAAGACCAGCACACACTGTGATCTGATACATAAGTCCTAGTGTTTTTTATTCAGTGGCATCTGAGATGGCTCTTCCTTGGCTTTCCTGGGCTAGCACAATGCCAAAATGATCGGGTGGCAAATGCTGTGGGACGGAATGTTTGTTAGTTTCTGTTGGTCTGTACAAGTTTATATTTACATGAAATCTAATTCTGGGGCCAGATTTGACCTGACAGTGTCCCTTTAATAATGCCTCAACCAAAAGCTTTTTAAAAATAATTAAGGATCAGGATAAAATTGGGTAAAGCAGTTACGTAGTGGGACCAGACTTCATTAAATGTGTTCAAGAGAGAACGTTTTAATATTTAAAGAGGAGATTTAATATTTACATAAATCCTCCCTCTGATGTGAAATTGCTGCTAAATCAGGTTGGAAACTGGTTTTTAAATCCCTTTAAACTGGTTTCCTGTAGAGCTCGGGTGGCAAATGATGTCTGCAGCTCTGTATGACCTAGCAAGATTTATTAAAGGGCTCAGCCCACCTGTGGGAGTTGCCCATACTGTCTTATAGGTCCCTTATGGGATTAGAGACACTAGCATGCTGGCTTGATCTCCCTTCTCCCCCAAAGTTTATTGAGAGAAAATAAAAATAATTATAATAAAACAGTTATACTAAAGCTGCTAAATCAGGACACTTCCCTCACTATGGAAGCTCAGCGTGGTAGCTTGAAGTATTTTCCCCTGAGCAAGTCTGGATTTCATACACACTGTAACGGAGGTGTAGTATTGGCAGAACTGAATAGGTATTTAACGCTCCATAAAACTGTAGTTTAAATGTAAGAAGTTACTGCCCAGGAACACACCCATGAGAACTGGCAGTGTCTAGTGCTTAGAGAGGGGTCCTGCTAATAAGGACTCCTTGGTTGTATTTTCAGCTCAGGGACAGAGTTAAAGCATGGGATCTGTACTCTGCTCTGACCACTAGACCCCACTCCCTAAAGCATGACCTCTTAATTCTGTTCCCAGCTCTGCCATTGACTCAGTTAATGGGGGGCAAGTTACTTTGCCTCTCTGTGACTCAGTTTCCCCAATTATAAAGTGGGGATAATGCAGTAAAGCACTTGGAGATCTTTGGAGGCAACATGCTAGGTCAGGAATACAAAGCATTATATTAAACCTGTTTATTAATTATTAATTATCCAGCTAGCAAAACCCAAGCATTCATCAAGTGCTGTGTATACAATTTAAAGTGCAAACAACTGGTATTGCATAAGAACCTGCTTCATGGAAGCACGCACTTAAGCCAGAGTCTGTTGGCGGAGTTCTAGGCAGGGCTGCATGGAACCTTCCCTTTCACTGCATAAAGGCAGGATTTCCCCTCTGGAGCAGATTTTCCCTGCCTTCCATCCTCTTCTGTGTCCATCTTCCAGGCTGCTAGAAGTCAGGCTGGGAGTCAAGAGGCTCACGGCTTGAAATGCACAGAGGTGCTTGGAGGTGGCCCTTCCTCTGGCTCGTGATTAGAAAATGAAGCTGCGTCTTTGTTGAGTCAGGCCCCGATCCAGCAAGGGTCTGACGCAGGCAAGGAGTCCCAGCGAAGTCAATGTTCCAATGAACCCGTCGGTCCCTTGCTGACTCAAAGCCTAAAACCGTTGCGTTCTAGAGGCGGGAGTCTAGAAGTCCAATCGGCTTAGAGGACCCTTCTAGGAAGAAGACGAGGTGGCTGTCAGTCACAGCTGCTGCAGGTTCAGAGGGCATTTGTGCGTTTTAGGATGATGCAGTAGTCAAAGCAGCCTGTCAAAAGCCGGCACAGTTCCAAACTCTGCTTGCCAAAGGAAGCAGACATTCTAGACATCTCAAAGTGGGGAACTCAATGGGTATCTGCGCCTTATAGCCAGGGCATCATTCTAACTAGAGACACACAAATGTACGCTTCACCTCTCAGTGTAAGTCAGACCAGGCCCTCCTCAGCCCGCAGTAGCTCCATACATTTTTAGGCCAAGATTTTCAAAAGCAACTGGTGATTTTGGGTACCCACTGCCCAGCATAAAGGGGCCTAATATGCAGGCAATGCTGAGCACCTGCCCTCTGGAAATAGGCCCCTTTTAAGGGGTCTGAAGTTGGGCACCCAAAACCACCAGTCACTTTTGGAAATCTCAGCCTGAACCTTTCAACATTTGTTTTGTTCAGCAACGCAGAGTTCCGGGGAGTTGGGGGGAAACCTTCCTTCTGGATCACTTTTCGGCAGCATGAGGTCTGCCAGGAGAGCGCTCCCATATGCAAAATCTAAACGAAAATGTTCAGCCTCCAAAGTAGTTTTCTTTTGTACGGACTGAGAAATCCTTCCCAGCCAGTGGCATTTCCCAGCTCTGTGCTGGGCAAAGCAGGTGCAAGCAAGCCCAGGTATCTTTACCCAAGTGCTTGCTGAGAGCACTTTGCCTCCCATACCAGGTAAGCATCCCCAGCTGCCAAATCGTATGGTTCACTGGGTGTAGACCGTAGGGAAGAGGGAGTTGCAATTCTGGGATGTTTATCATTCTTAGGATTGGGCCATTGGCTGGAGGTCAGGCCCTCAAGGGGAGGTTAAACTGTCACTCAACACCTAATGTCAGTGACAGAAGCAGCTTGGAGAACAAATATGAAGTCTATGGCTGTTGATCAGAAATAAAGGCCAAAGAAACCCAAGCTCTGTGTCCCAGGAAGGATAAATTGTCTGAACTATAACTCAGGGTTATTCCTTTCTGGGCTTGGTTCTTTGTTCCTGTTGTTGGTTGAACTGCTGTGCACCACGGCAGGCAGCCATCCCTGCTGGCATGTTCTGACCTTCCCTTCTCCTGTGTTGCTCAGGCTTTCTCAAGCTTCGTGATGGTTTCCAGGAAGGTGGTGGCTTCTCTGCTGGTGGTGTATGTGGTGGCCATGCTGGCTGAACAGACTGAAGGCTACCTAGCCTTCTTCACTCGCAGCGACATCGAGAGGATGCAGGTAACCTCTGAGAACCATACTGCAATGGCTGGAGCCCTGCGTGGTGCAGGAAGGCACATCCTGTGCACGCTTCCCACACATAGCTCATAGTTCATCCCCTCTGAGCAGAGACACTACCGGTTTGATGGGTGGTTTCATGATGTTGCCAGTCATAGCTTCATAGAGTTTAAGGCCAGAAGGGACCACCACGGCTAGTCTGACCACCTTTCAGGCAGAGGCCACTACACACAACCCAGCCACTTCCACGCCAACCCCAACCACCAGAATTAGACCAAAGTGTCACAGCCCTCATGAGACTAAACTATTTTGTGCCACAGGCAGAGAACAGGAGGCACTGAGGTGCAGTAATGCCCAATGGTGCAGGGAATTGATTGAATGAAAATATACCCAGATGACCCTCGTCATCACTAGGGGTCTGGCTGAGAGCAGCAGATCCATTTGTCTTATGCCTTGAGGCGACCAGTTTTCAGAGGTGAAGGGCTAGTGTGCTAACCCACTAAATCCTTAAGTGCACCGGTGCCAGGCCTCACACAGCGCAGGTGAGAAAAGACAAGGAGGATGATTTCTTTAAGTCCATGTCGTTGGAAAAGTGGGGCAAGTCCGGGGGCACTGGCTCAGTTTATTCTCAGTCGTGCTGCGGTGGAGCTGATATCCCTTAAGAGGGTTCAAACCACCAATCTTCCAGGCAACAGCCTAAGACTGTATTCATAGGGTGATCATCTACAAGCGTGCTCAGAGTGCTGACTTGGGCCCTGATTCAGGAAATCTTGTAAGCCTGGGCTTAACTTTAAACACACATTTATGTGCTTGCCTGAAGAGCAATGCTTTTCTTAGCTGGGGCTTTCAATGGGAGATGAAACTTGGGCCAACATAGTTCTTACTGATGTAAAGCTCTCAATGGGTCAAAGGTTCAGACCAGCTCTCTCAAGTCCATCTCTAGTGGAAATGTAGCTGGAACAGACTCCCCATAGCATGACAGGTCCCACAGCAGAACTGGGATGTGGTCAGTAGGGCAGCTTATAGGATCCTCAAAGTGTGAAAAACACTTTATTCACCAGTCCCGCAGAGGACTTTGAGTGAAAGACTCAGGATTAGATTGCAAGAGCCAGGATTCAGTTGAACATAAAATAGGATAGTGGAAACAAAAGGCCCATTTACATTCGTCTGTGGATATTTTTTAATGGTTTTCTTTTATAATTGTTAAAAGAGCTAATGGCTTCGATTTTTATGGAGAAGCTGCAGTCCCCCGTCATAATTCTGTGGTGCCTCTTTGTTCTAACAAATAATTAACCATGCGCCAAATAGGTTTCAGTTCTGGGACACGCACAGAGGAAAATCCTTTCCTTTTGATGTGAAACTAATGTTGCTGAAAGGTGCCAGGCTGACAGCCCTAGAGACTAATGTTCTCTGTTTTCACACAAGCTTCTCACATCCCCCACCCCACCACCACCTCACTGATGTGCTTCATCCTGGAGAGACCATGGGTCAAATCCTGGCCCCATTGAAATAATTAACCAGGCTCCCCTTGACTTCAGTGGGGCCAGGATTTCACACCCTGTGTAGGAATGAGCGGGGATGGCCTATTCCTCCCTTGGTGTCTCTGCTGAGCATCCATGCAGCCGCTTCTTGGGTGGAGCATGGTCATTCTTCACCACTATCAGAGGACAAGGGGAAGTACGTGGATCCAGTTTAAACATTAAGGCAAACTAATGAGAAATGGGAAGCAGCCATGAAAGCTTCCCCATTGTGTCTCAGCACTGGCCTATAGAGTGTATACTGATGTGGACTTTTGCAATGTGTGGACTTTTGCAATCCACCAGTAACCCATACAAACTCGCTTCCCCCAGGGGTGTTCATCACAATCAAGGGTCCTCCGGGGCGAGAGGGGAGTCCCTCTTATTTTTTGTCCACAATCTGCCTCTCTCACACTGAAAATACCCCTTTTAAAATTCAGTGTAGCAGTTAGGGCAGCACTATGGACCTACCTCCAGCAGACAGACCCTGCCTTGAGCAACCACTGCAAAGACCCCCCCCTCCCGCCCCCCAGCGGGTTCCCAAAGCCATAGTATGAAATCTTTCAACCCCCCTCAATTGTTGCTGCTCTCCTGAGGTTTGCGCTGAGGAGGGATTTCACTGCATATATCATAGAGGGACAACACAACCCACCCCAGAATGGCCTATTAATAACGCATAGCACGAGTGACGTGCTTCACCCTTCGCTGAACAAGCGGCCACTCTGCCCCACCCCAACCCTTGTCCGTGTGACCTTCCTGATCCTTGGGGTTTGTTCTTTACTGTACCTTGCTGTGTAGCTGCAGGAGAAAGAGAGGAACAAAGCGCAAAAGAAATCCCTGATGTTGCAGAAGCGATCGGAAGGCAGAGAAGTCACCGAGCTCTCTGACGTGGAGGGTGTGGACGAGGGCGAGATCATCAAGGTGAGGGGAATGGTGGAGGGGACCCTTAAGTATATGAGGAAACCACACAGGTGCAATTGGGTATCCAATAACCACGTTCGCTGACCAGATACAAACATATGAGGCCTACCTATATGTGTACGTTGCTGCTCTGTTAGGTTCTGATGGCTTCTGCAATAGAAAACAGTAAGTGCCACTAGCAGGCTCAGGAATTGTTTAAAGGGATACTACCCAATGCCTATAAACTGGACCCAGACATTGAGCAAGTTTACATCAGAAGATGGGCGCAGGGTGCACTTCAGCCTTGCAAACTTGTCTTGAAATTTTAGTAGCTCAGCCCCTGAGTCTACTTACCCTGCCTGGCATACTGATGGTGAAAAATCTACTGATATTTTATTTACCTCTCAATAAACATCTACCACTGCTGCTCAAGATTTTGCAAGTCTGCTTCAGGCTTTTGGTTTGGGATTTATCTTGATATTTACTAAAGTAGGCTTGTTATCACCTGTGAATTGTTCAGCACCTTTGAACCTGAAGGATTCCTAAGGACCTTGTAGAGGGGGTACCAAGTTTACAAACTTGAGTCCATCCAGCTTCACTCTTGGACTCTTTAATCAGCACTCAGGGTCAGAAAAATACCTGTTTTAAAACCTAAGAACATATTGGGCCATCTAGCCCAACATTCTGTCTTCTGACAGTGGCCAATGCCAGGTGCTTCCCAGGGAATGAAGAGAACAGGGCAATCATCAAGTGATCCATCCCTTATCATTCAGTCCCAGCATCTGGCAATCAGAGGCTTAAGGACAGCCAGAGTTTGGGGTTGCGTCCCTGACCATCTTGGCTAATAGGCATTGATGGACCTATTCCCCATTAATTTAGTTAATTCTTTTCTGAACCCAGCTATGCTTTTGGTCTTCACAACATCCCCTGGCAATGATTTCCACAGGTTGACTGTGCGTTGTGTGAAGAAATTCTTCCTTCTGTTTTGTTTTAAACCTGTTGCCTGTTAATTTCATTGCGTGACCCCGGTTCTTGTGTTATGTGAAGGGGTAAATAACACTTCCTTATTCACTTTCTCTGCATCAGTCATGATTTTTATAGACTTCTATCATATCCCCCCTTCGTCATCTCTTTTCCAAGATGAAGAGTCCCAGTCTTATTAATCTCTCTTCATACGGCAGCCGTTCCATACCCTTAATCATTTTTGTTGCCCTTCTCTGTACCTTTTACATTTCTAATATATCTTTTGAGAGATGTGGCGACCAGAACTGCTTGCAGTATTCGAGGTGTGGGCATTCCATTGACTTATATAGGGGCATTATGATACTTACTGTCTTATTATCTTTCCCTTTCCTAATAGTCCCTAACATTGTTCACTTTTTTGATTATCACTGCACATTGAGCAGATGTTTTCAGAGAACTCTCCACGATGACTCCAAGATCTCTTTCTTGAGTGGTAAAAGCTAATTTAGAACCCATCATTTCATATGTACAGTTGGGATTATGTTTTCCAATTTGCATTTATCTACACTGAATTTCATCTGCCATTTTGTTGCCCAATCACCCAGTTTTGTGAAATCCCTTTGTAACTCTTCACAGTCTGGTTTATATGTATCTTGAGTAATTATGTATCATCTGCAAACTTTGCCACCTCGCTTACCCCTTTTTCCAGATCATAATGATTATGTTGAACAGCACTGGTCCCAATAGAGATCCTTGGAGTACCCCTCTATTTACCTCTCTCCATTCTGAAAACTGACCATTTATTCCTACTCTTTGTTTCCTGTCTTTAAACCAGTTAGTGATACAGGAGAGGACTGTCCCTCTTATCCCATGACTGCTAGTTTGCTTAAGAGCCTTTGGTGAGGGACCTTGTCAAAGGTTCTCTGAAAATCCAAGTTTTTTTCGGCATCTACGTGCCGATCTGAGCCCTCGGAGGCACGTTTGCTCAGTCACCCAAGATAGAAAATTGGGCTCCTCAATTACAGCCCAGGAATTGTTTCACCCACCAGTCAGCGCAGCCACTTCTGGGTTGGAAACATCACTATTCTTCATCAGCAAAGGGGAAGGAGAAAGAATGTGGATCCATGGGAAATGTACCAGGGTAGGATGTAAAGTCTAGCTGAGTTGGAATTTGGCCAGGACGTTAGTTAACACATCTGTTCTTCCAAAACTGTCTAATATTAGTGTCGAAACACTGAGCATTCTCAGTCTGAAACATTAAATACCAGGTACATCCTGGAGTCTGACCACCACCCCCAAATGTGGCCTGAGCAATTCTGTTCACTTTTGTTACATCCTAGCAACTGTCCTGAGGTGCTGCATGCAGAAATGTGCCTTTTCATACAGCTCTTACTCAGGCATCGGAGTCAATAGAACGACTGGCCTGAGAAAGCGTTGCAACACAGGGGCTTGTCAAGTTCAAGGATCACTTTCTCCTTTGGGACCTCTGCTAATTGTAGAGGCAGTATGCTGTTCATTGCCAGTGGCCTATCCGGCCTACAATACCAAGCTAACATCTGGATGACCCAATGGATTGAAACTCTGGGATATCTAGCAACCCAAGAGTGAGTAAAGAGTTCAAGGACAGCCCTCAAGGCCACTTATCCCTTGTGAAGACCCAGTCCATGTCAATGTCCACCATAGTAAGGGTGCAGTCCCTCTTCCCTTTCATGTCCATAGGGAAATTCCCATTGATTTGAACGGTGCAGGATCAAGCCCCAAATAGGAGACTAGATCAGCCCAGCTTTATTCCATGTGACAGAACTTCCAGCTTGTTCCTAGTGCTACAACTTTCAGTGGCTGGCTACGGGGTTGGTGGGGAAAACTCTAGCAAGCAGTAGCACGTAATTCTGTGCACAAGATCCCTTGTTCTTCAACACTGATAAAGTAGGAGGTTATCTGTCTCCCCCCCTTCTTTTTCCTTTTTTTGTTAACTGTGCTTTCCTTCACAGCTGACTGCTCCTGGAGAAATTGGAATGCGGCTCAACGCTAGGCAGCTGGAAAAATACCAGCACATCCTGGAGGAACTGCTAACTGAGATGCTACTGGACACTCGAAATGGTACTGAAAGGAACTTGAACTGTGCCTCTCTCCCTCCCCGAGTGATATTTATATTCTGGGAATGGCTTTTGTGTCATGTTTGCTCCCTTTACAGAGTCCTCATTTTCCCCCCTGCCCACCATGGGTACACTTTGCGCTTAAGAACATTAAGCTCCCTTCTCATTGCCCAAATGGTCTCTCGG
The DNA here is from genome assembly GCF_965152235.1 of Eretmochelys imbricata. Classification (NCBI taxonomy): domain Eukaryota; kingdom Metazoa; phylum Chordata; order Testudines; family Cheloniidae; genus Eretmochelys; species Eretmochelys imbricata. The sequence goes on along the minus strand of NC_135592.1, from coordinate 10,021,668 downwards.
TGTTGCTGTCGATTGTTACAGTGACATCCTACCATTTCCAAGCAACCACCCTTGGTACTGCTCCCTGCGTTCACATCCCTCCTCCGTGGCTAGGGAACGACCTTGCAAACACATTGTTCCAGCCGTTTGAAAATGTGTTCGCGTAAAAGCAAGACTGAGGAGCTGCCTTCTCCTCCTGAATGGGTATTAAGGGCAAAATGCACTTTGCAGGCCAGCCCAGGTGGGCCACTGAATAGCTAAGGAGAAATCAATGGGAGTTAGGTGCCTAAATACTTGATTTTTGAGTCTGCTTCTCTCTTCCCCTAAGGCCAGAGTGTGGCCCATCCTGCACACCAAGCGAGGGGACTAAAAGAGGGTGTAAGACCCCCCCCCTTACTCCATTGAGCTGTCTACTCACACCAGGAGTACCAGTGCAGAGAGGATAGCAGCCTTCATGGGGCTGCCAGTCCCCATATATATGCGAATGGAGCTTTGGCTCCACCCCAAAATGCAATCAGTGTAGTTGTGTCAGCATGCTGGGGACATCCTCTGTGTGTCAGAGGTGGCATATCTATGGGGGATCTTACTGTATTAAGTATTATGCATCGTTGTGGGCCAGGGATTGTATATAATTCCCTGAGGGAGACCTCCAGTAGCTAAGAACAGGGGTGGGTGATGAGGCAAATTCATTCAAACTGGAACACCACACGAGAGGTCCCACCCCCTGGGAAGGCTCGCTTATACTGGCTCAGACTGGATTCTCTAGAGACCAGCGGACAAAGAAAGGACTTTTGTACAACTAGCCTGAGTTTAAAGTGACTGTGGGCCTACTTTCTGATCCAACAACCGGACAGGACCTTCTGTCCCAGGGACGACCCAGTCCTTCCTGGAAAGGGTTGGAAGGACTTGACCTATTCATGGAGGTTCTTGTTCTGAGCAAAAGGTGTTCTGAAGTTGAAACCAAAGAAAAACCCCTTGGTGGGGTTGGAAGGGCTGACTCCTACCAGAGCTCTTGTTGGACTTGGGGGATGATCTCTGGAAGCCTTCTTAGCACATGTGTAGGTTCTTTTAGTGTTTTAGTGTTTTCTCTGTAATGCTATTACCTTAAGAATAAATGTGCTTGCTTAGAAAGGGCTGTGCAGTAGCTTGTTCCTGTGGGCAATTATGTTCCTTTTAGCCTCCGGGGAGAAGCAAACCAGACCTGTTTTGTCAGTCTGACTTTCTGGGGAACTCGCAGTATAGGCAGGGAACTGTGCAGTCTGGTAAAACCCGGTCACGAGGGAGAGAGAAATGCATCTGCACCCAAGAGAGCTGACAGCTGAGGAGCTGGGAGCCTAGAGTGGGTGCCCTTGCTGGACCACAAGGGGAAAATACAGGTGCAGTTGCCCTGAACTGTGACACACTGCACCAGCCGTATGCCTAACACCATGTAAGTTCCCTTCCCCAGCCTCCTCCACCAAGGAAGGAGAAACACAGTCTACTTCCCAGTCTAATGCTTGGAGAGCACAACCTAACGCTGTCCTGTACATGGGGCTTCTGGCAGAGCGACAATTTAGCCTTTGCTTTCTGTCCCAACATCCTCTGAAGTCAAAGGGAGACTTTCCATTGTCTTCCATGGGCATTGGATCGTACCTTTATAACAGTTACACATCAGTGTATCTCTGTTCTTTTCAGTGCAAATATTCTCAAGTTACAGGGGTGTGACAGAGATCAGAACCAGGCTCTTGGCATTACCAAGTTGTAGGTATTCGGGGGAATGTTGCTGTGCACAGAAACTTAAGGGCTAATTGAGGTGCTAATTGTTCAGCCCTGAAGTCAATGGGGTTTGCCTTAGTGAGGATGTAGGGCCAGATCACGCATCTCCTATTCACGCTGTTGTGCACATACGCGAGTCGCCCCACTGAAACCAATGGGACTATGTGAGTAAAAGCTCAGCAGAGCAGTGTACAAAAGGACTGCACAATCCAGCCCTGAGTAAACACTGAGTAACCACTAAGGACCCCAGGATTTAGGGTGAAATTTTCAGCAGAATGCAGCACCCATATATTAGGCCACATTGGCCAAACAGCTCAGCACCTGCAATCGAGGCCAGATTTTCAAAGTCTCTATCTAGGTGTCTGAATGGGAGCTGAACTCTGAAACTCAGGCCGCAATTGTGTTGCTGAGCACTTGAAAACCTAGCCCTGAGCTCTTCTGATAACCTGGCCTTCGGTATGTAAAAACTAGAGGCAGAAAAATTCTGTGACGGTAGGTTATTTAGTCAATTCATGCATGCCCTGTTGGAGAACAGTACGGGATTGTGATCTACAGTCAATTCTCCGGGGCTGTATCCAGTCTAGGTTTAAATAACCCTAGCAACAGGGCTTCCACCATTTCTGTGGGATTACGGTTCCAATTGCACATGCTGGTTTCAGTTTGTCATCATTTCTTCAAGAGTGGAAGCTGAGGAAGGTGGGTATTGCACATAAAGCTGTAAAGGACTGAAAATTGTACGTAAGGCTTATAAAGGATTAGGAATTGTATGTAAAGGACTGGGAACTGTAGATGAGTCTTGAATAGGACTGTATAAGGCTTATAAAGGACAGGGCACTGTATATAAAGGACTTGGCAGTGTATGTGTGGCTTATAAAGGACTGGAAATTTTTTATTTATATAGATATATAGCTTATGAAGGACTGAATTTGTTCTTTCCTCTCTTTACAGTTAACTGATGTCCTCAGACCCAGAAGAGCAGGGTGATGCTTCTTGCTGGACTACAGGTCTATGCTTCTGTAAAACTAAATCTGTAAAGTGCTTCAAAAGAAAAAAATTTGGATGCAAGGTAATAAAATGTGCAGTTGAATTAAATAAATGACTTGTTTCTTTAAAATGTCTTTAATAATCAGATGGTGAGCTCCAAGTGCATGAAAGAATCAAAATGGCTCTACAATGTGATGCTTTCTGGGTATATAGAATAGCACCTTTTGTCTGAAGAGCTCAGGGCATGTTGCACATACTAAATAATTAGGCCTCATTCACCCCAATGCGGATAAATATTGTTGATCTAGTTTTACAGATGGGGAAACTGAGACAGAGGGTGGTTAAGTGACTTGCCCAAGGTCAAACAGCAAAACCCCTGAGTTCTGCCTATCCATCTCTGATCTACTCCCTAGAGGATGTTGCCTTCAAGAGCTTGGAATAGGACCCTGGAGTCCTGACTCTCTGTTCCCCAGTCTGATCACTAGAGGACACACTCTCCCACAGCTGGGAACAGAACCCAGAAGTCCTGACTCGCAGTTCCCTGCTTTAATCACTACAGAACACGTCCTCCTGCTAGACCACACATCATGGCAATACTTCGTCATAACTATATGAAAATCCATCTTACTGACAGGTGCACTTTACCCATAGCTACTACACTGTGAGTACACGTGGCTTATCATCCATGCTCACTTCTGCCTTGCAATAACACACAGATCCATGTTTATTTCTACTTTGCAAACACAACTGAATGTAAATGGTTAATTTAATGTAATATTCATTATGATGCATTTACATGCCTTTTGCTTAATTAAGAACAGTCACTCTATAGGTACCATGGAATTTAACATCTGTAAGATGTGAAATAGTGAGACAAATGATATGTCTGAGTGACAGGTATCCAATTCCAATCCAATTTTATCCTCCCAATTTAACATAAATTCTGCTGTCACTGTGGATCATTTAAATAGCTGCAGTATTAGTGCCAAAATAACACACATGCGATTGGAACTGCTCTGTATTTTGTGTTTTGAAAGCTGGTCCCTTTTTAGGAGAAGATAAATCTCCTCCCATATAACAGTACATGTAGTCAGGAGTGCTTGCCAGCTTTAACATGCATTTCAAACACATATTTCCACTGCACAGACTGATCAGCCTAAGTAGCTGGAGTTTCGCAGGGATTGTTGCTGAAGGGGCAGGTTACACTATAAAATCACTGGTTACTGAATCTGAGGAGGGAAGATAATAAATGTGATGCATTCAGCAAGGCTGAAATGAAAACGGTATGGTCTCATAGGGCCAGATCTTTGGCTGGTGTAAATCAGCTTTCCATGGAGCCAGCCCAGTTTGCATCAGTTGAGGATCTGGCCCACTGACTTACCAGATTTACAGCATAAGTGAGATCAGAGACTGGCCTGTTGTTCTTAATGGGGCACTCTCTACAAACCTGAGCTGTTCCCTCCTACAAGGGGAAAACCACGGGATAGGGAAGGAAAACTGGGTGAGGCTCTTCTTGAAGGAAGACCTAGGAGGTTCTGCTCCTAAGCCCTGCAGCTCTCCTGACAGCTGTGTGGGTCTCTGATTTGCTCCAGGCACAAGGCTGCACCTGCCCAATCTCTTTCATCCTGCTCTTTGTGATGCTGCCCTGTGAGGGCTTCCCCAGTTGGCAGATGCCCCTGGGGCTCCCCCCATGCAGGGACACTGCCCAGTGCAGAGGTTCCCCAAAAGAGCCTCTGGCTGTAGCAACTTACTTGAGCCTTGTCCTCAGGGCTGGCAATGGGGCCAAGACAAAATCTCTTGGGGAGCCCACAACCTGAGGAAGCTTCCATGGAGTCTAAGGGAGGGTCGGTTGGTGCCATGGACATGGTTGACCCTGTCTTCCATGCAGGAGGCATGAGATCCAGTTGTGGCTCTAAGGGGTGCGAACTCCCCCTTTAGACTTTTACGTGGGCAGAAGATGGCTTTGCCAGTCAGTACTTAGCTCATGACTCTTCAGCTGATGCACAAGCCGGAGTAGAACCCAGCTCCCTCTCCAGTAGCTCTGCAGGGCTAAGAGGAGTTACAGAGAGAGAGAATGAGAACATAATTTTGTCCCTGTCAGTCTGATCTGGCTCCAGATACACACACGAAACAGTTCTGAGCAGTAAGAAGGGGCCATCTGTGCAGTCAATTTTCTAACCCTTGCCATCATCAGAGCGGGCCCCTTTCTAGGCCTGACCTATTTTGACAGGGTCTTTTTAACTAGCCTTCTCCTTTCTCCTGGTTCTCTGTACACACACACTCACTTTTCCTTTCCCTTCAAGCTGCCTGCCTCTGATGTGCACCCCTGTAATGAACCAAAACAGAAAGCTGGCTCCTGCACCCATCTGTATGCACAGCATCCCGGCTGGCTGCTTAGAAGTGTCGGTTCTTTTCCTTTCCCTTTTTCCTCCTATTGTCAGCATTCGATTACCACCATCATCTCAAATAATTCCTTGCACTAGCAGCAGGTCATCCAGTTTCCAGGGCAGCAAACTCCATTACCTTACCGCAAGCCGATACGTGGGAAGCTGTGAACTCACCTCTCAAGAAACTGATCATATTTTCCTCTAGCTAAGCTGGAGGCTGGAGAAAAGAAAAAGACTAACTAAATATAGGGTCTTAACCTCCTCAGAAAGCCAGGCAGACTCAGGACATGTCACGCGATCTGGCCAGAGGTAAGAAAAGTTCCAGCCACACCTGTGCTGAGCTCATGAGTGATGGGGTGTCTGGCAGGCACAATTACCGTGAGTATCCAATGTAAGTGAAGAGTGCTCGGTATGAAGGATTGCTGTCTAAATACCATGTAACTCTAGAGAGATGGGGCAGGGCTTGCAGCTACCTTCCCTCTTGTATTGGGTGGGGGTTAAATCGGCTACACCCCTTTTTATGGTGTGGGATACTCTCCCGCGCTGCATCCAGGAGGTGCCTGGGGATGGTGCAGCCACGACTCCACATCTATCTACTCACTCAAACCTTCCTCTCCCGTCAAGTAGGCAGCATCAGAGAAGCCACTCAGGCTGGCCCACTACCACAATCTGGGCAGGTCTAATGAAGTCGTGTTGGTGTGGGGGGAGTAACTTCTCCCTGCTCCCCCATGTGACCATGTTAGTTTGAGCCATGGTTGATCCTACACTAACTAAAGCAGGGCTGTTCAAAGTCACCACAGTGACTTGAAGGCCCAGTTTCTTTCATTTTCATGGGAACCTAGTGTCCAGACTTAGGTGGCTTTGAACATCTCAGCCTGACTGGCTCTGCAAACTACTTAGGGCCTGATTCCACCAGGGGGGCACCTCACTCTGTATGTAAGCCCATTGAAATCAGTGGGGCTACTCATGGACTACGGTACCACAAATGTGAGCAGGAGTGACAGAAAAGGGCCTGTAGAAATTACAACTAGCAGACCCAACAGTCTCTATAATCTGCACTCTGGGTGAGACACTGGAAATAAACAGGTAGCTGCTTAGCAGCTAATGGTACTATGGGCCAATCTACAGCTTCAAACAGAAGTCGCCATCTATCGTCTTAGACTGTGCCCATCACTGTGGTATCTGTGCACCTTTGGCAAGGGTAAGTGGACACAGTTTGCACTAGTTTTCTATAAGGGGGGATTGGGTTCCACAGGAGGAGGAGGAGGGGTGACAGCCTCCCTGGGCCTACACCGGGGATGGAGGCCTTGTCTTGCATAAGGTCAGACCCTACGCATTCCTCATCCAGTCCCTCTCATCCTCCCTTCTGTGTGGTAGGGATGAAGTGGTGAAGCCACAAATTGCTCCCCCCCCCCCACACACCTCCCTTTCACACCAGCCAGTTCTGGCACCCCTCTACTCACTGATGAAGCTGAGCCAACCCAATCTATAATTATCTATATAATTATCCCACTGTAGCTGCCATTCAACTGCAGAGGTAACAGCCAAGAGTAATTATGATTA